>NW_016815774.1:1437771-1548494 GCF_001698545.2 Rhinopithecus bieti | reverse complement strand
AAAAAAAAAAAAAAAAAAAAAAAAAAGAAAATAAAAACTTTCAACTGAGCTTTCAGTACCAGTCACTGTGTAGGAAATTCACAATGACAAAAATCCACTATGGGTTCAGCAACGTTTTGGATGCATTTGCGTTTTATTAATCACAAGAGCATCATTAGACATCTGAAAAATGGCAGTGCAAGTGTGTGGGACAGTACATTCAGGCTGCAGTGTGAGATGTAGGAGATCTTTGACAGTTCTCAAGCCAGCTGGGGCTGGGTGTGCCGGCTGAGAGCACCCCTTGGGGAATGAACAGCAGTGGCCTCAGGCTCCCCAGGAGGGGGACAGTGGGGTGACAGGGATCGTGGGCCAGTTCCTGCCTCAGACCTGCCACATCTGGTTGCTGTGCGTGGTGGGGAGTGGCTTCATTGACACTTTGTAACCCCATTCCACCTGCTGTGCCTCATTAGGCAGGTGACACATATTCTTCAGGCTCAAGGGAGAGCCAGGGATGTGGAGGAAGATGGCTCTCCCAGGTCCCTGCCCCTGCCAGAGTGGGGCTCTGGGCACTTCTGGGGTTGAAATTTGGGGTCGGCCCAGTTTTCCCCCTGCCTGTCCCCTCTCCTCCCTGTGGGCAGGCGCTGGCGCTTTCTCCACTTCCCAGACTCCCCTTTGTTTTTTCTGGCTTCTTCTCCTGTCATTGCAGTCCCAAGGCAGGGCTCAGGAGGCCAAACGGGAGAACGGAGGGAGATGTTCCTCATCCCACCTTTTCTGTTCTCATTTGTGTCCTTCCAGGGAAGTCACTGAAACAACCTGAGGACTTCCCTGGGGGATTTACAAAGAGGACACAGGGGAGGGCAATGCTCAACCCAGAGGAATAACAGCCGTGGAGGAGGAGGGAGGGGCAGGGAAGCAGGGGAACTGAGGGAGGTGTGAGAGAGACGGGAGGAAGAGAAAAGGAAGGATGGAGTGTGTGGAGGGAGGGAGAATTGGTACAGAGCAAGGCAGGAAACAGGAAGTGGAGTTTCCTGCTGTCGCCCAGGCCCTGAGTGGGCTTGGTCCTGACCTGGGGAGACTCCAGTCGCCGGGGCATCTGTGTCCTCTTCTGCTGCAGCATGCTGCCATCCATTTGCATCCCAGTGGATCAGACTAGGTCCCTGTCACTGCTGTGACTTCCACTGTAACACGGCAGTGGCTGCCTGCCACCAAGGAGCGGTCTACAGGCATCTGGGCTGGCCCACCAGAGCCTCTTTTCTCTCCGCTTTCCCTCTCTTCCCCATGTGGCGGGCAGCTTGTGGCTGGCACTGTGGAAGGAGGGCTTAGAGAACCCCACCACCCACCCCCAGGCCAGATGGGAGGCAGCTGGAAGTGGGAGCAGGAAGGCATTTGTCTGAGGCTGTGAGACTATGGTGCTGCTAACCTCCTGCCCCCCACCCCAGGCTGGAGCTGAGGGAGTTTCTAGGAGTGGGTGCACCAGGCATGCAGGGCTTCTCAGACTCAGTACCCACAGAAGTCTACACGGGGCTCCAAGTCAGCATTTCTGGGCCAGTCCGCTATGTCCCATATAGGTTGGGAGATTTTGCCACATGGAGGTCTGCCCAGCCTGGCTACCTCCCCAGGAGAAAGAGGCCTGAATTTGGGGTCCTGCGGGACCACTAACTGGCTGTGTGACCTGAGGTGAGTTGCTGCCTGCTGTGGTTTGAGTATGTCCCCCATAGGTCACGTGTTGGAAAGTTAATCCCCGATGCAGCAGTGTTGAAAGGCGGGACCTTTAAGAGGAGCTGAGGCCATGAAGGCTCCACCCTCGTGAATGGATTAATGTAATTATCAAAGGAGTGGGTTAGTTATTTTGGGAGTGGGCTTGTTAGAAAGGCTGGTTCAGCCCCCTCTTACCCTTGCTCTCTTGTGCCCTCTTGCCCTTCCATCTTTGGCCATGGGATGACACAGCATGGAGGCCCTCACCAGATGCCAGCACCTTGATATTGGACTTCTTGCCCTCTAGAACAGTGAACCATATAAACTTTTATTGTTTATCAATTACCCTGTCTGTGGTATTCTGTTATAGCAACACACAATGAACTAAGATACTGCTCTCCCTGGGCTCATTTCCCCATCTGCTGAGAGGCCACACACTCCCTACCAGAGCTACTCTTGGGACCCCAGGCTAGAGAGGTGAGGAGGAGGGAGTTGGAGCCCCTTTCCAGAGGTGCTGGGCTGCACTGGGGCTCCTCCCCAAGAGGGCTGGAGAGGAAGAGATGGACTTTGAGGGCCTGCCTGTTCCCTTCATGGCTTCTGCTTTTCCTTCTGCCTATCCAAATCCAGCTGTCTTCTCTAGGAGGTCCTCCTGGATTGCACCAGCTCTTTCTGCCCTCCTTTCCTCCGACTACCAGGCTGAGTCCCCAGTCCTGTGCTGGGAACAAGAGGGTGCAGGTATCAAGACTAAGGCCTTAGTTATACATATTTTGCAAAGAATCCTCTAGAGCGGGTCTCTGGCAGAATCTCAGTGCTGCCCCCCTCATCCCCGGATTCATCACCTAATTGGATCAGGTGCCTGGACATGGACAAACCAACTGTGGCTGGGGAAATAGGGCAGGACCACATGATACAGGTCCTGGAGCTGGCATACCCCTGTGGCTGAGCTGGGAACTTCAGGGCGTATCCACCCCTCCCTCTCCCTCCTCTTCCCTCAGGCCTGGAGTCAACAATATCTGTTCCCAGTGCTGCTGCTCTACTGTCCCCAACCCAGGACCCCATCACCCCTCTCCGGGATATCCGCACCTGCTTTCTCCCTGGTCTCCAGCCTCTCTTCTCCTCCTCCTGCCAGCCCATTCACCCTCAGCCTTGTTTCTGAATGCCTGACGGCGCCTCTTTCTGCTTCAGGACTTTGAGAGCTTTCTGTGAAGTCACAGCCACTTATGGACTTTCAGCACCTGCCCGCCACCTGCTTTTTCTGGCCCACCTCCAGTGTCTTCCAACCCCCATATCTGAGGCCACCCAGCACCCCAGGCTTTTGGTCCAGTTCCTTAAAAATGCAGATCCTGCCTTCTCTAGGCTATGTTCATGCTGTTCTCCTTGGCTGGGGTCCTTCAAGTCTGAGTGAAAATGCTACCTTTCCTCTGGCTGCTTTTCCTGATTCTTCAGGTGGAATTAATTGCCACCTGTGTCCCCATTGTATCTGTAAACACCTCTAGCCTGGTTCCTCCTCCTTTCTATTAATGCTGTTTTATCTGTCTCACTCCCCCTCATGGCTCTGTGTCTAGACAATGGGGACTGCCTCTTATTCATTTAAAATTTTGGCCTGCACACAGTAGGCACATAATAAATGCTTGTTAGGTTGAATAGATAATTGCCATTCACACCATGCATGAATTGTTCGTTTTCTTTTAAAACTTTGAAAATAAGTTTTAATAAGAAATAATCTCTACAGGTCTTTAAATGTTCATAACAATGCCTAAGTGGATAAATAAAAAGCAAAGGCCCCTCATACAGCCTAGTTCCCAGTCCATTTCCCCAGTGTGAGCCTAGGAAGAGCTGGGAGTGTTTTGTCTAAGCCAGTGGTTCTCAAAGCTGGTCCTCCTCCCGGCAGCATGAGCGTGTGTTAGGAATGCAGATTCCTACTCAACCCCATGCTCGGGGCCCAGGAGGTAGTGCTCTCACAAGGCTCCAGGTGAGAGCGCGGGCCCAGGTGGTCTGGTTTCCAGCCTGAGAACCAGCTCTATTTGTGCAGAGCCTCCTGGGCCTGGGACCTTCCCCAGAGCCCCAGCTCCAGTTTTGGATCAAAACTCCAAAGTCAGCCCCTTTTCTGGTCTTTTGCCTCTCTCAGCCTCAGTGGGTGGCAGAGAGAGCCAGTGTGGGCATGGCCAGTGCCCTGGCCTGGCGCCGGCGGTGGCTCTGGCTGGGCCACTGACTTGCTGAGTGGTGACACTGTGGGAGTCACTGTACTTCTCTCCTCTCAAAAAGGCAGGGTGTTCTCTGAATGTTCTCCAAAAGAGATGTGAGCAAAAAATATTTGTTCTTGGAGCTCTCTGAGGGCTTATGCTCTGGATAAAGAGAATTCTATGGAGAGAGGCTACCATTTTCCAGATTTTCTAGGAAAAGGGGCGAGACCTCAAAGTGGTATGAAAGACCTCCCTTCTGCCCTGCGCTTTCCAGTGCAGAACAAATCACCTCTCCTCGGTTGCTGCGTGTGTGTGGATCAAGGCAAGAAAAACTTCTACTGCATAATTCACTCTGTAAAGAGCTGGGTTTAACAAACATTCACTAAGCACCTACTCTGTGCTGGGCACCGTTCAGATGCTGGGGATACAGCAGAGAAGAAAACAGACAAAAACAGTCACCCTGACGGAGTTTACATTCTAATCAGGAGAAATAGACAATAAACCAAAAAAGAGCTCAAATGTGTAGAGCCAGTGGCGCTAAGGGCCGTGAAGGGGAATGAGGCAGCCGCTCTCCGTGCTTAGGGCCGGGAGGCTGGGTGCGGAGCGCTGGGTTGTGAGGCTCCTCCTGTGAAACAGGAAGAGGGAGTTGCCAAAGGCTCTTCACAGGAGCCAGGACGAGGGCCGCTCTGCCCTTAAGGAACTCCCAGTGTGTTTGGAGAAAGAGGGCAGGCCAGCCCCAGGGCGTGGTGGGTTTCTTGAAGGACAGGATGTCGTTTCTGAGCTGGCTTTGGGCAGCACAGGGAAGGTGGGGGACCTAGCCCGGAAGGCTCAGAGTAGGCTCTGGAGAGGAGGTGGCATCTGTACCGGGCCTTGAGAAATGAGTAAAGTCACAACTGCTCGGGAGGGAGAGGGCACTCCATGTCAAGGTACAGTGTGCACCAAGGGTGGCAGGGGCTGCTTCCCCTTGGAGGAGGGCATGGGCCACCCCAACCCCAACCCCTGGGCTGAGCTCCGCAGGCACTGCCGCCTTTGGGCCGTTATGAATTACACCTTGTGTAACACTGCACGCTCACTGCCACAGCGCCTTGTAAAGGCCCGTGATGACAGCCTCTACCCTTGGCAGCATATTGACATAATTCCTCTGTTTCCTGCAAGGACCCCTGTCTCCCTCCCACTGCCACCAGCCTCTCCTCTCTGTCCCCTCATAGTCGGAGACAACAAAGAACTGTTTCGGACAAAAATCAAAAGAGAACGTTTTCACTGGGGGAGTGGGTTATAGGAAGGCACAGAGAGCCATTTCTCTTTTCTTCTAGGAGGCCCAAGGTCAACTCTGGTCCCAGGAAGCCCCTGAATGGGTGGGGAAAGCCAGTACAAATGAGTGGGTCTGGTGGTCCAGAAAGGGGTGGAGAAGTCTCCTGTGCCTCAGTGTCCCTTCTCGGGGCTGTGTTGTGGAGCTGGGTGGAACCAGGGCCAGGCTTGCCAGAGAGATGCCCGGTGGTGGGGGTTTTACCTCCACTCTGCAACTCGTTGCAGGACTGTGGGCATGTCTGGGCCGCAGGGACCCCGGGTTAAATATGGCCCTGTGGAGGAAGGCTTGCAGGTGCTGAGCCTGCTGAAGGTGGTCGGCCATTACATAACCATCCTGATGGGCTTTGCACTCCCAGTGGAGACAATTTTGCCGCACTCCCCACAAAAAAAAAAAAAAAAAAAAAAAAAAAAAAAAAAAAAAAAAAAAAAAAAAAAAAAACAAAAAAAAAAAAAAAAAAAAAAAAAAAAAAAAAAAAAAAAAAAGAAAAAAAAAAAAAAAAAAAAAAAAAAATTAAAATAAACAAATATATAAAATAATAATAATGTGGTGGCATCTCCTCCAGTCATTTTTCTACTTATTCCCCATAAATGAAAAGGCAGGATGTTTCCCAGAAGTGTTGCAGCTAGAATCTCATTTCTCCCTGGCACCTGAGAGCCTGGGATGAAGGGAGAGCACTGCATGCCCCTCGGGCCCACCCTCCCTGCCCACCTCCTCCGTGACACCCAGGCTGTCCCTGGTCCCCAGCCCCAGACTCTTCCTCACTTTCTCCTTCTCCCACCATCCCACAGTTATGACTCTGGCTGAGTGCCCTTCTCTTCAAGGTTCCCTGACTGCCTCTCTTCGCCCTGCCCTCTCCTCCCTTGCCTTCTCTTTCTGCCCCTCCTCCTTTCACCTCTCCTTTTCAGTGCTCCCCCCCAGGTCTCCTGCACAATATTCTTCCCCATCCCTCCACTCCCCTTTCTCCCGACCCTTCCTTCTCTCCCGCTTTCCAGGCTTCTTTCCATTTTGCAGATGAGCAAACAGACCCAGAGAGACAAAGGAGCTTGCCCAAGGTCACAGAGCCCATCCACCTGTGTGTTCTCGCTCCAGAGCCCAGCTGGTGATGGTGGCATTGTAGGTGCTTGGCGTGCCACAGCTGCTGTCCATCTCATCTGTGAGATGAGGGGCTGGACAATGGTCCCTCTAGCCAGGCTGGCTGTGTTGCAGTCACCTGGGGTGTCCACCCGGGAAGCCGCAGGTCTGGCTAGACCAGCCTCTTGCCCTGTGGCCCAGAAGCGTTGGCATCACCTGGGGACTTGGTAGAAACGCAGAACCTTTGATTCAGTTTCATTATTTAAGGACACACCCCAGGACATTCATGGGCACACGAGAGTTTGTGCTAGACTCTTTTCTTCAGGGTGGGGAGTCCATATTCTGCTATTCTTGCCTGTAGGAGGGAGATATACACCTTTCAGCCATCCCAGATGTGTGTGCAGGGTGATGGACCAGGCTGGGTGGAGCTGTGTGCTCACAGTCACGGGCAGCAACCCCTCTCCTGGCCCTCTTCTGTGTCAGGAAAAGCACGTCAGAGTTCCCCACCCAGGCTGCCTGGCTCAGAGTGGGGCCGCAGTGGACAGGTGATCAGCTGATTGCCTCTGGGTCTCCTGATCCCTGGCCATGCCCTGAGAGATAAAGGCTTGGAAACCAGAACCTGGCATTCATGGGCAGGGCCTGTCCACCTTTTTCCTGAGTGTGGGTAGGACACATGGGTGGCTCTGGCCCAGAGGCAGAGGCAGGATACCAAGGGGAAGGGCTGCAGGCCAGGCTCCTGCTCTGTGGTGCCTCCCAGCCAGCCACCCCAGCCCTGTCTCAGGGCTCCCACCCGAGGTTCTAAGAGTAGCTCCTGGGAGGAGGAGACATTCGTCTCTTGGACCCCATAAGGAAGCTGCTGCCCGCCCTGTTGCTAGTGTCCCAGGGCTGGAAGGGACAACTGTCTTCCCATTCAGACCCTTTGTTTGACAGGAAGAAATAAGACCTATGAGGGAGGGGGCTTGGACAAGGCCCACAGCTTGGCCTCTGGAGGGTAAGGTGAGCGAGAAGCAGTTGCCTCACTGGTGGCATACACCAGGAGGTAAGTGGCTCAGGCCAAGAATCCTGGAGTCACCCTCGCCTCACCTCTTTCACACTGTGTGGCAGAGTAATGATGGCCATAAGTTCTTTGTTCTCCCTGCTGAGAGATGGTGGGGTCTAATTCCTCTCCCGTTGATCAGGGCTAGCCTTGGTGACTCACTTGACCAATAGAAGGCAGTAGGAAGTGATGTTCTGGGATTTCCGAGGCTAGATGGTAAGAAGCCCTGCAGGTTTTGCCTTGGATTCCTGAGATGCTTGCTCTTGGAACCCAGGAGCCCTGGGAGAGGCCCACATGAGGAGGGGCTGAGACCTCGGGTGGATGGGCCAGGCCAAGCCCTAGTTGCAGCCATCAGCCTGCACCCACCAGCCATGTGAGACTCACCCTGCAAGTGGCTCCGCAGCTTCCCAGGCCATCCTGCTGACATCATGTCATGCAGAGAGGAGCCTTCCTCACTGAGTCCTGCCCGCATTTTGCAGATTCATAAGCAAAATAAATGCCTGTGGTCGTTTTAAGCCACGAAGCATCGGGGGTGGTTTGTTGTATAGCAATAGATAACTGGAACACATCCCGAATCCAATCTGTCAGCAAATCTCGTCAGCTCTGCCGTCTAAATATATCCACAATCCAGCCACTGTCATCTTCTGCTTGGAGATTACAATGGCTTTCTAATGCGTCCCTGCTGCCTGCCCTTTGCCCCTGCTGTCTGTTATCCTGTTAAAACCAAAGTCAGGTCACCCCTTTCTGCTCAAACCCTCTGTAGACTCCCCTTCCACTCAGAGTGGAAGCCGATGTCCTTTCCATGGCCCAGAAAGCCCTGTGGGGTTGGAGGCCACTTCCCTCCCCGCACCTACCTCCCTCTCGCTCACTGTCTCCTTCCACTCCAGCCCTGATCTGCTTGTTAGTCTGGGACCATCCGAGTCCCACCCTGGCGGGGCCTTTGCACCACTGCTTGGCGTGCTGAGTGGAAGGAAGCTTCCCGTAGGTGCCCCCAAGGCTCCCGCCCTCATTTCACTTAGGTCTCTCGTCACATCTGTGCAGAGGGATTTCCCTGCCCACGTGATAGAAAGCGGTATTCCTGTTCATTCCAACCTCCTCATTCTGTTATATTTTTCTCTGTGGCGCTTAGCACCAATGTCATTCTATGTTTATTTTGTTTAATGTATTTCTTCCCTCACTAGAACGTAGACTCCTTCAGAGGAGGCTGTTTTGCCTGTTTGCTTCACTACTCAGCAGGTGTTTATGGGGCAGAGGAATGAATGAAGCTGGCTTGGGTTGGCCAGGCGTCCTGCAGAGCTTGGGCTCCAGGGCCCTGCTCTCCTGGCCTTCTCCTGCAAACCAGGCTTCCCAGAGCCCCTTGCTTCCGCTCAGGTTGGAGGGGGTGAGGAGGGAGCATAGTGTCTTGTACAGTGGGGCTCTCAACCTATACTGCCAAGCAGGTCCTTCAGCCTCCTCTCTGCCTGGAGTCTCCCTCTGGAGATGCTGGCTCACACCTGCTCGCACCCCTGACCCTGTGGCCAAAGTAGCTTTCTCCTGTCTCTGCTGTTTGTTGAAAGAGGCATGGATCTCAGTATCATCCCCCTGCCACCTGCCCCACAGGAGTCTGCTGAGATGGCCATCTGGGAGCTCAGCAAGCCTCTAGGGGAGCGATGAGAGCCAGCATCTGAGTGCAGTGTCAGGGGCTCCCTGCTGCTTGTGCCAGACGAGGCCCATAACATGCTTCTCCTCCACTCAGCTCAGCATCCGGAACCTCCCATCTTGCCTCTCCTCCAGGGCAGCATTTTCTTTCTAAATTCCCAGGCTTTTTACATTTGGCTGCCCCATGGGGCTAATTCTCTCACCTCGAGATGGTGCCCATTAACACTTCAACAGGCCTCACCTGGAGCTGCAGCCCCAAGCCCTCTTCCCTGGAACATCTGCACCCACGTTCACATGGCTGTCATCGCCCCAGCTGCTGAGGCTGGACTAGCTTCAGCTACTTTTATTTAGGCTTCAGAAGGAGGACCTTGGCCGCCAGCAGCTGAGGTCTGCAGGGCACTAGAGGTAAACTTCTGCCCTGAGTCTCCAAAAATAATTTTCTATTTGGCTCCAAAACATGGTTCTGCTCTTCATCTGCCTGCAGGAGGCCTTGGGAGGGCCCAGATCCTGAAGCTGCCCAGTGAAAGCCTGATGCAGGGAATGCTGAAAGCAGCCCAGCCTCTGGTCCCCTCCCTTCCCCTCCCTCACTCCCTGGGTGCTGAAAGCAGCAGCTTCTTGTCCCCTCCCCTCCCCTCCCTCCCTGCCATCTCCCTGGGTGCTGAAAGCAGGCCAGCCTGCTGGTCCCCTCCCCTCCCCCTCCCTCACCTCCCCTGGCTGGCTGAAGCAGCCCAGCTCTAGTCCCATCCCCCTCTCCTCCTCATATCCTGGGTGCTGAAAGCTGCCCAGTCTCTTTTCCCCTCCCCCTCCCTCCTCTCTCCCTCCCTCCCCTCCCCTCCCCTCCCTCACCTCCCTGGATGCTGAAAGCAGCCCAGCCTCTAGTCCCTCCCCTCCCTCACCTCCCTGGGTGCTGAAAGCAGCCCAGCCTCTGGTCCCTCCCCTCCCCTCCCTCACCTCCGTGGGTGCTGAAAGCAGCCCAGCCTCCGGTCTCCTTCCCTCACCTCCCTCATCTCCCTGGGTGGAGAGGTTGGTATTGCCTCCCAGGTGAATGCAAAGTACCAGTCTCATCAAATCTAGGATACCAGTGATTTTTAAAGGAACCATTATTTTACCATGAAGGGGGAAAATGCTGCTGATTAAACTAGGATATGCCACCAACTGTTAGACAGATTTCAATTTCAGGGACATTAAAGTGTGAAACAAATGTGTTCCTTAGGACAGATGAAATAGAGTCTAGGGGGAACAGCCCCTTCGTCTCGAAGTCAGCACTCTCTAGCTCACACTTTCCCTGGAGAAGAAGAAATGAAGTGTGCTTCAAATCCAAAGGATTTCAGCTCTCACTCCTGCCAGCGCTGTGTGTGTGAGAGTAAACAGGGGTGGTGGGGACATCAACAGAGGACTGAGGTAAGAGGGGATCCTGTCATTCTGCCACCCACAGAGCCTGCTGAATGATAGTCACAAGCCCCCACCGCTGTCTTGTCAGCCCAGAGCAAATCAGACTCCGCCCCGTCCCACTGCTCTGAGTCACGAAGGACCTGCAGTCAGAGGGGGTGTCCCACTGCTCTGAGTCACGAAGGACCTGCAGTCAGAGGGCGTGTCCTTATCGCTTCGCCCATGACTCAGCACCTCTGTGTTCGGGCCTCAGGAGGGGCAGGAGAGAGGGTGCTGGAGGGAGCCTCACCCTCTGGCTTCCTGCGAGGGAATCTGAAACCTGCAATATGGAGCCATCCACGCCAGCTTAAGGCAATGGTTTGAAGCAGGAGGGACAGACAGGGGAGCAGGGCTCAGAAAGACTCAAGAGAGGGGACTTCAACTGCAGCAGGAGGGACGTGAGTGAGGCCTACAGCAGGAGGGGGTCAGGCGCCTCATCCTTTGGAGACTATAGTGGCCACCTAGGTGCTGCCCACATACTTCCCTTCAGGACCCCAGTGCCCATTCTCCAGCCATGGGGGACGTGGACAGCTGACTGCACCAAGCCGAGCTCCTCTTCCTTGTGGTTACCCTTGGCCTCTTCCTTTGAGGTTGCAGCGTTTTCTGGGGATAGCCAGGATCCAGCTGCTGGTAAATGCACCAGTGTGAAGGCAGATCCCCTTGCCCCATGTGGGATAGGCTATAGAGCCTCCTCCCCTCCTCTGTCCTCCCTGGGGTGGCTGAGGCCTCTGCTGTGACCACAGAGCAGCCCAGTCCCTCTGTCTGCCCAGTCCTGCTTGTGTCACTCTCTACAGGTGTTCTTCTCAGAAAACTTCCTGCATGTAATCTTCCTCTGAATTGTCTTCGAAAGAACCTGACCTGTCAGAGACCTTGAGAGGAAAGGAGGGAGGCAGCAAGTGGCTGCCAAGGGAAGGAACATCCTGCTCCGAGGCTGGGCAGTGGCCCAGACAAGCCCTGGAGACCTCTCCCTAGCCTGTGGGTAGCTCTACGAAGTTCCCCTAGGAGTGTCCTCCTGGCCAGCCCCAGCTCTCTGCCCACCCACAGAGCCAGGGAGAAGGCAGCAGGTACACCAGGGGGCAGGACCATGGCAGGGGCAGGGATGCCTACAGAGCCCAGGCAGGGGGGCTCAGGAACTTTTAACAGGCAATACAGCTGCTGGGGGCCCCAAGCATGGCTGGGGGCAGTGCAGGCCCCCATACCTATGGGCAGAGCAGAGCACACAGAGCATATCTGAACTTCATACAAAGCCTGGTCCTGGCCAGCGTGTAGGTCTGTCTACGACTGCATGTATAGGTGTATGTGCATCAATGCATGTGTGTATGTTCATGTGTGTGCATGTATGATGGTAAGAGAAGACCCATGTGTCCTTATGCCTGGTATGTCAGCTTGTGTTTCTGAGTGCATGGTTTTGCATGTACGCATAGGTGTAAGTGTGTGCACACAGGCCTGGATGTTTGTGTGTGCCTGTGTGTGGGTACAGGCAGCTCATAGAGGAAATGCGCCCTGTGTCTTTTCTCCCTCACCCGTTGCAGCTTCTGTCTCTTGCCACAAACCCTCTGCCTAAGTGTCTTGAGATTGCCTCCTTCTCCGCCTCCTCCAGGAAGCCTTTCTTGGTGAAGCCAACATACACTCCAAGCCACCCTTTCTTGTTCTCACCAAAGCAATTTACTTGTAGGCTTGGCCATCTGTATTTGCCTGTGTCTGCATCTCACTGGGAGTTTCCTGAGGGCAGGGTTGTGTCTCCATCCTCACACTGGGAAGTCCCCGAGCATGGGAAAGACCTCTGCCATCAGGCCAGGATCTCCTGGGGACTGGGACTCTGATTCTGTCTTCCAGACTGAGCTGCATAAGCCCCACTACTAATGCCCTGAGAGGGGGTGGAGAACTGAGGACCGCACTCCCAGCCCTGCACTCAGCCCTTTTCCTGGACGCTGAGCTGTGGGCTGGCTGCCGGGGGGCCTGGGTTCCAATCCTGGCTCTGAATGTGACTTGGGAAAGCTTTTTGGCCTCAGGGCACCTCAGTGCCCTGTGTTTGCCTACAGTCCTCTAGTGAAGTTCAGTCTCCAGAGTCCTCTGTGGCCCCTTGCCGTTCCCCGTGACTGTTGCCCCCCTCCCATCCCCATTTTAAGCTTGTGGGTGGACCTGGCTGTCAGCGGTACCCTCCCCCTTAGCCATGTGGGGGGAATGAGGAGTTCAGCGGGCCACATGTCCTGGGTTATTACATTAAATAAGCTGACAAAAGCCATCAGAAGATATATCGTTTAATAGGAGATTAAAAACCAACAAGAGCGGCTGGGGTTCTGACCTGAAGTCTCTGTGTTTTTAATTTAATTTCGTTTGCTGCTCCAATCACAACATTCTAAAATGATAAAAGTAGCTGTGTTTGCTCAAGGGTTTTATCATTAATTGATTTGGCTGAAGTTTTCCCAAAAGTCACATCTTTTGGAACATGCTTCTTATTTTAGGCCTCTGACTCAGTGGGAAGGGGCCATTCGAAGCCCACGGGGGTAGGAGCGAGCGGCGAGGGATGCCCTTGGCCAGCGCCTCCCCACAGGTGAGCAGGCCCAGGCCCTGTGCGGAAGTCCTGCTGGGAATTGGTCAGTGTTGCTGCTTCGGCCTCAGGAACAGGCTTCTTTGCAGCCCTGGATTTAAAGGGTCAGAGCCAGGGTCTTCCCCAGCCCTGGGCACATCAGGGCCTGGTGGGTGCCCTGCAGAAGGTTGGCAACCCTTGATGGTAGGGGCAGGTCTCTGGCCGGGCCTCATCCCCCGAGTCTGTGCGAGTCAGTGGAGCTCAGAGCCGCGGCTGTCTGGACACGTGTGGTAGGTCTGGCTGCCTACACGCCCTCTCCGTTTTCACTCCCTTCCTCTCTCCCTTGGTATTTGTTTCTTGGTCGCAGGCTGTTCGTCTCTATGAGGCAGGATTACTGGCCTCACGTCCTCACATTTTCATGATCGACCAGGAAAGAATTGCTCTCCTCCTCCAGTTAAAAAGCCCAGAGAAGGGCTCTGATTGGTCTGACTGGGTCACGTGCCTAACCCTGGACCAATCCCTGTGACCTGTGGGTCGGGATCAGGTGAGAGTTGGGCTCCAATCTGGACCACACGGCCGGGGCAGGTGGGAAGCTGAGGGGATGTTTTCCAGACAGGGGACGCTGATAGGGCCACCACAAACGAAGTGTCCTATTACTATAAAAGAGAAATAAAAAATGTTAAGACACTGTTGACATTTGAGTGTAATTCGTGTGAATATGTTTTCCGTTCAAAAGACAAATACCTCAGTAGAGTGGTCAAAAGCATTGAACAGAAGAGGAAACTGAAGGGGACATGAATGTATGGCAAGTGTATGGAGAGCCCTGTAAAAAGGGAAATGTACATCAAACCACATGGCGAGATACAATTTCCTACCCGTTGGATTGTCAAAAACGTCTCCCTGTTGAGGATGTGGAAAATGGAAACTACTCACCTTTTTTGGGGGGGAGGGGCGGGGAGAGGGGATGCAGTCTTACTCTGTCGCCCAGGCTGGAGTGCAGTGACGCGATCTCGGGTTAGTAGCCTCTACCTCCTGGGTTCAAGCAATTCTCCAGCCTCAGCCTCCTGAGTAGCCAGGACTACAGGCACGTGCCACCACGCCCGGCTAATTTTTGTAATTTTTGCATTTTTAGTAAAGACAGGATTTCCCCATGTTGGCTAGGATGATCTTGATTTCCTGACCTCGTGATCCGCCCTCACTGGCCTCCCAAAGTGCTGGGATTACAGGCGTGAGCCACTGTGTCCCGCCAACTACTCACTCTAAATACCACTCCTTAGGAGCACAATTCAGCTGCACCTTGTAGGGAAGAAGACACACACGTCCTGCACCCGCTACTGCGCTTGGGGTGTAAACCTCTGGGGACAATCTCATGCGTGTACACAAGGAACCATAAGAGCTGCAGCATTTTAGAGTAAGAAGTATTGCCAATGAGCTCAGCGTTTATTAACCAGAGAAAGGATATGTAAAGTGTGGGACACTCAGAAAAGGAATTCTTGACAGCAGCTAAAATTAATGAACATGTTATCAAGATGGACTGAAAGCAAAACATATGGTTGGTGGAGAAGAGACAAATTGCAGGAAGCCTCATCCTACAGATTAAAATGTAGAGATGTGCAAATATGATGCATTACTTATGGATACATATATAAGCACTAAGTATTTAAAATCATACATGGGGATGATACCAACTTAGATAAGGTAGCTACCTTTGGAGAGGGAAGGAGTCTATGTAAGAAATTGAGGGGAGGTACACAAAGGATTTCAACTGCATGTGTAATGCTTTGTTGCCTTAAAAATTATCTCAAGCAATCATGCCACTGCACTCCAGCCTGGTTGACAGAGCAAGACTCTGTCTCAAAAAAAAAAAAAAAAAAAAAATTATCTCAAGCAAAATTTTTTAAAATGGAGTTTCTTTTTATATATAAATATACAAATCCATGTTTATGTGTGTGCATGAATTTCTTATTGCTGTCCTGCCTTTCACTTATTTTATAATAAGCATGAAAATATAGTTTTAATAGTTACATAATATCCCCCCATAATTTATGAACGCATGTCCTGTGGTTGCATATATAGGTTGTTTCTATTTTTTCACACTGCTGTGACTGTCCTTATAAAGATTATTTTCTTAGGGCAGAAAGCTGGGATCACTGGGTCAAAGATTTGAGCTATTTTTAAAGCTCATAATAATTACTGGGTGAGAATGTTAGTCAGAACACTTTGGGCTGCAAGTGACAGAAAACCAGTTCAAACTGGCTTAAGTAAAAGGGGAAACATGTTGGCTTATGTTGCAGAAAAGGCTAGGGAGGGAAGGCTGCCTGCAGGGTGACCCAGTGTCCTCAGGGCTCTCCCCAGCCCCCTGCACCCCTCTCCACCCCTCAGCTCTGCTTTCTTCTGGATCCGCTTCAGGCTTCCCACATCCTCTCCACATGGCACAAAATGACTCCTACAGCTCCAGCACTCACCATCTGTATTCATTTCTGGGGAGGCTATAACAAATTATAAGAAACTTGGTGGCTTCAAACAATAGAAATTTATTCTCTCACAGTTTTGGAGGCCACAAGTCTGAAATCAAGTTGTCTGCAGGGCCATGTGCCTTCTGAGGACTCCAGGGAAGACGCTGTGCCTTGCCTCTCTCAGCATCTGGTGCTGTCAGCATGTCTTGACTTGTGGCCACATCCCTCTTTGCTCAGTTTTCACATTGCCTTCTCCTTTGTGTCTAACTTCTCCTCTCTGTGTGTAAAGGACACTTGTCATGGCATTCAGGGCCAACCCAAATTATCCAGGATAAGCTTCTCCTCCCAAGATCCTTAACTTAATTACATCTTTTGCCATATAAGGCAATATTCGCTTTTTTGGCAGGTAAGGTAATATTTGCAGGTTCCAAGTATTAAGAAGTACATATATCTTTGGGAGAGAGGTATTTTCTTCACTCTACCACACCGTCCTTACAGCTCAAATACCAGAGGACCAGTTCAGGCAAAAGTCTCAGGACAGGGCTCTAATTAGCCAGCTTCCATCATGTGGCCACTATTAGAGAATTGATGCATAATATAGTTTGGCAAGAATGTGGGTGTGTGTGGGAGATAGCCTGGAGCGGTTTGCTGGGGGTGAGCCTCAGAAAGCCTCTGAGATAAGGCTGAGGCACTGGGGCTCCATTTAGCCGGTCATGGGGGGATGGGAGGTGTCCAGGGGTGTTCAGCAGGGGGACCTTCCAGGGACAGGAGAGAGGGGAGCTGCAGGAGGGCTGAGGGAGGTGGCTGGTGTGTGATAAAGGTAGGGGAGTGGGTCCGAAGGTAGGAATGACAAGCAAGGGCCACATCGGAGAGAAGTCTCAGGGGATGGAGCAGCAGGTCTCCGAGACTGGGGAGGGGGCTGTGACACAAACAGGGAAGGCTGGAGGAGGCAGTAGTTTGGGGGCAGAGGGAGGAGGGGTCATTCCCTTGGGGACATCCTGAGTTGAGGTGATGGGGATGAATCCTTCATTAGCTTCTGAGGCTCTGTGAGGCTCTGGCCAAGTCCACCTTGATGTCAAGCTGGGCTAAGGTCTTCTCCAAGGCAGAGGAGCAGAGAGAGCCTGTCTTGTCTTCCTGACACATTGCGGAACGCAGCCTCCCTTTCCCGGGTCTCCCTGCGGATTGCATGCCAGGGCAGGCGGGTGTTTGGCCTGGAGTGTGTGCTCCCTCCCACCTCCCCACACCTCCGGAGTGGCAGCTCCTTCATCTTCCAGGAGCGGGGAGTGGCAGCAGACAAACTATTTAACAAGCAAAAGGGAGAGAGTAGTTCCACAGGCAAGGGTTTCTGCTGAGGGAGCTGCAGCCACAAGGCTGAGCAGCTCCTGGGGCTGGCATCTCTCAACCCCTCAGTCCTGCCCTGGGCTAGCTGCCTGCAGGGAGGGCCCCCTGTCAGGCAGAACTGAGCCTCAATGAACCTCACCCCAGCAAAGGTTCCCCCAGGGAACCCGCAGCCACAGTGTGTGTCACAACTGTACTTTGAAGAGAGGGACATTCTAGGTACCCTTGTTTTGCTAATACAAGATGCTGGGATCCCCAGAAATTAGCTAAAGGATAGACAAAGACTTCAGCCTCCCCTGAGAGCTGATCAGAGATGGCTGTGCTGACCCAGGGTAGGCGGAGACTGGGAGTGGGTGAGGTCTACCCCACCGCTGACTTCCCCACTGGACGGGAGCCTCCGCAGCTGCTGGCTGCTCCTGTTATAAGAGGTCCTGTGAGAATGTCGGGAGAGCTGGGCTTCATCTCACAGTCCTTAAGATCCACCCCCACTCCTCTTCCCCAGACAGGCACATGCAGGTGCATATGTGTGCACACACTCAGTCACTCACTTTGCTCTTCAGTCCCCACTCCCCTTCCACTGCCCCTCCTGTATTTACACAGCTTTCCCCAGGCCAGGCCTTAACCAAGGGCAGTCAGTCCACACTGGCTGCAAAAGATGGGCCACGTTCGCCTCTGGGGTCTCCTGGGAATCTGGACTTGGGCTCTGAGGTATGTGCTTGGACTCAGCATCCATTCCATGCCTTCTGCTGCTGCAGAGGCTACAAGGCTAACAACAGTGTGGCTCCCGTGCACCTAGGGTTTTCGTTCGTGAGGTTCTGCTGAATGCAGACACCCACATGAGGCCTGCAGGGCGGAAGAGAGGCAGAGCCAGCTTCTTCATCCGTTAACTATTTGCTGGTGGCAGGTAGGCTCATGGACACACGAGTTTTCCTTCATGGCATTCCAATGTCCAGGCACCAGCTTTATGGGGCCCAGACGTCGTATGGTGGTGACAGCAGCTTCAGATGATGGATGGCAGCTAGAGTGGTGTGTCCGGTGGTGGCTCTGATTCTTTCCCTTCCTGATGGGGCCAGTTCAGCTGTTTCATACTCATTCCTGGATGCAAGCCTAATGCCGACTGCTACAGCACCTCCAGTGACTTTGTAAGCACCTAATTCCCCATGTTAATTGCCTATCTGCTTAAAATCCCCACATGCCTTTTGTTTCCTGCACTTAAACCCTGACTGAAACAGATACAAACGTACTTTGTACAAACAGTCGGACTTTTAGCACTAATCTTACAGGTCGTGAGCGGCCCAGGCCAGGACAGCCAGCAAGGGCTCCACAAAAATGAAATCAGGAGCACAGAGATCTGCAGAGAGGCCCCCCTCCACAAACACACACCCCTCCCTTGCAGAGAGGTGCTTTCTCCCTTCCTGATGCTTCCGCATTTGGGGCCCTGGGCCACAGGTAACCTTGTGTGACAGGATAACAGATGGGAATGTTAATTCATATTCCACGGCTCCTCTCCATCCCCAACCTTGGCCGCTTCCCTTCAGTAGTCAGCAGGACAGCTCAGCTGTTGTCTCAAGGAAGGGATGACTCAGCATAAAGAGAGAGACAGCAGTCTGTGCTTGGGTTCTGAGTTTCCAAACCCAGGCCTCAAGGGGAAACGGAAATGACTCATGTGGATAAACAGTTTGGTAGCTTGGGGGCATGTGGGATGATAGAGAGCAAGTGTAGCATCTTCCTCCCCTCTTCCACACACACACAGAGGTTTCTGGATCCGGAGTTGAGGGAGAGGCAGGGGAAAGTAAGCAGGGTCTGGAGAGTCTGGCCTCTGAGAAAGATGAGTCCTGAGGTTACCTGGGAACTTTCAGCTTGGCTCACTCTGCTACCTGATTGGGTTTTTCAAGATCCCAATTCCAAATTCCTTGCATCTAATTGGCATAGCTCATCTTTTCCAGGCAGGTCCCAAGTCAGAGGTCAGGGCCAGGCTATGAGGAGATAGCCTGGCTCAGGTGACAGCCTCTGGCCTAATCACCCGTGGCCAGGAGCTGCATCACATGGACTGAGGAATGGAGTGTCAGAGGCTGGGCAGGGCAAAGGCAGGGAGAGGGTTCTCCTAGAATGGGAACAGCTCCTGGCACAGACAGCGAGTCCCTCAAGGCAGGGCCTGCAGGTTATAGGTGTTTTTGTAGCTCCTTCACCTCATCCGTCCATAATGGAGCCACTAAGGTGTCAGCTCCAGGAACTAGGAGTTGAGCCAGATGGAATATTTGTTTGCTTTTGAATTCTTCCATGTTGCACGACCGCTTTGTTAAGAATGCCAGGTACTCCAGCAGTAAATTTCATGCTCCAGTCTCTGTTAGTGCAGTGCAAGGCTGGGCCTTTCACCTGGTTGCGCTGTGCCTCAGTTTCCCAATTTATAAACAATACACCTCTTGGGAGGCTTATGTGAAATTCATCAGCATAAAATGCTATGGAAAAGCCTAAAGGAGACCCTACAAATGCAAGGAATGGTCAGTCCTCCTCTTCCCTGTCTCTCTTCCAGCTAGGTCCCTAGTCCCAGGCCCCCATTCCCATGCTGCCCTTGGCCCCCTCAGACCCTAGGTGGAGAGAGGAGGAGACCCCTTCACCCCTGGGGCAAGCACAGTGAGGGGCCCAGGCTGGGCAGGGCAGTGAGGTGCTGACGAGCCTTTCCCGTGATGGATGGCCCGCCAGTTGGAGCTGCAGTTCCAATTTGCTCCACATTTAGACAGCGCTTTACCCACAATTCAACTTGTCAGGCCCACAAATCACTCTGCACAGTCAGACCAAGGAGGCAGTGGGGGAGACAGGAGAAAGAGGTCCAGCAGCTCCTGGAGGACCCCGGGCTGGGGAGAGGGGCTGTGGGGTTGGGGTGCACACTATGTGAGGTCTGGCTCCATCCTGGGCCCTCTTTCCCTCCAAGCCCATCTCCTGCAAGCTCTAGCCACCCCACGGTTCCAGATGGCGTGCTCCATTGGGTCCTAGCCTTGTGCCCTCTTCCCAGCCCCCACTTCCCCCTGGAAACAAGAACAAGGGACCCTGTGCTTATTGTCCCACTGCCCCAGACCATCTTCTGTCCAGCCCACCCAGTGCAGCTCCAGCTGTGTTGCAAGATCTCCAGGGCCTCCCACTGCCTCCCACCCCTCCATGGGACAGACCCACGCCACTTCCAGACCACAGTAGTTGGGACAAGTCAAACAGTCATTCACTCATCCTTTCACTTATTCCTGCCAAAAACATTGATTGAACATTCACTGTGTCACAATGGTGAGCAAAACCTTGGAGCCCGTAGTCCAGTGACATTAATGAAACAATCAGAGAATTGTACAGCTTCAAACCAAGACAGTGGCTGAGGAGAAAAAGATCCTGGGAGCAACGAGGGCATGGAAGTGAGGGGTCTACCAAGGTCTACAGTCTCTCTTGACTCCCTTCCTTTCAAGCTTTGTTTAGGCTCACCTCCTCCAGGAAGCCTTCTCTGAATGCCTCATCTGTCTATCATTAATGGGTACTTCATGATGGGTCTCTGGATTCAAGACTCTCCTGGTGTCTTGCCTTTCTGTTAAGTCTCCCATAGGTGAAGACACTCCAAATACACAGGGTTGGCCTACCCAAGTGTGGCCTAGTGTACCTACCACTTAGTGTGCCTACCACCTAGTGTACCTACCACCTAGTGTGCCTACCACCTAGTGTGCCTACCACCAGTGCCTCCTCAGGACTCAGCTCAGAGGCTTTCTCCAACAGGAAGCCTTCCCTGGCATGTGACCTGGTCCTGGAGACCCTCTTCTGGCCTCCACAAGCCCCTGGACCCAGAGGACGTTGGCACTGCCCCCCTCACCTCCACCAGATGCCTCAGGGGCATCAGCTCTACTCTTGGGGACGCAAAGAGCTCTCCTGCAGTCCTGTACCTGCCCCGTCTTCCCCCACCTCTGCCCTTTGCTAATGATGACGTAGAGGCACAGAAAACAGCTTTGATCTACAGCAGCTGCCTCCCTTCATGAAGGATTTCCCTGCCTCAGACATCCCTTTGGTCTTGGTGTTCCTGGGTTCATCTCACTAAAGGCCCAGTGCTGCTGTTACTCCGAGTGAACTGGGAGGTGGCTCTTCCATCATCTCCACCCAGCCAGGCCCTCGGAGGACATGCCAGTGAGGGAGTCAGGCCCCCTTGAAGGCGGGGGCCTGGGCCCAGAACTCACAAGGCTGGTGGAGAAAGGCGGGCTGGGTGGTGGTAGGGGCAGGCCTGAGGCGGCTCTGAGTGCCTGCCCATCAGCTCACCTCTCTGCGGAATGGGTAGAGAGAGGCGCCCGCACTTTTCCCCCTTGGAGTTACCAGAACGTGGAGAAGAGAAGCAGAGAGGGAAGTGTGGGTGCTGGCAACTTTCCCTGAACCTGGGGGGCTGGGAGGCAGATGCAGCTCATCACCCACCCTGGCACGGCCAGAACATCCTCCTGATGAAGCTTCATAGTCAGAGTTGGCCCACTTTCAACTTCTCCAATGTGTGCGTAGCCAAGAGTCACGTCGGGGACAACTATGGTCTGTGGAGAGGAACTCACTCTAGGATCCTCAGCGATGCATTTTTTCCTGGTGAATTTCAATGAGGACTCCTTTGCCTGGCACTGATTTATGCTCCCAACCTTTCAGGCACTCATGGCTTGCATAAAGGGAGGGCTGTGCACATCAGAGGTGGGCCTGTCTAGCTGAGCTCAGCGGAGCTCCATCCACCCACTGGATTGTGGGAGCTGGCAGGAGCAGGGAGGAGGCCGGCTCCCTGTCTGTGCTGGGGCCACACCCACATGTCTGTTGCCCAGGGCGGGCCGTTCTGATACTCACAGATCTGGTGGTTTGGGGAGAGGCAACAAGCCCGTGCATCTAGCAGGGTGCAGAGAAAAGCTGCCTCCAGGCTGGAGGCTCCTCTCTGCTCTTCCTCTTTCAAGCCCCTCCCTTTGGAGGACCTGTATTTTCATCTCTCCTCCCTGCCCTTCTGCTTCCCCCAGCCTCCTCCCAAGCCTCCCACGCCAGGCAGTCTCCATTCCCCTCAGCTGCTCCTGCCCATCTCCACCCTGCGAGTGTGAGTGTGCGGCTGCACCAGCTGCTCCCTGACCAGGGGCCTCTGACGGGGTTTGGCCAGTGGGAGGCACCAGCAGGAGATCAGAGGGTAGGGGGACAATGGATGGGGTGGATCCGGGCCTGCTGGGCTGACAGCACCGAAGGCCCTGGCAGCTGCTGCTCAGCTGGCTCCTCCACACCCACTGATATGGGTTGGCTGTGTCCCCACCCAAATCTCGCCTGGAATTACAGCTCCCATAACTCCCACATGTGGTGGGAGGGGCCCAGTGGGACATAATTTGAATCGTGGGGCGGTCTCCCCCACACTGTTCGCGGTAGGGAATAGGGCTTATGAGATCTGAGCCTTTGGCCCCCATTATCTCTTGTCTGCCACTGTGTGAGACGTGCATTTCACCTTCTGCGATGATTCTGAGGCCTCCCCGGCCACGGCCACGTGGAACTGTGAGTCCATTCAACCTCTTTTTCTTTATAAATTACCCAGTCTTGGCCGGGTGCCGTGGCTCACGCCTGTAATCCCAGCACTTTGGGAGGCCGAGGCGGGCGGATCACAAGGTCAGGAGATCAAGACCATCTTGGCTAACACGGTGAAACCCCGTTTCTGCTAAAAATACAAAAAATTAGCCGGGTGCGTTGGCAGGCGCCTGTAGTCCCAGCTACTCGGGAGGCTGAGGCAGGAGAATGGCGTGAACCCGGGAGGCGGAGCTTGCAGTGAGCCGAGATCGCGTCACCGCACTCCAGCCTGGGTGATGAGCAAGACTCCATCTCAAAAACAAACAAACAAACAAACAAAAATAAATAAATTACCCAGTCTTGAGTATGTCTTTATCAGCAGCGTGAAGACAGACTAATACACTCACCCTCTCTGGGTCCACTCCCTCCCTGGCCCTTCAGGCCTAGGGCTGGTCATGACTCCGTGCTGCTGGCTCCTAGGCACACTCCACCTTTTTTTTTTTTTTTTTCCTTTTGAGTTCTGCTCTTGTCGCCCAGGCTGGAGTACAGTGGCACAATCTCAGCTCATTGCAACCTCCGCATCCTGAGGGATTCTCTTGCCTCAGCCTCCCAATTAGCTGGAACTATGGGTGTACACCACTATATCCAGCTGATTTTGTGTTTTTAGTAGAGATGGGGTTTTGTGATGTTGACCAGGCTGGTCTCAAACTCCTGACCTCAGGTGATCTGCCCGCCTTGGCCTCTCAAAGTGCTGGGATTACAGGTGTGAGTCACCACACCCAACCTGCTCCATCTTTGTTGGTTTTCCAAAATCCTGTGCACACCTTTGGTAAATAGTCCCTTCATGAAACCCTCCTGGCGCCCCTGTTGAGGGTCTCTCTGTTCTTCACTGTTTCCTTCCTCTCTGGTCCTTTCCCCTTCCTTCAGTTTTTCCCTTTTCTCCCTCGCCTTTTCTTCCCAGATTCCTTCCTCTTTTTTGTCCCTTCCTGGCCTCACTCCTGCTGGGAAGGGGCAGGCTTGTTAAGGACCAGGCTCCAGGGATGACAGTGGCTTGGTGGAGCCTGAAGTCCCTGGCGTGATGAGGCCTGCCAACCACTTGGAAAGTTCTGAAATTCAGTTATAGTTGATTCGTCTAGCGGGGCCCAGGCCCAGGGCGATTGCTTCAGGTTAGAAAAACCCTCAGGAAAGAAATTTAGAAAACAGATCCCTTCCCTCATCATATCTTCTGAGGGGTCATGTACCTGGGGAGATGAACATTTCCAGTTATTGGACCAGGACACCTCCTTCCAGAGAGAACACCTTGGGGCAGGTAGTAGAAATTTGGTTCCTCACAGCAATTTCCATAAAACATTAGTCTCACACAATGCCTCTTACAAGAGGAGGTTCCACAAGTCAAATAAGTCAGAGAGACTCTGCATTTGGCAGATCCCCATGTGCCGTTCTTTCAAAGGCTCTGAAAAGGTCTGCAGTAAACAGTGTCCTGTTTCATATGTGTTTTGCTCAATGTGTCCAAAGCTAGACGAGGGAATCAAATTCATTTTTTTTTTAATGCAATCATTCCCTGAGCCCAAGTCAGCTTCTTTATCTCTAAAAGAGGAAGAATTCATTGCTCTGAAGATTCAAGATGCTAACCATATCTTAGATAAGACTCTCTTGGTTGGAAGGACAGGATTCACATTATACATAAAGGGGAATTTATTGAAAAGCTGTTGGTCATCTTTGGGGGCCCTCAAGGCAAGGCCAAGGGTGAGGGCCAAGAACCAGGAGGTGCAGCGTATCTTAGTGTCACACTCCACCCCTTCTCACTTCCGCTTCCTCTGTCTTCCTCTGCAGGCTTCCAGGGCTGTGGGGCCAAATGTGCCCTCTCTTGTCCTCATGGCAGCCTCAGCTCCTGAGTTCTCATCATTTCTTCCTTGCTACAATCAGAACTGAGTCTAGCACCCTTCAGGACAAATCCAGATCCCCAGGAGAGACAGCCTGATGAGTTCAGCTTGGTAAGGGTCTGTTCCTGTCCAATCAGCTGTGGCTAGTGTGCCAGGGTCACGTACCAGTGCGACCGCCACACCACGGCCCATCTGTTCAGGAGTAGTTCTCAGTAAACAGGCTCCAGCTGGGACTCAGGCTGAATAGATGTCCACAAGGATGTCTGCTACAACATGTAAAGTGCCCCACAGCAGGACAAGTGCTCAGCAAGTGTGGCACATATGATTAAGGGAATTCTGTGTCTGTCTGAGAAGAAAGTGGCAATGAGCAATAACAAGGCCTGTCACCCGTCTGGAAGAACTCCAGCCACCCCCTCAAACTTTCAGGTGCATAGAACCACCTGGACATAAGACACAAAAAGTGTTACCTCAAAATGAAAAAAATTACTTCATTGAAAATAAAAAATATTTAATAAAATTATTTTATTAAAATAAAAAATTTGTTTATCAAAATACATCATTAAGAGTAAAAAGGCAAGACACCAAGTTGAAGAAGATATTTGCAATACACATAGCCAGGAAAGGACAAGAACCCAGAATATATAAAGAACTCCTATAAATCAATAAGAAAAAGACAGACAATCTGATTAAAAAGTTGGCAAAAGATCTGAAGAGGCACTTCACAAAAGAGGATGCCCAAATGGCCAATAAACATAAGAAAATGTGCTCAACATCATTAGTCATCAGGGAAATGCAAGTTGAAGCATAAAATGGTATCACTCCACACCCACAAGCATGGCTGAGATGAAAAGAGAGATGCGCCCAGTGCTGACGAGGATGTGCATCAACTGGAACTCTCAGACACTGCAGGTGGGTGTCTAAATTGGTACAGCCATTTTGGAAAATTGTTCAGCTGTATTTGTTAAACCTGAACACAAGCAAACCCTATCTGTGATGCAACAGTTCTGCTGATCGACATATCTCCATCAGAAATGCATACAAATGTCCACGGAGATACATGTCATCGAATTTTCACGGCAGCCCTCTTTTGATATCCCAAAGCTGGAAACAACCCAATGCCCATCAACAGCAGAATGCATGCAAATTGTGGTACAATCATAGGCTGGAATGCTACTCAGCAGTGAGAATAAACAAACCACAACTGCATATAATGGTATGAATGAGTCTCACAAATAATGTCAAGCAAAAAAAAAAAAAAAGCCAGACACAGGTGTCTGTATAATTCTATACATGTGAAATTCAAAAGCAGACAAAACAGAACTGAGCTGTCAGGAGTCAGGATAGTGGCCCTGTTTGGAGAGGTTGGTAACTGGAAGGGACATGAGGGGTTTATGAGGGCCTGTAAATGTTCTATTTCTCTACCTGGGTAGACATTAAACAGATGTGGAGTTTGTGAAAATGCAAGTAGCAACTCACTTTTTACTTCTACACTTTTCTACATTTATGTATCCACTAATATCATTTATGGGGGAAAAAAAAACCAGGGA
This sequence comes from Rhinopithecus bieti, assembly GCF_001698545.2. Taxonomy (NCBI): domain Eukaryota; kingdom Metazoa; phylum Chordata; class Mammalia; order Primates; family Cercopithecidae; genus Rhinopithecus; species Rhinopithecus bieti. The sequence continues at coordinate 1,522,878 of NW_016815774.1, read as the reverse complement.
GTTTATTCTAAAATGCAGATTCCTATGACCCACTCCCAGAGATTCTGAATCACCAGGTCCGGGGCAGTACCTAGGAATCTGGATTTTAACAAGTTCCCTGGGTGATTCTGGTGCAGGCTGTGTCACAACCACGTTTTAAAAGCCTGGCCCTGGGCCGGGCACGGTGGCTCACACCTGTAATCCCAGCACTTTGGGAGGCCGAGGTGGGCGGATCACCTGAGGTCAGGAGTTTGAGACCAGCCTGGCCAACATAGCAAAACTTCATCTCTACTAAAAATACAAAAAATTAGCCAGGTGCCTGTAATCCCAGCTACTTGCGAGGCTGGGGCAGGAGAATCACTCGAACCTGGGAGGCGGAGGTTGCAGTGAGCCAAGATTGTGCCACTGCACTCCAGCCTGGTGACAGAGTGAGACTCCCTTTAAAAAAAAAAAAAAAGAAAAAAGAAAAGAAAAAAAGAAAGCCCTAGCCCTGGCCAGTTCTGGGCAGGTTGGAGCTTGACCATTCTTGGCAGCCCACCCAGTTGGCCTTGGCCCGAGGTGCTGGGAGAATGGTTGAGGGTCCTGAGTAGGAGATGGGGAGGCAGAAGGGGCAGGCTGAAAGGCACAGGAGGAGCCAGGCACCCAGGGGAGGCTGGGGGAGCCACTGTTCTCCGGAACACTCTCAGTAGAACAGATTGCATGTGTACCCTTGGGCCATGTGAAATGACCCTTGGAGGGCCAGTCTTTCTCAGGACAGGGTGGGTGACAGAGGATTCCATTCAATGTCCTAATTAAGTAACTTTCTGGGCCTCAGTTTGCTGCTTTAGCATGGAGAGGCCCACTATTGACAGGGTTCTGATTCTGGCTCTGACCCTGAATAGCTGTGTGGCCTTGTGCCAGCCACCTGCCCTCTCTGGGCTTCAGGTTGTTCAACTTGTAAAACAAGGAGTGGGACTATATGACCCTGACCTCTCAGTTTACTGGCCACCTCTGTGTGGCTCTCCCTTACCCCCGAGCTGAGACTCTTCTCTCCTACCTCTTGGAAGGTGCTGCTGTTGTTGACAGTACTGGCCATAGAAGGCTCTGGTTATGGTCAGTTTCATGTCTATTTTCTCCCTCCTACTCCCTGCGCTGGCCAGCCCTGCCCAAGCTGAACGTGGACTCCTGGAGGGCAGAGCTGGGGTCTTACCCATCTCTGTTCCCAGCACCACACACAGTAAATCGTCCTGGACAGTAAATAAAACTTCTTGGAGCCTTCCTGCCCTGAAATGCAGAGATTCTGCTTCCTTCTTTTCTGGGAATAGTACATGAACACTCCAGTCCCCAGGGACAAGAGGGACTGTTGTGCTTTCCCGCCTCCAGCTGGCCTGTGATGTGGCTTCTGGGGAATAAAGGGATCCAAAGAGATGTCCCCACCTCTCCCTCCTGTCCAGAGCCCTGGTAGGCAGGCGGATGGATGAGTGGGTGCTCCTGGCTGTTTCTCTGTTGAGTCCATTACAGGGTGAGCTATTAACTCCTGGTTTGGGCAGGGCAACTGGAGCCCTGGGTGCCCTTTGGAGCCGACATGGGCAGGCCTGCTCTAATTGAAGGCTTAATTAATGTTCCCAGTGGAGGCCGCAGCCGGTGCCTTCCCTCTGCCATCTGGCCATTTGTCTTTCCCTGGTGGGATCCCCTCTGCCTACCCAGGAAACCTCGACTGCTACTGCTCCTCCTTCTGGGGCCTGAGCACTGGCCCCATCACCCCAGGGGCCCCTTCTTTGGCCCCCCTGCCGGTCCTGTGCCCCGGGGTCACTCTTCATTCTTCAGCCTTCAAGGCTACTCCAAGCTTTGGATGTTTCCACACAGCCCCAGGGCCTTGCAGATACACCTGAGTGGCCCACCAGAATGTTCCAGAGGTGGGCAGGTGGACAGGGCTAAATACTCTCAGCTGGTCTTCCAAGTTGCTTCTAGGGACGCAGGGTGTCAATCTTCACACCCCACCACTACTTGCATGAACAAAGCACCTCCTCAGCCCAAGTTCCAGAACTGAGTGGATGGTACTGGGAGGTCAGCTGGGTCTAGAGGTGTTGCTGAAAGATGACTCTTCTCAGACACAGGGTGGTGTAGATGGTATAGATGGTAGAGGGAACTAAAGTCAGGGAGCTCCTACAACGAGCCAGGTGCCGAGCTGGGGCTGTGCATCCATCATCAGATCTCAACACTGAGCAACGTCTTGGGGAGCCGCATGGTCCCATCTTACAGGCAGGGAAGCGGGAGTGCAGGGCGGTAACCCGTTTGATCAGTACCCCACTGTTGGCAAGCAGGGACTCCGGATTGGCTGCTCTGGAGCCCAGGTAGCCTCCCGATTAAAGGCAGCTGAGCTGGCATTGCCATTCTGGGGCACTTCTCCAGGAATGAGGATGGAAATCAGTATTCTGTCTTCTGTGATCTTGCAGTTTCCTGTGTTATTTTTTCTTCCATACCTGACTTGCCTGCTCAGCCCCTATGGAGTGGGAAGGAGGCAGGGTGGGGCCACGGGAGAGCCTTGGGTAGACTGTCAGGGGACTTGGTCTCTTGCTCTGCTCTGCCACTGACCTTAGCCTTTCCCCTTGGGCCTCAGTCTTCTGATCTGCAGAATGGAGATGAATGATCTCTGAGCTGCCCACCTCTCGAGACTCTGTGGGGCTCCTGTGAGGCCGTGTGCTGTCAGAGGAATGCCTGTGGAGGGGCCACCATCTCCCGGCACCTTCCAGGCTTCCTGCTGTCCACCCCACCTGGAGACTCCAGAGTCAGGGGGACCTGAGCTCCACAGTCAACTCTGCTACTCATTCCTGTGTGACCTTAGGTATGTCACCTAATCCCTCAGACCCTGCCCTGGGGAGAGGGGGTGGTGGACCCAGACCTCATCCTAGGGAGGGCTTTGCTGAGGGTTAGGTGCTGGACACTTCTGCACCCAGGGCCAGAGCTGGGACTGGTGTGGGCTGGGGAGATTGGTGTCAGGGTTTGGTTTAGGGACTGAAATTCAACTGGAATTGGGGCAGAACCAGGATTCCTGTCAAATTCAAGACCCAAAGGAAGCTTTCAGCCAGGGTGGGGATATATGTTTTGAGAGCTGCTTGGTTAAGAACTGGGGTCAGGACCAGGTTGGGGACTGCATGAGCAGGTGCTGTGTTGAAGGCCAGGACTTGAACTGTGGCAGTGCTGGAAGGAGGGAAAATGGGAGTAGGGAGTGTGAGCTCCGGTCCCGGCTCTGCCCTGACCCACCCTGGGCCAGACATTTTGCGACTCTCAGCCTTAGCCTCAGCCTCAGCCTCCTCATCTGTGAGGTCATCCCTCTGCCCTGCAGCTCTCGTAGAACAACCCTGGCTGCCATGCTATCCAGCAGTTCCTGCATTAGGCTCACTGCTAATGCTCTCCGTGTTATGGTCTTTAATCATAACAAAGAGAGAATTGATGCCAAATTAGCATAAGCTACAAGCAGCTATTAGCTGGGAAATATGTAAAGTCTATATTGGTGTCAGGCATTAGGTTCCTCCTGCTTTCCAGGTAAAATCAGCGCCTTCCAGTTGTGCCCCAAATAACACAGAAGTTTGTCCTCATGGGCGGGATTCTGGCTGCAGACACTTCCTCTACCCCACTCCTTCTGAGCCCTGGGGCTGGGAGAGGGAACCAGAGCTGCCTCCCAGTCTCCTGAGAGGCTGTGGGGAGGACCCCCCGCCCCTGATCACTGCTACCACCTCTCTGCTCCACCAGCAGCCCCTAGGACCTCTGGAGACCCTTCCTGTGGTAGTTTGAGCTATTAAATTGGACCATTGCAGCATCCAGACCCAGGGTGACCAGCACTACCCAGTAACTGTGTTCTAGCCACTCTAACCCCTCTGCTGGTGCAGCTTCCAGCCATAGAACCCTGAGGTGAGGGAGGAGAGCTGGGCTGGGTGCCTGTTCCTCCCTCCCAGCACCTGGCATGCTAGTGACATGTGCACTTTGCTAAGAGACCTGCTAAGCTGTGTCACACAGCCTGTCAGCCTCTCAAAGCCACTCTCAGGGGGTGGGGGGAAGGTGACCCTGGGCTCCACTGACAGAAGCCATGGAAAAACAGACTTTCTTTCTGGCCCCGAGTCCAAGGTATGGGGCCTACCCCCACTTCTGCTTAAGGCTTTAGACCTGTCCCTTCTCCTGACAGGGACAGATGACAGGTGATGTGAGAATGACCTTCCTCTCTCTTGCCTGGAAGCCCCTGAATTGTTTGCTTCTCCATGGGGGTTCTGATATCATCACTCAGGGTGGCGGCTCTCAGAGCCCGCTCCCAGGAGCCCAGCACAGTCACCCGGCTCCAGCTGAGAGGCCTCCCTGGGTCCCTCTGGCCACAAGGTCTTTGTCCTGGAGACTCGCTCTGCCTGGAAGGCCATTGTCCCAAGTATCCATTCTTAGGTCCACTTTCAGAGGCTCTGGGGCAGAAATGAGCCTCCCTAAATCCACAGAGATTCCATCTGGCCAGTGGTAGTGGTGGCACTGGGAGCCATGTGAGCCCAGCTGCAGCAATTGATTCAGGGGCGTCACCAGGTCTCTGTAAACCAGATGCCAACTGAGTGTCAGCCAACAGAGTGCTCACCATATACCTGCACCAACCCTGGCATCATTGGCCCGGTTGCCTCAGCCTTCACATCTGTGATGATGATGGGACCCTGAACTCCTGGCCCTGACATTCTGAGTCAAGAGACTAGCTGGGATGGGGCCAGCAAAACTTAGGCACAGAATGGGAAGGATCGGATGCGAGGGGTGAAGGGGGTGCTAGAGTGGGAGGTTGGGGCTTGGGGGTGGTAGTAGGAGGGCAACCCGGGGCCCTTAGGCGGGGAGGTGAGGTCGAGGACACCCTCTGTCTTGCCTCATCATTGTGTTTGGGACTCACGGGGTGTCTCCCACCTTTTTCCCAGCAGGCAAGTGGCTTCAAGCCTGAGGAGCCTGAGCTGTGCCCCAAGCAGACACTAGAGGACACTGGGCTCCTTGCAAACTTGGCTGAATTTATGTTCCAGTAAGGGGCAGATGGGGAGGGGCAAGTTCAGGTCCTGCTTTCTGGGGTAGATGGGCCTGGTTGGCCAGCTTGCTGGTGGGAGGCAAGCAGCCGGCTCCCTGTCCCGGGGCCTGTGCCTGCCGGACCCCTAACCACACCCCTGTGGGAATGGCCTCGGCTCATCCCAGCTGCCTGGAGGCACCAGCCTTGGGTCATCCCTGGTGGGGATGAAGCACCCTGAGGCTCAGGGGCTCAGACGGGCTGAGGGGAGATATGGGGGCGAAGCTGGGGTGAAAGCAGCCACCTCGGCCAGAGGGTGCCTTGCCCTACAGGTGCTGGGGCATTCGTGTTTAATACTACTTTCCCGCACCCCCTGTGCCATGGAGTGACAGGACGGGGCCTCTGGGAGAGCATACTGATCAGGCATCCTCTCAAATTTGGGATTTTTTGGCTGGGCATGGTGCCTCATGCCTATAATCCCAGCATTTTGGGAAGCCAAAGAGGGTGGATCACTTGAGGTCAGGAGTTCAAGACCAGCCTGGCCAACATGGTAAAACCCTGTCTCTACTAAAAATACAAAAATTAGCTAAGTGTGGTGGTGCATGCCTGTAGTCCCAGCTACTTGGGAGGCTGAGGCAGGAAAATTGCTTGAATCCAGGAGGCGGAGGTTGCAGTGAGCCAAGTCATGCCACTGCACTCTAGTCTGGGTGACAGCGGGATGTCTCAAAAAAAAAAAAAATTGGGGATTTCTCAATTACAAACTGGGGCTCAAGAACTGAAAAGGAATTTCTGTTCTGTTCTTGGGGTAAAGCCATGTGGGAGAAAGAATCTGGGTGCCCAGTGCTGGCTTTTCCAGGACATGTCAAGGGTTATGGGGGCAAGAGAAGGATACTGAGGGCCCTGACTCTTGTCCACTGGACCCTGCCTCCAGCCTTATGGGGAGGCCCTCACTTCTGGGGCCAGAGCCTTTGCTGTCAAGGAATGGGAGAGGGGATGGTTCAGGTTCAGGGCTACCCCTCACCCCTGCAGAGAGCCAACCGTCATGCTGAGCTCCTGCTGGCCCTGACATTCCCCTCAGGGTGCTCCTGAATGGAGATGAGCCTAGGCCATGGCCCAGCCCCTCTGCTTCGGAGTCAGTCATGGCTGGGTACCTGGGGCCCACTAGGTCTGCTGCCAACAGCCCTGGCCTTGGGGGCCCATGGAACTCCTAGGGACCCCACAGGCACGTGGCTCTGCACTGTCTACTGGCCCTAGCCTGGTGTTTGAGCATCTGGTCTGAGCCCCTCTCTGTGTGGAATTCTCTCCCTCCAAGACAGGGCCTGATGGTTCAACCGTCTCCCTTTTGCCTGAAAAGCACAGCCGCCAAACTTTTCACATGTAGCTGCTAGCTGGGGGCTCCAAGCACCGGGGACCTGAGTGAGTGGTGGTACAGAGAGGCTCTGCGGTCATCCTGCCTGGCCGCAAGCCCTAGCACTGCTCCTTAGAGCTGAGGGTTGGAGGCCTCAATTTCTTCATCTGTGAAATGGAGAGAATAGGAGAACCCACCTCCTGGGGTTATTGGACAGACTACAGAAGATAATGTAGGTAAGGCCCTTAGGGGACTGCTGGGTGCACTGCCAAGTGCCCAGTCAAATTTAGTTCTTATGTTTAGCAGATCTGAGAGTGGAGAAGAACAGCACAGAATTTGAAGCCAGATGAATCTAGGTTCAATTCTTGGCTCTGACACTTGCTAGCTATGTGACCTTGACCAGGTCAGTTAACCTCAGTTTGCTCATCTGTAAAATGGCGCTTAAAAAACTACTTACCTCTGGCTGGGCACGGTGGCTCGCGCCTGTAATCCCAACACTTTGGGAGGCTGAGGCAGGAGGATCACCTGAGATCAGGGGTTTGAGACCAGCCTGGCCAATTTAGCGAAACATCATCTCTACCAAAAATACAAAAATTAGCCGGGTATGGTGGTGGCACACCTGTAATCTCAGCTACTTGGGAGGATGAGGCAGGAGAATTGCTTGAACCCAGGAGGTGGAGGTTGCAGTGAGCGGAGATCGCACCACTGTACTCCAGCCTGGGTGACACAGCGAGACTCCGTCTCCAAAAAAAAAAAAAAAAAAAAAAAAACAAAACCCAAAAAACAAACTACTTACCTCCTTAGGTTCTTGTGGGATTTGAGGGTTCACCTCTGCTACTTGGGTCTGGATTTAGCACCTAACTGGTCTTCAAAATCAGCTCCTCTTACCTTCCTTCCCCCGACCCAGAATCTGAACATAGCCTACCTGGTCCCCTCTTGCCACTGTGCCTCAGCCCATCTCACTGTCTGGTCCCTGAGTCCTGCCACACTTGTCCGCTCTCGGGCTGCCACAAGTCAAGACTGCCCCTGCCCTCTGCAGATGCCTGGAGCCTCACCATTGGGCTTCTTGTATTCAGTCGCAGCACCTGCCTCCCTGCGCTGTTTTGAAATCAGATGAGATAACAGGTGGGAAAGCTCTTTGCCAACCATGGAGGGCTCTCTGCACGTGCCAGGAGTTAAGATGCTGCCTGTATTGGATGCACCGGGACGGAGAGGACATATCAGTGGCTGCCTCTGCACAGAGCCCTCTGAAGCAATGTCCTTGGCCCTCCACCCCCATCTGAGCTGGTCTGGAGGCTGCTCCCCGCCAGTGCTCTTGCCTCTTCATTCTAAATGCCATTTCCCTGTCTGGGCTGGAGCTGCTGCCTGCTGTCTGAGGCGGCTGGAAATTTCTCAAACGTCGCTTTGATTTATGGCTCTAGTTAATTCTCGAGGAGGCCCGTGAGATGCCCTGAGCTCTGGAACCTCAACGGGATAAATCATTTAACAGGTGGTTAAATATTCTTTAAGGTCTGGGGAGCACAGGCAGGGTTTAGATTTGGGGAGGGGACCAGGCTAGGGGAGACTTGGCACATTTCTAAATGGAAATAGGGAAAACATTGCATCCACTTCAGGGCCTGTGGAAGCAATTTGTTATAAGCCGTGGCTGGAGGCAGCACCTGTGGGCTCCTTCTTGTCCTCAGGCCCCAGAGGCTGGGGCTCCTGGATACTGGGGAGGGGCAGAGGCAGCTGGCTGCAGGTGGGACGGGTTGGCCCCTGCCAGCTGTGCACTCCAGCTGTGTGGTCTCCCAGTTGGGAGCTGCCCACAGGACCCAGAAGCTTCCAGAAGCTTCTGGAAGTGAGGGTTCTGACACCACCAAACTCAGGGCCAGCCTCCAAGGTGGATGTCCGACACAGCCGGCCAGTCTAGGAGGTGGGCAGCGGGGAGGCCTCGAGCAAGTGGATGCCACGTGCCCTACCTGACGGCAGCGAATATGAAATCACACGGGGCAGCCAAATAGAGCAGCGCCGGGCTGTCACTTTGAGACCCCAGAATCATGTAAAGCTTCTACTGCACATCTGCAAGGAGCTTTCTGACTTTAAGCCCCGTTCCCATCTTTGATAACATCTAACCTGCACACAGGAACCAAGGTCAGCAGGGCAAGAGAGGTTACCCTGTTGTCCAAGGTATGAACAGGCTCAGAGAGGCTAAAATCCTACCTGAGTTAGCAAAGCTGGGTAGACACCAGATGGAATCCACACTGGAGCCTGAGAGGATACAGCTCACGCAGAAGGAGAAAGCGCCTGGAGAATCAGGAAGGGGCCCTAGAGGTCACCGGGCCCAAACATCCATTTTCCAGGTGAGGGCAGGGAGGGGAGTGGTGGAAAAGGAAATGAAACCGCAGGGAGGAGGCCCGAGGGTGGGTCCCTGCCTGCCCTGAGCTGAGTCCCCCTCTCTGGATCTCAGTTCCTGTAAAGGAACGTTGCTAGTACAGTCTGAGGAAGGTGTGAAAGGGAAATGGTAGTCCAGCAGGGAGGGAAGGAAGCAGTGGGAGTCCCCAAACAAACTTCTCTCCCTCCCTGGCCCCAGGTTGCACGCTGAGCTCAGTTCTTCCTGGTCTCCCCAACTCCCTTCTGTCCAGTGCAGCCCCAAGGTGCCAGGTCCAGTGAGGCAAGGCTCTGTGCTGTGAAGATGCATTCCTCCGGCGTGGGCCAGGGTCCACGGGCTGGAGAGGATTTGGAGAGGCCTAGGCGTCAGAGCGCTCCCTGGGCTGAGCTTGGACCTCGGGTCCAGAGAGATCATACCCAGAGAGAAAGGTTGGCTTCACGGCAGCCCAGCTGGTGCGGACGGGGTCTGGGCCTCTCCAAGAGTGACTCCCACCTGCAGCCCTCTGACCAGGCCAGAAACCTGCAGGAAGAGCTCGCGTGGGCCCAGGGCCCCATGCAGGTACAGAGTGGGTTGCCTTCTTCTGTGTAGCTACCTCCTGCTTCCCATCAAAAGGCTACAAGGAAGGAGGTTGTTGTTTAGGTGGATAAACTGGACCCATGGCTGACAGTGGCCTCTGAGGTTACAGTAGTATCTCCCCTCAGGTAGTTCTGAGGCTCGGGAGGCAGTGGGAGAAGCTCAGGTGTAGGGGTGGCACTTGCTTTCAGGACACAGCTACTCAGCCCTTTCCTCTGCTCTGGCAAACCCCCGGGGGCCCTGGAGCAGCGATGGACAAGTGCCGGGGTGGGGAAAGGGGCTGGGAGATCTCTGGGGCATCCCCTCTACCTGCTGCAGCCCTGAGCATGGGGAGGGCTAGGGACAGAGGTGACAGGCACATGCCACACTGCAGTGCCCACATCCGCCTCTCCACTTCACTGAGGCCTCTCTCTGCGGTTGCCTGCTGTGGTCTGGTTTGAGTTTATCACGCCTGTGGCTAGGTCCTGTGGCAGGCTGAGGTCTCAACCCCAGTATCTCCTGGGCTCCCCTGATATTGGGCTGGGTCCTGGTAGAGGCCCCACAGGTATTTAACACTCATGTCAGAGAATGCCACCTAGCCCAGATGCATTGCCAAGACCAGAGAGGGCAAGGGAGGGCCCCAGAGTCCCCCAGGCAGCTGGGCCAAGACCCCCTGGGCCCGGGCGGGGCTGGGGTGGGAGAGGAACCAGTTCCTCTGGATGTCAGTGGGAGGCAGCACCACGTGCTCCCCTTCCCCCCAATCTGGGCACCTGCATCCTCTGAGCTGTCCCGTCCCTCTACCCCTTATGACAAATGGAGGATGAATAATTCACGGGTGGCTCTGGCTTTATGAAGTATTCATCTCTCCCCGGCCTCCAGAGTAATTAAGTCTCCAGCCAGCACAGTGAGCATCTGCAGCAGCCCATTAGCAGCGCCTTGCCCTACGTCAAACTGCCTCTCTGGCTGGCCCAGGGTGGATGGGGTCTTGGTTCCACAGCCTGGGTTCTCAGCCTAGAGCAAACTATTAGATTTTGCAACGAGTTGGAGGGTTGCAGATTAGACGGCTTCCAGAGGGAAGGGTTGAGGTTAGGGAGGGTTTTCCGCCTCTGGGGCCAGTAGTGACTTTAGAGATCTTTCTTCATGTGTAGCTGGAGGGGTCCAGAGTGGGGAGGTTGCTGGTTCCAAACTTCATGCTAGTCAGTGGCAGATAGGGGAGCCCCAGTCCAGTGCTCTGGGCACTAATGAGGCTTCCTGCCCGTTTCCTTGTCTTGCTCGAAGCGCAGGAATGTCTCCAATGGGGTGCTGAGAGACCCAGACTACCCCTTTATCTTGCTCCAGGCCGCCTACCCCAGGGTGCCTGGGAAGGCGGTCTGGCCTAGTGGTAGGGAACAGGGGTACAGCAGGAGTGTCTAGTATTTCCCTGACCAGGGGCTGGCTCAGCGGGGCAGCAGGCCTGGCTGCCCTCCCCAGGCCCCTCGACACCCGGATCCACTCACTCAGCACTTCCCGCTTCCCTACCAGGTTCTGTGGGCACTATCCCTGTCCTCCTGGAGCACTGGTGGGCACTGGGCAGGCTGGCAGCTCAGAGGCTCAGAGCTAGGGTGGAGGGGGCACTGGGGCCTGCAGGAGCCAGAGGTCAGGCCCAGGAAGGAAGTGGGCAGCCAACAGCTTCCCTCACTCTGGCTGAGGGCCCACAGGCAGCCTGGAGTTGTTGGCTGATGTTTGGGATCCCTTTCCCTGGCTGGAGCCAAAGGGATGGGGAATGAGGGGGAAGAAGCCTACTCATCTTTCTTTTTTTTGATACATATTTTTTTGGCAACCCTTGAACCAGAATAGGTTCAGAGACACTCCCTGCCTACTCATCTTTCAAAGCTCAGCCCACAGTGGTTGCCTGGGGTGGGAGTTGGGGAACAGTGACTGGAAAGGGGCGGGAGAGAACTTTCTGGAGGGAACTTTCTGAGGGAGATGGAATTGCTCTATATCTCGATTGGCATGATGAGTACCCAGGTTTGCACATTTGTTAAAGTTCATCCAACTGTTCACTTAAAATGGGTACATTTTATTATTTATAAATCATACCCCCAGTAAGTCAATTTCAACAAGAGCTCCGCCCAGGGTCATCGTCTCCAGGAAGCCATTCCGGGTGCCCAGACTGGGCTAAGAGCCCTCTGCTTGGCTCCAGCAGGACCCTAGACCACTCCTGCCTCAACATGAACCAGCCTGGATTATCAGTATCCGATTGCGGCAGCCTCCTGTGGCCTGCGGCCCCCTCCCCTTGAAATCTCCAAGCCCCAGCAGCGCTGCGCATGTGGGAGGCACCCTGGTATTGATGTGCATGTGGAGTGGGCATGGTGTGAACATGCCCCCTCTTTCTTGGGCTTCGGGGTAAGAATCTGGAGTCAGACAAATCTGGGTTCAAATCCCACTTCTGCCACTCACTCGCTGGGTGGCCTTAGGTAAGTGACTTGTTCTCTTTGAGCCTCAGGGAGAGATGCTAATGAGCTGACCTCCCAGACAGGTGTGAGGCTTAGAGGTGTTAATGCAAGCACTCAGCGCTGCCCCAGAAGGCACCACTAAAGTGCTACCCTCCTCTCTATGCCAGGCCTTCTTCCAAAGGCCTTTCTTGCATGAACTCATATAGGACTCACGGCCACTTTGGTATTGTTGCTATCCCCATTCGATGTGTGAGGTAATGGAAGCACAGGGTGGCTGAGCGCTTTGCCCAGGGCTGAGCTGGTGGAGGCAGCGGAGTGCATGCTCAGGCAGTCTGGCTCCAGTCAGTCCATGTGGCTGCTCTACTGTGTCCAATGGATGGTAGCTGCTATTTGTGTTATATTATTTCTCCTCCCCCGGTCACCAGAACCAACTCCAGTCTTCAAGGTCACGGTGACAGTTAACGGGAAGCTTGCTCAGACAAGATCTTCTCACTCTCCACAGCGTTTCTGAGTGTAAAACAGGCTAGGCCCCATTGCCAGGCAAATGTCCTCATGTTGACAGGAGCCTGGCAGATTAGCTACGCAGACGGTTCAGCTCAATTCCCAAACATTTAGCCAACACCTACGAGGTGCCAGGAAGTATGCTGGCTACCAGGGAGCAGAGGAGGGCTGGGAAGACGGAGGACACACTCTAAGCCTGCCCTGGAGGGGCAGAGTATACTGAAGAGGGCCTGGCCATACCCCAGCCATATCCCAAAGTTTCTTGTTTAACCCTCATCTGGTCTAGGCTTTGGAGGTGATGTTTGTCATTCTCTTGACCACTCAGACCCTGAGAAGTTGGAGGAAACCCCTGCTCACTCCATGTGCCCCTGTTTCCCACTGTGGAATCCTAACAGCTGCTTTCCCAGACTCTGGTGTGGCCAGGGCAGAGACACAGAGCCACGTTCCACCAAGGGGAAGCTGTGACCCTAGAGAAGGGCCCCTGAGCAGGCTGCTGAGGTGAGGGTGGCTGCAGGCACGGTGGCATGGCAGGGGTTTCAGTGTCAAAGCCTCAGTGACGGTGGGTGAGATGGGATGCCGGGACCTGCTCCCACGACAGAGGGGTCTCTGTGATCTAGCCCTGCAGTGATTTCAGACGATATTCCTGGTAGTGTAGTTACTAAAGGGCCTTAGGCCCTCCCAGTGACTCTGTGACTTGCTACGTATCCCAGAATAAATTCCTTTTCTGCTTAAACTACTTGGAGGTGGCAGTGGGGGTGGTGGTTCAGCAGCTGGGCTGGTAGGGCCCTCATCCTACAACCACCTCACATAGGGCTGCTGTGCAAGCCACATCGAGGGGCATGGGACAGGGCCTGCCGAACCCACAACCCTGCTCCCCACCCTGGAACCCCCATAGGACTGACGAGGAAAGCAGAGAGAGTGGAAGGGATGTGTAGTGGGTACAGTGTGCTGGCTCACTCACTTCCTGTTCCTGTTCTCCTCGGCTGGGCTTCCCTTTCTGCCCTGGGAGTCTGGAAAGCTAAAACTACGCTTCCCAGACTTTCTTGGGGTTCTTGGGTTCCAGTCATGTTGAGATTCTGCCAACCTGACACAAGAGACTTTGGTTTGAAGCTGAGCTGTGAGGGCAGGGAGGAAGGGCATGAGGTGTCCATTTTACTATAGCCAGTCATGGCATCAGACTTTTGAAGGCTGCTTCTCTATCTTGCAACTTCCGGATTCTGCAGTGGCAGCAGCCCCCTTGCCGGCCCCGTTCTGGGGTGTGCTGTTCGGAGTTGTTCATGGAAGCTCAGTTAGTTTGTTTATTCAGATCTTCCAGTGCTTTTGTGAGTCATCCACACCCCTTGATAAATGCCCTTTTCTTAAACAAGAATCATGGGATTCTGTCATCTGCAGCTGAGAACCCCTCCACCCAGCCCAGCAGAGTCCCACCCTTCATCTGTCCTCCCCTGGCCTGGCGGCCCCTCCTGCTGCCACCGCCCAGTCAGCTTCATCCTCCTCAGCAGAGACTTCCTCACGGCTGTTGCCAGTGCTCAGCTGTTCCCCTAGACACCTTCTGAAGACCGGAGTCATAGAATTCTAAGACTCCCCAAAGGGCACATATGCTGGGGCCCTACAGCTGTTCCCACCGGGCTCTGGCTATGAGAGTTTACAAGCAGATGGGCTTTCTACCTGCAGACAGGATGTTGTCCAGGATTTAACTGGATAGAGAACACGCCTCTGTAGCTAGTTTAAGCAGGAAGGACTTACTACTGGATATTAGTTTATACAGAATTGTCAGAAGGGCTCATGACATAGACTCTGGGTTGGGCTTAAGTTCTTAAAGCCTTGATGCAGAAGTGAGTTGCCAAGAGAGCTGCTGCCTCTTCTGCAATCATGAAGCTGCAGAGTCTAGAAGCTTCCTGCAGCTGTTGGCTCCAGAATCACATCCTGCCTGCCACAGTAAGGAAACTGCTGAGTCAGACAACTACCTGCTGAGTTGAAAAGTTGCTGCTACAGTTGCTGATTCCAAAACCATGCTGCTTCTGCCACTGTCTACACCTGAAAAATGAATATCCCACACCCTGTCTCTTTCCTCACATGACTCAGCTCCAAAGTCAAGTCTCATGCAGGTGCATGTATATTGGTGACTCCAAATCACATCTGGAACCCTAGCTGTAAAGGAAGTCTTAGAACTGTTGTAGTTGGAAGACAGGTTGGGTGGGCCAAGCTGTTGCATCTGCCCTCTTGCCTTCCTGCCACTCCTGACAACATCCCCAGGGTATGCAGGACTTGAGGGTGAGCCAGGGCCTGGGAGATCCATGAGCTGGGAGCACCAAGGGACTGATGCTGGGTAAGGCATTCAGCTCTGGCCAGAATGGGGAGGAGGGCAGTGGCACCACTATTCAGATTAGAGATGCAGAGTGTTAAAGCAGGGGCCACAGGCCAGCTGCTCCACATATAAGCAGACATGAGTCCATTATGGACAGAGAAGAGCCCTGGTGCTCAGCAGCAGGAGCCCTGCAGAGCCCAGCATGTAGCTGAGCAAGTGTGATGTTCACATAGGGACCAGGAGGCGGTGGTGCCTGCATGGAAATGAGCCAGCTTCCTGTGGGGCAGGTTCCAGTCTGCTGCCAAGCACACAGCCCTCTCAGGAGCACTAGAATGGGTACAGGCTGCCAGGAGACCCAAGGGAGTAAGGGGCCACAGAACCTCCGGACTAGCTTCAGGTTCCATTGGCCTCATTCCCTAAGGTCACATGGATGCCTGGTTAGAAGGATCAGGGCAGAGATGGTGCTAGAGTTGGGGTAGATTGGGGTGTGGGGAGGCTGGGCTTGTGGCCACTCCCAGGATCACATTCTCCACAGCAGCATCTTAAATAAAGAAGCCTGTTGATATTAAGGCTGTGAAGGTTCTCACAGGGGCACTGGAAGTGTGAAGAGGATGTAGGAAGGTGGTGGTCCAGGAGCGGAGCCATTCCCTCTCTGCTTGGTGTCTTGGGGTCTTCATCTATGAAGATTGTTATCATGTCTCTCACGGGGACCGTGATAAAGTTGGAGATATGAGTTAATACATGGAACGCTCAGCACAGGCTTAGCACAGACCTAGGTGCTCAATAAATATTACCATCTTCATCAAACATTAGGCAGGGAAAGAGCAAGCCAGGTGAGAGGGAGTGCTTCTCATGTACACATTCCTCTAATGCTTAGAATTCTCAATTCTCAATGCCTTCTCAATGCTATACTTTCCCACCACCCTCATCAACCAGGCTGGGAGCTCCCTGGTGGGGCAGGACCATGTCTTGGTTCCCGCATTCCTAGCCAGTGTTCTAAGACACATTCTCATTGGACAGATACAGGTCACATGACTACTCCTGCTTCATCACTGGGCTGGGAGTTCAGGTGCACCAATTGGCTTAGCCCAGGTCATGTGTTACACTCCAGTGGGTAGTGTTTCCCCAGATGTCCAAGATCCCCCCAAAGAGAACAGGTGCTCTTGGGAAGAGGGAAAGAGGGAGAGGAGAAGTTGAGGGGAAGAACCTGTGTTCACCATGGATGCCCGAAGACCACTATGTATGATTCCTCCTTTCTAGACCAGTCCTTCTGCCTGGGGGTGGGAGGTCTGTAAAGGGAGGGACCCAGAATCCTAGGGAAGAGGCCCCTCAGGCAATTTACATCTTCACATCCATGCCAAACAGTCCCCACAGGACCTGCCCATTGTGCCCTCTCAGCCTGCTGCCTCCCTGTTGCCCTCACCCCTAATGGCTTTAAATAGGATTCTCAGGGGAGGTGGAGGAGGAAGGGCAGGTCTGGAGGCTTGTGGACAGGGAGACCTGAGAAGGGCCTAAGACACTCTTGAGGAGGGACCCTTGGTGGATTTCTCTGAGGGCCTGCTGTGTCATCCTGCACAGCCTCACCCCCACCAAGAGGCGCTTTATTCCTGCAATCTCCTTCTTCAGGGCAGCCATCTTGTCCACAAGCCTGAGCACCTCCCAGATAGCTGTTCTCACCAGAACCCAACCCAACTCTCTGAAAGCTGCAGAGCGGAGCAGCTGTTCCCTCTGGGGCCTCTTCTCCCGCTCCTTCTATGCTGCCCAGGAGCCAACCAGTCCTTGCAAGGGTTTCACCTGGCTCCGCGGACTTACGTCCTCCTGTGGGCTCCTGAGGCCTCTGTGGCCAAGTACCCTCTCCTACCCCATGCTGGGCCTTCCAGGCCTTCGTGTCATGTGCAGTCCCTTACCAGGAATGCCCTCGCCCTCTCCCTCCCCTCCTCGGAGCCCCCGCAGCTGCTGTCATCTGCCTCCAGCCCTAATCACACTTAGGCCCCTGTGCTGCCGTGGTCACCTGGCTACTCTCCCACTGCAGGAGGCAACTCAAGGCCAGGGCCTGGCTCTAATGCCCCCAAATTAACACAGTGCATGGGACACAGTAGATGCTTCAAATCTGTTGAAAAAAAAAATGAATGCACACATGCTGTATCACCCAGTGATGGCTCACTCTCCACCCCAAAGCCCTCCAGGCAACCCTTGACAGCAATGGGGTTTCTTGACTCTATAGCAGCAGCATGGGGTGCCGACTTTACACTTCCTGCCCATGGAAGTCCCTGGTCAGAGAAAGTCTTTTATGAATGTTCTTGTTTGTGGGCTGTAATGAGCACAAAACCGGGTGCCTAGATTGTTCCCTTGACTAATATTTCCTGCAGGGGTTGTGCAGAGAAAATAAATGTGCATGAAGAACATGTAGGCAAATCACAGGTTCCGAGTCTCTGCTGGTTTGTGAGTGTGCGCTGGTGTGTGTGAATGGGTAGGTGTGAATGTGTGTTGGGGGATGGGTGAGTGTGTGGGTGTAAGTGTGGGTGAATGTGTGAGACAGGATATGTGTGTATGAGTGTGAGTGGATGATTGTGTGCAAATGTGTGTGTGTGAGTGGGTGGGTGTGAATGTGTGATGTGTGTGTATGTGAATGTGTGGGTATATATGTGGGTGTATGGGTGTGACTGTGTGGGTATGTGAGTGTGGTTGTGATAGAGGCAGGAGGCAGAGAAATCCTAGGCAGACAGGGGTGGGTCCCTGGTGAAACCCCACCTTCAAGCCAAAACCAGCCTGAAACCTGAGACCCAGAGTGAGAACTTCTATTCCTGTTTGCCTGCTCTCTCCTGATTGGTTTTTTTTTTTTTTTTTGATAATGCCTTTTTTTTTTTGGAATAATGCCTTTTTACCAATCAAACATTACCTTTCAAATACTACCTGCAGCCCCCATCCTGTGCCTATAAAGACCCCAGACTCAGTTGGTAGAGACTGAGATGGCCTGATTTCAGGGAAGAGATGACTTGACTTCGGAGAGGGACACCCTGACTTTAGGGAAGAGACAACCTGACTTTGAAACAGAGACAAGCTGACTTCGGGGAAGACAACCTGCCCTTCCCATCCCCTCTCCAGCTCCCCTCTCCGTTGAGAGCTGATTCTGTCACTCAATAAAATTCTCTGCCCTTATCACCCTTCAACTGTCAGCATGACCTCATTCTTCTGGGATGCTGCACAAGAGCTCAGGACTCATTGATCTTAGGTACCCAGAAGGGCTGTCACACTGGTGCTTTGCCCTCACTGGCAGACAGCAGCCACACCACACAATGGGGCCAGGGGCCGACTGAGCTGCTAACGTGCTGCTGTCCATCAGGCTGTGGATGGTGGAACTAAAAGAGCTAATTAGCACACTAACACTTGCTCTGGGGCTTTGAGATCATAGACACTCTTGCCTGGATGCTGCTGCATTCCCCTTGAGGTGACACGCCTGGTCTGGCCACAGGCCTCACATGGAATTTGCTCCTGTGTTGGTGCTTGGAGTGACCGGCTGAATCCTGCACTCGCTCGCTCCTGCAAGGGGCTGAGTATGGTGGGCCAAGTAGACAGGGCACCCCTTCTGTGAGTCTGGGAAACAGGCTAAGAAAAATCCCTGCATCAGTTGTGAATGTATGGATGAGTGTGTGTGTGTGAGAGAGAGTATGTGTGTGAGTGTGTGTGGGGGGTGTCAATGTGTGTGTGTGTGTGTGTGTGTGTATGTATGTAGTTTAACCTGGTTCCATCCCCCCACACCACTCCATCCCTGGCCCTTGGGAACACATCTGGAATCAAAATAGAAATTAATAGGGATAATAGGGTTGAACATACCCATTTCTGTCCCCTGAAACCAACCACTACTACTTTAGAAACTGATATGGAAATGTTAAAATCCAGACAAAACTCTAGAGCAAAAAACAGCCTTCAGTCAGGAAAAATAAACATTACACAGGACCCATATGTCCATGCACCTAACTTAAATGAGGATTCATAGAAATTTACCCTTCCCAGCTTGTCATACACTCATACACTGGATATATTCTACTTGTTTCTCTCTCTCTCTTCTTTTTTTTATGATGCTGGTCACAGCCCATGAAATTGCTTTCACTACCCACCAATGAATGGGCTCTTATCTTGCTGTTCAAGTCATCATCTTTGAGCATCTCCCCTCCCTAGGGTTTTGTAAGAGTGAATGTGAGTAGCCAACTGTTCTGTGTGCTTGGTGGAGGAACAAAGGCAGAGGTGAGGTGCAGAGGTGAGGATGAGAGGGTGTAGCGAGGGTGTAGCTCCCTGAGTGGGACGGTGGCTCTTATAAAGGCATCAGCCCATGAAGACTTGATTGACCACGGGCTGCCTCAAGAAAAGGGGAGACTGGCATTCTGCTGCCAGCCTGAGGGTCACAGCTTTGTAGTCACATTGTAGGAAATTTCACAAGGCTTGGAGGAAGACCTCCCTCCCTTCATTCTTCCTCTCTTCCTCACTCCCTGTATTAGTCTGTTCTCACAGTGCTAATAAAGACATATCGGAGCCTGAGTAACTTATAAAGAGGTTTAATTGACTCACAGTTTTGCATGGCCAGCAAAGCCTCAGGAAACTTATAAGCATGGCAGAAGGGGAAGCAAACACGTCCTTCTTCACATGGCAGCAGGAGAGAGAACGAGAGTGAGGGAAGGGGGAAGCCACTTATAAAACCATCACATCTTGTGAGAACTCACTATCACAAGAACAGCATGGGGAAACTGCCCCATGAACCAATTATCTCCACTTGGTCCTGCCCTTGACATGTGGGAATTATTACAATTCAAGATGAGATTTTGGGGGAGTCACAGCCAAATCACTCCCCTCACCTCCTCTCGTCCTTCTCCTTCCCTCACTTCTTGAGGCCAGCAGCAATTCAGTGGTTCAGTCACTACTAGGATCTGGCCAAAGGGGCTTCCTGTCTAGACCCTGACCACCTCCTGGCTCATGGCCCTGAATGAGCCCCATCCTTACCCTGTGGTGCTGGCCCTTGCTTCTGAGAGTCCTCGGATGGGCTGATGGCTATGGTGCTGGGCTAGAAGCCTATGGGTGAAGAGCCTCAGAGGCCTGCCCGTTGGTGACTGGGTCATTAGTAATGGGGGTAGGGAGGGATCTGTAGATGTTGGTGTTTGTTTTAATGCTTCCTAGAGCACAGCCCATCCCAAGAATATAATTTTCATTGTATGATATCAACATTTAGCTTCAGCAATGGAAATGTCAACATTAATTATTTTCAAGGAGTCTTGATGGCTCTGGAAATAAATCAATATAAATAATGTTTCCATAAACTCTGAATCATGCTCCTAATAGTGTTATAGCTATAATTTTAATATTCAAAACAATTTTTCTTTGCATCTTAGCAATTAATTGTTGCCAAGTGCTCATTTTTTGGGATCCCTATTGCTGTCAGCTCAGAGCCAGAGGCTGGGGGTGCGGTGACCAGGTCCCTGGCCCTGAAACCATTCCTAGCTCTCCTTGCCCAAAGACTTAGGCTTTGTAGAACATCTCTTCCCCCAAAACATGCGTTTTGCTCTCAGCCCATTTAGAGTTTACTCACCCTTTGGCTTACTCTCTCCAAGATGCCTGGCGGCGTGGCACTAGTGCATCAGCTTCCTCCAGGACTTCTCAGGCAGACAGTGGGGCAGGTGGGGCAGTCCAGGGAGTTGGGCTTGCCCAAGGTATGCCACTCACCAGCTGTGTGACTCTGGACAACTGAGTCCAGGTGGCAGAGCCAAGGGTCATCTACCAGGCAGGGTTCTTATTTGCAGGGTACAGAGAATGACTCAGGTGGATATGAGCAGAAACAGAATTTATTAAAGGATACCATGTAGCAAAGGCAATTGACCAGGAACAGCATCTGAAATTTCACTGAGAAGCTGGTTCCAGAGGATGCCACTGGCGCCCCAGAAAGGTCCTTGTCCCTGTGGTTTGCACAGCAGACAGGGCCAGATGTTGGGGAGCTGCTGGTTTCTGTTCCTATAAAGCTGCCTTTGAAAACTAGATGTGGTCACAGCCACTTCCATCACCAGAATGGGGAGTTTTCCCTTCCCCAACATGCTGCTTGAGGCCTGGGTGTTCCACTGGTGTGGCCAGGGACACTTATCACAGCCAACCTGCAAAGAAGTATAAAAAAAAGTGAGTATTAGACAGGCGAGGTGGCTCACGCCTGTAATCCCAGCACTTTGGGAGGCTGAGGGGGGTGGATCACGGGATCAGGAGTTCAAGACCAGCCTGGCCAAGATGGTGAAACCCCGTAACTACTAAAAAAACTACAAAAATTAGCCAGGTGCAGTGGCAGGTGCCTGTAATCCCAGCCACTTGGGAGGCTGAGGCAGGAGAATCGCTTGAACCCAGGTGGCAGAGGTTGTAGTGAGCCGAAATCGCACCACTGCACTCCAGCCTGGGTGAGAGAGAGAGACTCTGTCTCAGAAAAAAAAAAAAAAAAAAAGGAAAGAAAAAAGAAAAAGTGAGTATCTGGGATTTTGCATTTCTGTAAAAGGAGGTAGGCTTTCCACTTAATACAGCATGGGGAAGGGTCCCCAGACATAAGAAGATTTCAGCTGCTGGGAGTCAGAAAGAAGGGCAGACAGCCCCGCTGTGGCCACAGGCCTCTCTCTGCCTGGTTGCCAAAGATCCTCCACAGCTGTTGTGTTTAATGTCGACATTTTTCTCAATGAAGAGCTATACAAGTGCAACTCCAAACACCTCTCTGTCCAATCTGACTTCTGCCCTGAGCTTGCACTTAGGATTCGCCTTCCCCCATCCATAATCAACAGGAAGAGTGCACTGAGGGTTCTGGTCCCCATGACAGTTGCATTTCTCAGGATAAATAAATAACTGGGCCAGGCATAGTGGCTCACACATGTAATCCCAGTGCTTTGGGAGGCTGCAGATGGGGGATCACTTGAGGCCAGGAGTTCAAAACCAGCGTGGGAAACACAGGAGACCCTATCTCTATAAAAAATATAAGCTGCAGTGGGCTGTGATTGCACCATTGCACTCCAG
The DNA here is from genome assembly GCF_001698545.2 of Rhinopithecus bieti. NCBI lineage: Eukaryota > Metazoa > Chordata > Mammalia > Primates > Cercopithecidae > Rhinopithecus > Rhinopithecus bieti. The sequence continues at coordinate 1,501,371 of NW_016815774.1, read as the reverse complement.
CCTGGGTCACAGAGTCAAACTGTGTCTCAAAAAATAAAAATAATAAACAAGACATACTTGGTATTTTGGGTTTAGAAATTGGTCTCTCGTGAGGCTACAGCCGTTGGACAATGCCCCCGGGCCCAGGTTCTTCTGAGCTGCCAGCCATTTAGGTTCCCCTTTACCAAGGCTGATTCCTGTGTGGATCCCAGCTGGCAGTGCCTGTGACCGGGAGCCGTCGGTGCCTTTCTATTCTCACAGCCACAGGCTCTTCCTTAGCTACCGTGCAGCGGAAGCAGAAATCAGAACGTGGAGACTGTGGATTCACTCAGAAAGGTTTAAAATCTGTTAAAGGATTTACTGAAACATCAACCTTCACTTTAAAACATTGAAATTCTATTCAACTGGGACTCTGGGAAATTCCAGAACCCATGGCTCCTCAGTGCTAACGAGCTGAACGCTGGGCGCCTCCCAGTTCTGCACTGTGGGATGGACGAATGAATGAATGAATGAATGAGTGGACGAAGAGCCTGTCCTCCTAGGCCAAGACAGGCATCCAGCAGTCTGGGGGAGGAGAGGGTTGGGGTAAATGAATCTTTTGAGCACAAGATGATTGCTCCTTTGCTGGGGGTGGGGCTGGGAGGCCAATCCAGGTAGGGGGTGGACGGGATGATCTCCTGGATCCCTTTGTTGGAATTTTTTCTGAAGATGCCCAAAGATTTAAGATTGGAGTCAAACAAGGAGAGCAGACAGAATTGATTAAAGCAGCAGGGGATGGGACAGTCCTGCCCCATGCACATTGCTTTAAAAGGCCTAACAGAGGCATCAAATCATTTTTTTCTTTATGTATGAAGAGAAAAGAGGGAAATTTAAAAGCTCCTTTTTTTTTTCTTTTTTCAAATTTTGTTTCTTCTACCAAAAAAAAGAAACAAGTATTTGTACTGTAGCGCTAGCGGTCCATTTGATTACTATACCCAGGGCAACCAATTTATATTATTCCTGAGCAAGATCTTTGGAGATTAACTTTCCATCCCATAGTTCATTAATCTCTGCCATCCAGGGTTCAGGTGAGTATGTTGGCTATGCTGGAGAATGTTTTTAATCTCCAAATTTACTCAAGAAGTTTCTTCTAACGGTTGCATTATTTCAACCTCATCTGCTTCACTCCTGTTCCACGTCTTCTCCCCTCCTTCCTACCAGGCCAGCATTACTACTCTGTGCAGCTACCAGTGAGGAGGGCCCGCAGGCTCAAAGACCCAACAGGAATTCCTGCAGAAGCCCCACAGCGTGAAGAGGGGCTGTGGGATGTATGAGCCTGCATGCAGCAAGGGTTGTGCCGTTCTTCTGTAGCAGAGGGAAAGGGAGAGGGGAGAGGAAAGAGAGGGGTAGGGAGGCCACAGTGGGACAGTGGGAGGGAGAGAGAACGGAGGGCAGGTGGGCTGTGGCCAGCTGCGGGGCTCAGGAGGAGCCGCAGGCCTGCAGTGTGTTTCTCTGTACTAGCACCGGCCTGAGAAATAAACTACCTGGGGGTGGGAGTCTTGGGAAGCTGAGAAGGGCTGGCAGCTGAGCAGCTCTTGGACACGGCCCTCAGCTCCTACCTGTGCCTCCCTGTGCAGGGAGAAAGCTGCAGGATGGCCAGGAGGTCCTGCTAGGGACAGAGCTCCCCACTCATCAAGGCCTGGGTTGGAGGGACTCCTGGGACAGTGTAAGAGGAGGAGCTTGGGGTAGGGGTGGAGGGCCTGAGAGGTGGCCCAGAGCAGCAAGCAGGTGCTCCAAAGAGAATGTCCTCATACCCTTCTGCTGGGGAGAGGAACCTGGCTCCCTAGTGCTCCTGGGCGAGGGCCATCTCTGTCATATAAGCCCTCCGCTATATCAGTGGCAGCAGTTGTGGGTGTGAGCACCAAATACTTCTGTTGTCTATTCAAAATGGGGATACTGGCAGGTTGTCTGTGCCTCCCAGGAGTGCCAGGCTAGCTGGTGAGATGGCCCTGGGGAACTGAGCTTCCCCCAGCATGGGGTAGGGGTGGGGGTGGACGGGCCAGTGGAACTTCTGTGCTGTTGCTGGCCAACTCAGGCCTTCACAAGGCAGCCTTTCCTCTGCGGAGGACGGCCGAAACTGCAGGAGTGAGTTGGAAGGTGAGGAGAGGGTCCCAGGCTTGGAGCAAGAACCTGGCCATGGCTGTCCATCCCTCCACTCCCTTGCGTGGGGACACCTTCCCAGAATGCTGCCCCCACCCCTCCTCCCACATCACTTTCCTTCCCTTCTCCAGCCCCTCCCCTCACTTGAAAGCCTGTACCAGGAGCTCCTCTCCTCCAACCCCTTCAGCCAAGAGGCTCCAAGTTCTGGAGCAGGTATCCCCATCCCTTCCCTCTGAGGGGTCGGTGGGGCCCTTGGGCCCCCCTTGGGAACGTCCCAGGTGCTTTGGCCCAAGATCTGTGCTGATTCAATGCCACCCCCACAGCTGGGCAGAGCCCTGAGATGGATGCTGCCTGCAAACCCTGTCCAGCCTAGAGCTGAGCATGGGGCTTTGGGCCCCCTAATGGCTCTGCTCAGTCATTCTTCAGGGCCAGGGACCACCCTCTGGAGCCTGAGCCAAAACCTGAGCCTTCCCGCTTCAGGTTCTTCTCTCAGCCACACCACCACCCCCCGCCCGCTTCTCACCCCCCAGCCCACATCAAGCCCTAATTCTACCCTTTTTATTCCATGTCAGAGCATGCCCAAAAGGAGCTCTTGCCCCAGCAATAGAAAGAGGCTTCTGTTCTTAGAAATACAGCAGCCACTTGTCCGTCCCTGGAGACCCTCTTGTTCTGCTCTAGTAAATCGCCCTCCCAGCAGTGGCCAGAAGTTGGCTTTTCTTCCATTTCTACTTCCTTGCTCAAGCCAGCTTCTCCACCTGTCTGGTGGTCATTGCACCAGCCATCCTGCTATTGCTATTCTATACTGGGGTTCTGGAGCAGCAGGAGTGTGGCCCCAAGGCAGCAAGGCCTCCCATTGCCCTGACGACATTCAACAAATCACTCTTGCCCTGGGGACCAGGTTTTCCTTCTGCAAAATGAGGGGGAGTGGACCTCATCATCTCTGATTCCTTCCAGCTTTAGAATCTGTTTCTGTGATGGTGTTGGGGATTGTGCAGAGCTAGTTTCCTTTGTTTACAAGATGTGGAGAGTAAGAAACCCATAGAAGTGTGAAGTATTGAGTATCAAGAGCACTCCCTCTGCCTGTTCTGGGATGTACACTGTTACCCATACTTCCAAGGGAAAAAGTGCCCTGGTTGGGGGAGCAGCACCAACGTACAGACACATCCCAGCCTGGGACCCAGGGCTGCCTGTGCCCATCCCCCAACAGCCCTGCTGCTCCCTCCCCCCTCGCCTCCCTCCAGGGCTGTTGAGAGGAAGAAACGAGATGCTCCATCTCCAGAGGCCCTGCTCACAGGAAGGCCCATGCAGATACTCGGGGACTATCCTCTGTTCCCTTCAATATACCTGGTGGGTCTGACGACCAGGACATGGCCCTGCCTTCCAGGGAGTAGACAATGTGCCTACACTGTGCCCCTCTCTTGTGACAAGAGCAGGCGTGGTGCTATAGAGACTTCCCAGGGCTTCCTGCAGGAGCATTAATCACTGGAGGAAGGGCCGGGGCAGTGGCAGGCCAGGGACAGTGGGCCACTCCATGGAGCACAGAGCAGTGGGCCCCGCAGGAGAGGCAGGTAGGGGTGGAGGTGAGGCGCTCAGGAGCAAGGCAGCACTGTCTCCACAGCCCGACAAGGGATTTTATGGAATACTTGAGAAAAAATCATCAATGAATATGATAGATGCCCCCCAGCAGAGGTGGAGGGGTCCTCCCTTTTGGGTCCAGGAAGCAAAAAGCTGGAGTCCTGGCCTGAGCCTGAGCAGAGGACAGTTTTGAACAAGGGGGTCCACAGGGCAAGAGGAAGGTGGGAGTGCTCCCATGCACACGGATCACTGTGCTTGGGAGTGTGTGTCCCCACTGATGGGCATGGGGATGAGTGTGAGACCAAAGGCAGCCCTCTTGGGGTAGGCAGGGGCCAGGGCCCACAGGTGGGGGCTGGGGAGGATGCCTTCTTAACGGGCGTGGCCAGACCCCTCCTCCTTCAGAAGACCTGGAAGAAGCAGGTGGGGGAGAAGCAGAGTCACAGAGGCAAGGCAGAGACTCGGAGGCCCGGAGACTTGGGTGGGCGTGGGCAGGGCCCCCAGCCCCACTGCTTTCCCAGCTAGCTGTCTCTAGGAGGCCAGCCCACCCACTGGGCCCCAAAGCCCCAAACCCCAGGTGGCCCTCCCCTCTTGCAGCTGCCACAGTTTCTGCAGGGCTGCTTTGTCAGACTCTTAGAACACAAGCAGCAGAACTAGGAAGGCCCTCAGAACGAAGGAGACGCAGGCACCGTAGGAGCCCAGGGCCCCTTTCCATTGCACCCATGCTCCATCCTCCCACATCTCCCAAAGATCAGCCCTCCCCAGTGACCCCTGGAGCCCAGGAAGATCAAGGATCCAGCCTGTCGCCCTGGGCTTGCCTGCTGTGCAGCTCTAAGCGCAGGTCAAGGATCAAGCTGAAGTGAAGGTATGCGCACGCAGGGTTCAAGGGCTTGTTATTAGTAACAATAATTCCTACCTACGTAAAATCTCACACCAGACATACGCTTTTTACATCATCTTGTGGCAGGCCAGGTTTCACTAACACTGGCCTCCATCACAACTGTTTGAGTACTGACTGAGTAGTTCAATCTTAAAAGATGAAACAGCCAGTGCCCTTATACAAAGGCTGGAATGAAACAAAAAGCCCATCAAGAGTTTTGCCGAGGCCTTTCCTGGGCCTTAAAGCATGACGCAGGAATTCTTAACGGGACCCATTTAGGATTAAACAAGTTTTACTGGGGGTCTGAAGAAACTCCCCAGGCCTCCACAGATAAGTTTATCGGGGGTCTGAAGGAACTCCCCAAACCTCCGTGATTTAGCAGGAGACAAGATAAGGGTAATCACCCCAGCGCCTAAACTCATTTAGATTAAGTACATTTACTCAGGCTCCAGAAGAAGGCCTTCAGGACTCAGACCTTAGTTACAGATTAAAAGAAGTTAATCACTTATGTCTTTCGATGAATGCACACTTACACATAGACACATACACATAGCTTAGAAGGTATACAAGCTCGGAAAAACTTTGTAATTTTGCGTTGGTCTGGCGATAATTTCCAGGCCTTCTACCTGTAACCAGTTACAGAAATAAAAACTTCCTCCCCAGTTCACCGCATCTCGTTACTGGGCCGTGACGAATAGCAGCCCGACCCTCAGTTTGGTCCGGAACAGTCTCACCAGGGCTTGCCATCAACCCAGGGCAATTGACAAGGTAAGTAATTTATCTCCATTTTATAGCCGAGGAGAGTCTGAAGAAGTTAGGAGGCTTGGAGACCACAGCTCCAGTGGTGGGATAGTGGGCAGTGGGCTACCGTTGAGAAACAGGGGGACCGTTGTTGCTCCTCAACCCACTTTTCTCAAGACTTTCATAGGTCTTTTTTGGCTCTCTGCACACCCAGAACAGGAGCATTTAAGAGAATTGTTGCTTTTCATTTGTTCTTAAGGCACTGCTCTCAGGTACCAGGTAAACCAACCCAGCGATGCCCAGAACCCCTAGCATGGGCCACAAACGTGCAGAGCCACAGCAAGGACAGAGGGAGCCGCATGGCCCTTCCTGACATTCTTTCATCTGCACACTGTACCATCAACTCATTTTCTGCACGGGATGAAGATACATCACTCTGCTCCGGAAAACTACATTTAGCATCTCCTTCTTTTTGTGGGGCAGGGAAGTTTTCATCGACAAAGCGTTTGTATTGCAGATGGCTCACCATATGCCACGTTCCTGCACGTTATCACCTTGTAAGCAGATTCTGTCAGGTTTTAGGAGTAAAAGCTTAATTAACAAGTGGTGTGTACAATTATGTACTTAATTATCAACTGCTTTTATTTCTTTGTTGTTTCTTGTTTTCCAAAAGTTTGGTAACAATTACAGGCAACTATTCCCTAATGCAATTTCTCTCTGCACCTCTGTTTTTTGTTTGTTTGTTTTTTTTTTTTGTCATTCGTATGCTGAGAGGGGGCTTTCTCTTTTCTCCCCTCATCCACCACTTACAATAGACAGATGCAACATGGGCCCACTGATCTAAATCTCTGAGGGGTGGCCCACGTGTGTGTGTGTGTTGGGGGGGGCATGTGTTATTTTAAAAGAGTTTCCTGTGAGGTTGATCTGCAGTCCTGGTTAGAAACACAGACCTGGGCCTCCACGTTGCTGACTGGGCTGTCAGGGGCTCTCATTCTTTCTCCATCTCCCTTTGCTGGCTCACCCTGGAGGCCAGTGGGGTTGGCTGGACTAGGCTGGTGAGGAGGACAGGAGGTGCTGGGGGGCCAAGGGACAGCCCTACAGCATGGTGAGGGCAGAGGTAGCTTTGGGGAGCTGAGCACAGAAAGCAGGAAGAATTGTAATGGAAGCACAAGCAGCAGCAACTTGGAGGGAACTCGCCGGGCTGAAGTCATAGCTGGAATGTGGGACTTAGAACAAAGTGAGTGGATTCACTTGAAAGCACTTCTACTCACATCCATCTGAGTTAAGGAACTTCTAGAAGCCTATGCCTCCAGCACAGTTGTCTTTCATACAAATCTGTGCAAGAGGGTGTCCTGCTTTAGGGAACCTTCACAGAGTTGAAAACTCAGTTATCGGCACGTGGTGACAGAAATGGCCCCACAGCTGACAGTGGAGGAGTCTGAACCATCAGGTAGGCAGCCCATCTGTCTTCCCAGAGGGCTGAGGGCTGGTCCTGGGTTTCTCAGCTGGCAGGTGGGGTCCCCTGGGCCCTAGTTCTGAAGCACCCTCCTCACCACATCCACCAGTGTCAGCTGAGGCTGGGTGCAATACAAGAGAGCTGGGAAAAGTGGGTTGGAGGAAGATGCAAGGGCAGAAGAATTGCAGAATCAAGAGATCAGGGCTTTCCTTTCTCCAACTAGAGGAAGAAGCCTGAGGGACACTTCCCTGAAATGAAGACAGACAGAGGCCGGCCCCAGCATCACAGACATGAAGCCCCTATTGCCCGCATGCTCACCTGGCTCTGTCACACCTCCTCTCTGTGCATCCGTCTCCTTATCTGGCAGCGGCTGGGCGAGCTCATCCAGCTCTGCCAGGCCCACCATCTCCTATTTCTTAGAGAAGAGTCCACTAGACTCCAAAGGGCTGTTGTGCTCTAGAGAAAGAACAGCGGAGGACCCTGTTGGGCCTGTCCTTGCCTTTGTGGTTTACCCAGGGCCTAGAACAGTGCCTGCCATGTGATAAGGGAGCTCAACAGGCATCTGTCAAATTAATGAAAATGTAATAGACATGTCATTTGCTGCTTTGCCAGGCACATGGCTCCTTCTAAAGATAGCTGCTGTGTCCCACAGGGAGACCCCCAGGTCTCTGTCTGTGCCTGGTTCCAGCTGACCTAAGGGCAGCCCATCAAGGCACGTCAACCTGAGGTGTGGTCTGGCATGAAGAGACGACACAGGGCAAATGGGTTCTGCTTCTCAGAAGGTTGATCTGGGAAGCACTCAGAGCATGAGGTGATTAGCATCGGGCATTGAAGCTAAAAAGATCACCGGAAAGAAAAGGAAGAGGTGAGTAACGAATGGCTGAGGCAGTAGCAGCAGTCCTGAGTGGAGAGAGAATCCGGTGCGCCGGGAGGGGAGGCCCTCTGCTCCAACGTCCGCCTGCCCTCAGCATCCTGCATTGCTTCCCCTGGCAGGTCCTTCCCTATGCAGAAATCTTTCCCTGCAATCTCAGATACCTTCAGGGCAAGCCCTGGGAAGACAAGCTTGAAATGATGGAGGCAGGAGGTGGGTGCACCTTCCCACAGCCGGGGTCCAGAAAGCAGCATCTGACCAACTTCAGAAACCAAACAAGAATTTGGGGACATGTGAGGGGATCATTTATCCAAGCTGGGATTTAGGGAAAAGCTCCAAACGTTACTTGAAGGGCCCCAGTAGGAGAATGGACAGTTAATTGCCAGGACAACTTCCCCACTGCAGGGTAGGGTTGGGATGGGTGAGAAAGTAGGGGAGAAGGTGGTGACAGGTAGGAGTAGAGACTCAGAAAGCCTGAGGAATGAATGGGCACTCTTGTTCCCATGCACAGGATGAAATGGCATCTTGGCACTTTTGCTGAACAAGGCAACACTGGGTCTGTCTGACCTGAGGACACTCCATCCCAGCCAGACCCTAACGGAGCAACCCACCTGGTCTTTCACCTGTCGGAGGAAAGCACCTCTTCAAGTACACGGCCAGGGAGGCTGATGGGGCTGGAGAGCAGGAACCACACACCACCTGGGTCTGTGACTAGGAAGGTGAGCTCTTCCGCTGACCCTACACCTGCTTCAGAGACCCCGATGGCAGGGCCCTCTCCTAAGTGACTTCCAGCTGCAGACACAGATTACATCATCATGCACCATACCCTAATCTATTCCCCCTAGGGAGGGAGGAATCCAGACTGTAAGGCTGAAGGCCACCTTCTCGGAGCAGCACGGGTGGGCCAGGACAGGCCCCTCCCCAATCCCCTGCTGGTCACAGCTCAGGGACACATGTAGTACCCTTCCCTCTTCTGTCCAGAGCCGTTCCTCAGAACCGCCTTCAGCAGGCCCTGACTGCCGCATGCACATGCAGTGGAGGCTGCCAGTAGGGTAGAGGACAGCTCGAAGGTCAGGATGGGGCAGTCAGTGACAATTTGGGGACTGCTGGAAAAGGCTTGGGACTGTGCCTTCCTTGCAGAAGCAAAGGAGAGAGAGATATGCTCACTTCCAGAGGTGGAGTCCAACTACCAGGACCAGGTTAGGGACCTGCCCATAGGGTCCCGGCTGCTCTCCACGCCGGTGATGGTGGTGTTCCCAGAATGACATCACACAAGTGCTGAAAGTGGGGAGTGGTGGGGAAGGGGCCCCATAACTTGCTTGCTCTCGTGGGTGTTTCTCAGTCCTACTCCCCTCCCCAACACCAGAGGGTTGCCCTTCCAGCCTCCCCAGCCACCCAGCCCACCACCCCTGCAGAGCCAGCTTGCCCTCTCTAACCCTCCCTTCTCCTGCCTCTCCCCTAGGTCTGCTGCTACCACCTCTTGGGGGTCCCCACCCTAAGCTCACTGAGCCCCAGCCCACACCACAGGCTGAGGGAGGCTTGGTTGTCATGGTGACGTCCAGGTACCCAGAAAAAAGAAGGGGCTGCTGGGGAGTGGCTCAGTCATCTGTGTATCAAAAACAGTTGCTGGCTCTGCTCCTTTCCAGCTATGCACTGACCTCTCTATCTAGGCCTCACTTGGGCCAGAGCCCAGCTTCACGAAGCCTTGCCTGGCCTTGTCAGGCACAATCAATTGCTCCCTCATCTGATCAGCTCTTACACCCGGTCCACGGCAGGCCAGCCACTGCACTACGCTAACTTGAGCTGCGTCTGTTCCCTGGCCAGGGTGGGGTGCTCCCCTGCTGTATACTTTAACAAGCCCGCCCCCACTGCAGCTCTCTGGGAGGGTTCCTGGGCAGACTGCACCTTGGCTGAGCCAATAAGTGGAATGCACCCCTTTCTATCCACTGCTTTGACCCAGATCGAGTATCAGCTCCGGTGAGCTCTTCTCCCAATAATTTTAGTCCTGTTCATCTCTGTGATGACACCATGTCCAATAAGCTTCTCTTGCAGATGATGGGCGTGGTGTGGGGTGAGGGCAAGAGGGTCCAAATGGGCTGCTGAAGCCGGGCCTGGGAAGGAGGGGCTGGGGAGCAGGGGGGATATGGGAAATGAGGGCAGGCCACAGGATAAGGAAGGGGAAGGCTCGCTTCCTGGCCCCTTGCTGGCCAGACACACTGTCCTGAACCTCTGAGTAACTTTAAACTACACCCGCCAGGAATTAAGTGTTCAGAGAAAATGAGCCTGCATGTATTGGGGTTTGGAACAATGTCATGTGAAGAGGCCTCCTTTCGAGGCTGCTGGATCAGGTGACCTTGAGGACATCTCACACGGACAGGGTGGGGTGCAGTGTGTAAAGGTGTGTCTAATGGATGCCAGTGTGTGGACGAGGGCCCAGTCCATCCCAGGAGGCAGATGTTGGTCAGAAGCGTGAATGAGGGACCCAGCTCTTGGTCATAGATATGTGCAGGCGTCGGCCGTAGGACTCTGGTGAATGGGAGAGGCAGGTCCAGGTGTTTTTAAATTTCATTCTGACTCTGCCTAATTATTTCTCCCAATTGCTCTTGCTTTGAGCCCGGCCCAAGGTTGTCCTTTGATCAACACTGCCATGCCTCCCAATGCTAATCTGCCAATCATAAGCGTCCTGAGCTTCTCTCACCCGGACGTTAACCATGAGTCCTCTGCGCTGGCATGTGCAATGGGCCCAGTGGGAGTGCTGCTGGGAGACCTGCCCAAGGGGTGAGCTGAACCTCCTGGGATAATTCTGACTAAATGATTTTTCACAGAGTTGACTTGAAATGTGATGAATGGGTCCCCAGTGCTCTTAAAGCCTCCAACATCACAGCCACAGAAAAGACTCTGGGAGTGGCCTTGAGTCCAGCCCTGGAGAAAACCAAAGGTTGGAGTCATGAAGTAACTGCTTATCCACTCAGCGATGGCAGAGTTGAAACTAGGACCCAGGTCTTGCCTCCTCCTTCTTCTCATGCCACAAAGATGAGAACATAAATTTCCTGACATGCAATTTGCAAAACTCTTCCCAGGTTATGTGTGTGAATGTACCAGGCTACCAGATGGTGTTGAGGCCGAATTAAGGTGATGTCTCATTGTATTTCACGTCATGACCAAGCAATGTCTTTGTCTTACCACCCCACCAAAAGCCGACTGAGGCTTCCTTGAGCGGAAAGACCACAGTGTTGAGGGCAGGGACTCTGTGAGCAGGTACCTAGAGCGAGAAGTCAAAACAAGGAAATGTGTCGAGGGAGCAAGGCAAGTTAAATGTCAGGCCCCTGAGCCCAAGCTAAGCCATCATATGCCCTGTGATTTGCACGTAGACATCCAGATGGCCTGAAGCAACTGAAGATCCACAGAAGAAGTGAAAATATCCAGTTCCTGCCTTGACTGATGACATTCCACCATTGTGATTTGTTCCTGCCCCACCCTAACTGATCAGTTGACTTTGTGACAATACACCCTCCCCACCCTTGAGAAGGTACTTTGTAATATTCTCCCCACCCTTGAGAATGTACTTTGTAAGATCCACCTCGTGCCCACAAAACATTGCTCCTAACTCCACCACCTATTCCAAACGTAGAAGAACTAACGATAATCCCACCACCCTTTGCTGACTCTTTTCGGACTCAACTCGCCTGCACCCAGGTGATTAAAAAGCTTTATTGCTCACACAAAGCCTGTTTGGTAGTCTCTTCACGGGAGGCACGTGACATTGAAAACAAGGAAGCTGCCCTCTTTTGTGTGCCCCACTCTCCCCTACCCACAGCCTGAATCTGCCTTTGGTTAAATGCCTGTTGGGATTTTGCAAAAATAAGAGATTTGCCAGGATCACCCCAAATTCCACTGGGTGGAGGATGGGCGGGAGCTCCAGCAGTGAGAGTGTGGCAATGGAACTGCTTTGTCGAGCTGAGACAAGCATGTCTCTTCTGGACAGCAGATGGAGCCTCTTTGTGAGCCTGTCGCTGCCGACCTGTCTGGGTCCCCGTAAAAAGTAAAGCAGAGGTTGCTCTTCAAACGCTTTCCTCCCTGTCTAATTAGGAATAAATAGTAACATCTCTTAGAAGCAAAATTTATTCAAAGACCTGTGCTAACATTCTTAAATATCTGCTAGCCGTAATAAAGAAATCAATGTATTTTATGTTCTTAGCTCCCACAGTTTAGCCTAAATATTTGCCCTGGGTTGCTTATACTGGTCCAAGCAAGCATTAGGTCATAGCCTGTTCCTCTTCCTTGTTTGAAGGTGTTTTACCTTTCTCAGCATTCCACAAGTTACTTCTTCCTTCCTTTGTTCTCCTCTACCTTTGCCTCTTTTAAAAGTTCTAAGTTGCTAGCCAATCTGGACAAACACAGAATGTGCGGTCCCGTTCCAGCCAATGGAAACTGAACACAGCAGTAGGGTAGACACGTCAGGTTATGAATGACCCTGTCTCCTTTGTTTGGTGTACTTTCGTGGCAAAACTGCTGGCGAGTGTACCCTTTCTGCAGAAAGGAAAATGGCCTCGNACATCTCTTAGAAGCAAAATTTATTCAAAGACCTGTGCTAACATTCTTAAATATCTGCTAGCCGTAATAAAGAAATCAATGTATTTTATGTTCTTAGCTCCCACAGTTTAGCCTAAATATTTGCCCTGGGTTGCTTATACTGGTCCAAGCAAGCATTAGGTCATAGCCTGTTCCTCTTCCTTGTTTGAAGGTGTTTTTACCTTTCTCAGCATTCCACAAGTTACTTCTTCCTTCCTTTGTTCTCCTCTACCTTTGCCTCTTTTAAAAAGTTCTAAGTTGCTAGCCAATCTGGACAAACACAGAATGTGCGGTCCCGTTCCAGCCAATGGAAACTGAACACAGCAGTAGGGTAGACACGTCAGGTTATGAATGACCCTGTCTCCTTTGTTTGGTGTACTTTCGTGGCAAAACTGCTGGCGAGTGTACCCTTTCTGCAGAAAGGAAAAATGGCCTCGATAAATAAATTTATGTTCAAGTGCTATTTCTTTTTCTTTTTTTTTTTGAGACGGAGTCTCACTCTGTCACCCAGGCTAGAGTACAGTGACCGGATATCAGCTCACTGCAAGCTCCACCTCCCGGGTTCACGCCATTCTCCTGCCTCAGCCTCCCGAGTAGCTGGGACTACAGGTGCCTGCCACCTCGTCCGGCTAGTTTTTTGTATTTTTTTAGTAGAGACGGGGTTTCACAGTGTTAGCCAGGATGGTCTTGATCTCCTGACCTCATGATCCGCCCGTCTCGGCCTCCCAAAGTGCTGGGATTACAGGCTTGAGCCACCGCGCCCGGCCTCAAGTGCTATTTCTTTACAGCACCGGAGAACAAGCATTTCAAACAATTCAGATGCTAAGGGGAGAACTATGCTCTCAGATCACAGTCAGCTAAAAACCTCACAGGTCCTCAGGTAGTGGCAACAAGGCATCCTAGCTCACATTGATTCCTTTGGCAGTTGATAGGTTTTAATAGACATTCCCACGTTATTTTGAGTCTCTTAACCGTGGATGAAGAGTAAGGAGAAAAAAGCTTCCCTAGGCAGGTAGGAAGACTGATCTGCATCCACTCAAAAGTGAAGTGGAGTAAAACGATTCCAGGCCAATCCGTCTCCACGCCACACGAGGCCCCGTGCCCCAGGGCATCCACGGGAGGCCACAGCTGTTGATCATAGTTCTCTCCTTTGGCCCCTTTTGTCTTTACAAGTAATCATTTCTCTGTTTCCCATCAACATCTCCATCCCAGGTACCCTTCCCCACCCTAGGCCAGACTTGAGGCTGCTGTCCCTGGCACCCCCTGCAGAACCTGCCCCTCTGGCCCCCCCACTGAGGAGTGAGCATATTCAGCAGAAATGTTCCTCAGCTAGCAGAGATCAATACATCAATAGAAACGTCAGCTCAAACATAAACAGAGGGTGGTTGAGGGGAACAGGGGCAGGGGGTAAATGGACTCTGCAAGAAAAAAGCCAGACAGCCCCATCGGGATCCATGCTCCTGGGAGCCTCTCAACTGCATTGTTAAAGAAGGGAGAGAGACTCATTACTTCAGGCCCTGCTAATTAAGAATCACCATCATGGGAAGCTGAGGCAGGAGAATTGCTTGAACCCAAGAGGCAGAGGTTGCAGTGAGCCGAGATTGCACCACTGCACTCTAGCTAGGGTGACAGAGTGAGACTCCATCTCAAAAAAAAATTAATTAAAAAAAATAAAAGACCTTCCCTCAGATTGACCTAGGCTGAGTTCTGCCTTCATTCTAGGACTGGCGAGCTGGCTCACCTGAAGGCAGACTTTTCTATCTTGGCCTTACAGGAACATTGTGGGTGGGATTCCTAGCCATTCCTTTCTTGGTGCTCCATAAGTACTGGGAGTGGGAGCCCCCTGAGCCAAGCATGGTGCCTTTGAGCCACAAGCACCCACAAGTGCCCAAGGAACTGCCGTGGCGGAACTCTGAGCAGCTTAGATATGCAGCAGCCAACTAGTGAAGAAGCGGAAGTGTAACTTGGATTCCAGTGAAGAATGAAAGGCCCCTAAGCAAGGGCAGCAGTCCAACTATCTATGTCGAGACAAGTGATGGGAACTAACTCTGGCTTCAGTCAGCCTCAGTAAACCTCCAAAGGCATCCGTTCTGGAGGGCCATCAGCCTGGCGCCCACAGCCAGCGTGGGAGCACCTGAATGAGGTCTCCTTTGCAGAACTTTGGTGAGGGAGGTGGAGAGGAATGCTTAGCAGGATGCCAGCACCCTCTGGCAGGGGCTCCACGATGCTCAGTTCTGGACTCTGGGTCACAGAAACTTCTATCCTTTCCTTTAGCGAATTTGGGAGAATACGCCCAGACCAAGAAGAAACAGTTTGCAGGTATTTTTTGTTTTTTTGTTTTTGGTTTTTTGTTTTTGAGACAGAGTCTCACTCTGTAGCCCAGGTTGGAGTGCAATGGCATGATTTCAGCCCACTGCAACCTCTGCCACCTGGGTTCAAGTGATTCTCCTGCCTCAGCCTCCCGAGTAGCTGGGATTACAGGCATGCGCCACCACGCCTAGCTAATTTTGTATTTTTAGTAGAGACAGGGTTTTGCCATGTTGGCCAGGCTGGTCTCGAACTCCTGACCTCAGGTGATCTGCCCGCCTCAGCCTCCTAAAATGTTAGGATTACAGGCATGAGCCACCGCGCCTGGCCAGCAGTTTCCCAGTTTCTATGGCACAGCTCCTCTGAAGAGGTGCAGATCATCAGGTCTGCGTGGATTCTCTGTCACACATTCTTTGATGGTGTTTTTTAAAAGGAATTGGAGGGAACAGACAGACCTGCTTAGCATTGTTAGGGTTTGTTCATCACGGCAGGTCTTTTCCAAAGAGGCCACCACATTGCTGATTTTCATTCCTCTGGGAAGTTCTCCAGAGTCCAAATTCTTGCGTCGACTACTTCAAACTCAATTGTTTTATACCTGTCACTTCACTTGCGTCAAACCACTCAAGGAATAGCGGCATTGTTGGGGCCAGGAGGTGTTGCAGAGCAAGAGAGAGGAAGGAGAAGCAGTTTTTGGAGACTGGCTGGGTGGGGTTGGACACCCAAGAGTTCAGAATTTGGGCATTTGGGGAGCAAGGGAAGGCCATCCCCTAAGATCCTGGTGGTGGCGTCCATGTCCCTGAAGACTCACTTTTGAAAATCTGTGCTCTAGCTTAACAAAGAATTCTCCTCTCAAGTATCAAGTGACCCAAGGGGTACTCCAGGTTAAATAAAAGGGAACAGCCAGGGGAATCTGCCCTAAGAAGAATCTGGGGTTCTTGGGGGCAGATTAGGAAATTAACACCAAAGAGAGGCTTAGGGCAGCTGCTGCCCAGCCTTGTAACCAGAAGTGGTCTTCTGGGTCATGAGGTCTTCAGACCTGTAAGTCAGTGTCCAGTGAGCAGCCTCAATTAGGGACCATAGCTCTCAGGCCCTCTGCTGAGGAGGCCTGAGGTTTTAGCTGACACCTGTTCTTGAAAAGCAATGGAGATCAGGACAGTTTGAGCTTCAGGTAGATGAGCAGAGAGCAGCCTAGGGCTCTGAGCTGGGTGGCCTCCTCCTTCCTCTGAGGAATCATGGGGAAAGGATGAGTGAAAAAGAAAGGATGTCTGTGGGGGTAGGGAGTGGGCTTGGGAATATTCAGGATCAGTGACCCTCGGGTCCTCCACCTTGGCCTGATGTGGAGTTGCATTTGCTTTCCCTGAGTTTCAGGCTTGCATGCAGGGAGGGGTATGTGAACATGCAAGCCCTGATGTGCTGAGGACATGATGGCAGTAGCAGGCCTGGGGACTTGCCATAAATAGCCCCAAGATGGATAGTGGCTGGGATGGGCCTGTTGGTGACCGCCTTGCTCAGCCAATGGTAGTTATAGCACCCTACAACTCAGGGACACTTGATTTATTTACCAGGTCCTTCCATACCCATTATCTCATTGGAGCTTTCCAAGGGTGCTATGAAATGGACAAGTAGAGGTGACTGGATCTCAAGAGAGGTGACTTCTCTGGGGACACATGATGAGTCAATGGTAGGACCAGCACTGGACTCCACCCCAGAGCTCTCAGCTCTGACCCTCTTCCCTCTTACTCCACAGAGGGACAGTCCCACAGGAAGACCCCCAGGTCAACCCAAGGAAGAGCCACACGAATATGAGGGTGTCCAGAGCCGCTCTGCTTCCAGGCACCTCCCTCCCTCCTCATTCAGGCACCTTCTAAACCCCGCTTGGAAGGATGTGACGGGAGCCCTCTCACCAGTTGCTACATGCCCTCACTTTTGAACTTTGTAGATTGGGAGCTTGAGGGGGCACACCACCCACCCTGCACAGAACAAGAGGTCAAGAAGTATGGGCCGCTAGGAACAATTCACACCCGCCAGTAAGTGGGGAAGAGGCTAGCTTAGCCCTTTGGGATACCTGGCCAGGCCTTGTGGAGACCCAGCTGGGCTCCTCAGAGCAGGGACAGCCCATGGGCTCCACAAACTTCAGTGACTCATGGGTGACCACCCTGATAGGGCCAGGGAGAGGCAGAGAGGTAGCCTGCCCTAATCACTGCCTGAAGGCTCTGACATCAGAGAGGTCTGCTGGCCTCCCTCTCAAGTTGGCCCCCTCTGCCTTGAGGCTCCTTAGGCTCTCTGTGGGTGCCCTTTGTCCCGGACCTGAGCTCCAGCCTTTGGGGCTTCCTGGATGGGAGGAGTGTAGAAGCGGGGGAACAGCCTAGACTTATATCTTAAATTTCAAAGTCTTCTGCTCCTAGCAAGGCTCATGGGGTGGGTTTGAGAAAGACTTTGATTTTGAAATAGGTTGTCCTGAGTCCAGGTCTGAGGTTTGTCAGGTCTTGGGTCTTTGATTTGCTGTGAGTGATTTTCAGTACCCTTATATCTTCATAAAAGGCCCCGCCCAAAATCAGCCAGGTGTGGTGGCACACACCTGTAGTCCCAGCTACTCAGGAGGCTGAGGCAGGGGAATTGCTTGAACCTGGGAGGCGGAAGTTGCAGTGAGCCAAGATGGCACCACTGCGCTCCAGCCTGATGACAGAGCAAGCCTTCGTCTCTTAAAAAAAATAAAAGCCCCTCCCAGAATTTCTGTAAGGATCAAATGAGATAATGGGTGGGAACATGCCTCACCATCTACATGGTGTTGCACAATGGAAATGAATTTTATCGTAAGGGTTTTGAGGCCCTGTGGGCAGGTGCTTTTGCAGAGGAGAACCAGCGTAGCAAGGGCTGTCAAGACAGCCTTACTTTCTCACCTTGATGTGGGGGACAGAGGGCTTTCCAAATTTTGGGGGCTGCCAGGCTGGACAGGGAAATGCTCAGCATGGTTAAAGATCCACAGAGTAGAGGGAAATGAACCTTCACTGGCTGCTCAGCTTCCCAGGCCTTTTTACTGCTCATCATAAATTACCATCCTGTTTTATTTTCGTTTTATAGCCTCTTCCAGGCTGTTTCTGGCGATTCACTCTCTGCTCTGGGCCAACTATGTTAGAAATGGTTTCCTGGTCTTTCTCTTTCTCTGTCGACACCTCAGACAGCTGGCGACTGACCCAGCAGCTGGGGGGCTTCCATAATCAGCCGTTGGATGAGGAAACATCAGAGCTGACAGCTGAAAGGTGATAGCAAAGAATCAAGATGCGTAGTGTCTGCCCTCTAGCAGCTTCCACCAGTGCAGGGAGGGAACCAGACACCTCAAGTTTGCACGGGCTTGCAGACCCAGCTTCTGAAGAGGAGCCACTACTTCCTGGGACCTGCAGCTCCAATTCAGGCAGCTCTCAGGAGGCGATGACAAGTTCTTCAGCGTAGTTGGCTCTTTCTCGTTGCAGTTGGTCCAACCTTTCAGTATTTAGAAGTGTTAGGGAGACCTCCAAGATCCTTTCCATTGTCAGCATCTTGTGGTTCTGCCATTGTGAGAAGGAAGGGCCCTGTCTGGGGGTCGGGAGGCTCTCGTTCTAGTCCCAGTTCTACTACCAGTGAGTGTCTCTGGGCAAGTCCCTTCCTCTCGCCAGGCATCAGTTTCTTCTTCTGTAAAGTCAAAAGGCCAAAGCAGGTCACCCAATTGCCTTCTGGTGTTGCCATTCTACAAGCGGTTACCTCATCTGCACAAAACATGCAAGTACTTGTTTGTACACTGACAGATTCCCACAACAAATTAACATCCTGTCAAGCGTCACACACAACAGTCCTGTTTTAATGAAATGCTCGTTTTCACATGAAAGCAATGGGTTAGGGAAGATTTAAATGATGTTCGTAAGCCTTTGATATAACATTTTTATTGAGGTTTTGTGTGTGTCCCAGTTGAGAAAGCAACATAATGGCAAAGTGGTCTCTCCTGTCATTATTCTAATAGAAGAGAATTTTTGTTCAACACAATTTTTGGTGTGAATTGTCAATTACCATTCTCCCAGATCTGTTCAACCAGCATGACCCTGGTTGTGGCCCGTTTTGTGGACACAGGGAGGTAAAAGATAACGTAGCGTGTGCTGAGTTTGTGATGAATAGAAGGACACAGGTGGCGACTGGTCTTACAGCACTCACAGTGGCTGAGTTGGGGGTCTGCAGGGAGGGAAAGGGGTCTGCCTTTGCCATGCCAAATATAAGATTGTGGCAGGCCACCTACTCAAAAATATTATGAAAAGAGTAACACAGGATGCGGGGCTAGAAGAGAGACAGGGTTGGCGTCACTCACGCCGGAAGGTATTGGGGTGAAGGCAGAAGAGGAGGAGAGGGGATGCAGGATGGGGTGAGGGCCATCCCGCTCTGAGCTTCACTTTCCTGATCTGTAAAATAAGGAGTTTGGACTAGACAGGTTCTCTGTTTCACCCATCTAACTGGCTCAGAGTGGAGAGGAGGGAAGAGGCAGGGAAGGGAAGAGGAGACCCAGGATGCATCAGAATGGGAGATCCTGGCTTGGCGGCACCCCAGAGAGCTTGGAGAGCACCCCCAACGATAGGGATTGAGGTGCAATCTGCTCTCAAACTTGAGAAACTGATTGATACTGAAACACTGCTCTCTGGGGTTTACTTATAAAAAGTAACTCCCCACCCTGCCCCCCGAGAAAGGTGCAACTTCCAGGGTGAGTCATAGAGCCAGTGAGAATCCTATACACTCTGGGGTGTGACAACACAGACCAACAAAATGCCAGTATAACTCTTCTCGGGGCAATGTTAAAAGTCTGTTCAACTACATCCAAATTTCCATTTCAAGTGTAGGCTCCAAAATCACATACCAATATGTAACCCCTTATGGCTCCAACCCCCGGAAGAAATACACAAAATTCATAATTGTGCATGCGTGTGCGTGTTTAACATCCGCAGACACTAAGAAACAATAGGCTTTTCATTATCTTCCTTTTTTTTGTTTGTTTGTTTTATTTTATTCTTTAAAAGGATTATATGCCAGAGAGTGCAATGGTAGAAAGCAGAAGAGGAGATACGGAAGAAGAAGATGGTGGGAGACATTTTACAATTTATCAAGATATGAGTGCAGTTCCCTCTTTTTAAATGCCCAAGGTGCCCTACATTGAGCTTCTTAAATTAGGAAGTAATGTTCTTAATGGCTACCCTGAGGCAAGGCTATATCTAGAAGAGCAATTTTTAATCATTACTGTAAAATTATCCTACTCAGGTGATTCCAGTGATTCGAGCCAGGAGTTTGAACGACCCCAGATGTGCAGCTTCTAGACAGCACATCTGAGGTGGGGTGGCGGAGCCAGGAGAAAGATGGGGCTTATGTTTCAGAAGAGGCCTGCCTTGGCAAAGCCTAGCCCCAGGAACATGTCTTTACTCAGCCCCAACTTAGGAGGTGGGTCCCCTGTTGCTGTGCCGAGGGCTGGTTGCCCGAGTGTTGTCCATACCCCACTGTAAACTTACGGAAAAGTCTGATTCTGCTATTTAGACTTCCTCCCCTTTCAGCAACCTACCTCGACTTAGCCCTTCTGGGTTTTGGCAGAGAATAATCTATTATAATCAAAAACACTGTATGATGAATAATACCATCTTTCATCTGTGTAGCACCATATCCATTCCCAAAGTGCATATACATTTTATTAGACAAAGTTAATTCTAGATAAAATAAGTAGCTCACTAAGTCAGTGAGTCCCATTTCCTGACAATTCTGGAAGAAAAGTTCAGCTCCCTTAGCTAGTGGAGGGTCTGAGAAAATCCCTTTAAAATGACTGGATAAAAGAATAAACTGAGATCTGGAAGAATGAACTTGCAAATATACCATTTAATGTAAATAAAATGTTTTAAATAAAATTCAACTTAGTGTGCCAGGCACTGAGCCTGCTATAAGGAATAGAAAATAAAAGAGTCCCAGTTCCTGAGCGGCACATGGTCTAGTTGGGGTCGGGGGGTGGTAGTTGGACTATATGCAAATTCACTCAACACAAATCAGAGATTAAACTAAACCAACACTCCATTGTGACTCACCTAACCACCGGTCCAGACTCACTAATTCTTTCCCTGTACCTCACAGCACCCAGACCTCTGTGCAAAACCCCCTGGTTCCTGAGTTTCTCTGTTGCACATGGCTTGCCCCCATGAAATCCACAGGGTCTTGTACTTAAAGTCCCAGACCACCCTAGTCTCTGCCTACCCTCTTCCAACCCACCACTCCTTTGTACGGCAGGCCCCAAGGATTCAGTCTTCCTCGTTTTCTTTGGGAGAGATCTGGGCTCCCCTCCTGTTCCCTGCTTCCTTGCTGTTTTAACGGTTTTAACTGCAGAAAAATTAAAGAGTCAACCAAAGTAGAAACATCTAGAAATGACAAGATGCGACTCTTCAAAGCTTCCGCAGATTCTGGTCTCTAGTTTAGAGCTTCTGATTTCCTTCTGGCAGCACCACTGGAGTGGTGACCTCTGTTTTTCATATGAAGAGGGTGGCTGGCCAAAAAAGCAAGGCTGCCCCTATGGGGAAGCCTTCCTGCCCGCCCTTCCCTGCAGGAGACTGGCCCGGGGCTTTGAGGGGAATCATGGTGAACTACAAGTGCTCCCTGCTTTCTGATGCCCTCCTGGTGGGGCCAAGGCCCTCCCTGCTGTCAGGGCCTTGACACCCCTACTCTCCCAAGCCTGGTGATCCAGTCCTGATGCTTTGTTAGCCCTTGACAGCGCTGCTGCCCCTTCCCTTGAGGACTAAGCTCTGATTTTTTTTATCTGGCCCAGATTCCTATCTAAGGGGTCTGGGAGTCATGCGCTACCAACCATACATTCTCATCAGGTGGGTTTTATTTGACCCTGTATATATCGTGACTTACTTTCCAATCCGACTGTGGCATAGCAAGGAAGAAAATCAAAATGCTTTACCCCAAAGTATACTACCTTGCCATACCTCAAAATTGTCCTGCAAAGTCTCTTGTGGGAAAAATCCACATTCTATAGGAAACCTTTCCTTTCCCCTTTGTTTTCCTTTCTTCCTTCCCAGATCCAGGAGATAAATCAACTAAGAGCCAGGTACCCTTTTAGGTCTGAAAAGAAACATTTTACAACCCGCTCTCTCTCTGAAGTCTGCTATCTGAGAGATTCCTCTGCACAAGAAAACTTGGTCCCCACAATTCTGTACCTTAACCTGAACATTCCTTTCCATTAATCCCAGGTCTCCAGATAAACCCAACCAATTGTCAATTAGAAAATGTTTAAATTTACCTATAGCCTGGAAGCCCCCACTTTGAGTTGTCTCACCTTTCTGAACCAAACCAATGTATTTTTTAAATGTCTGATTGAGTCTCATGCCTTCCTAAAATATATAACACCAAGCTGTACCCCGACCACCTTGAACACATGTTCTCAGGGTCTCCTGAGGGCTGTGTCACGGGCCATGGTCACTCATATTTGGCTCAGAATAAATCTCTTCAAATATTTTACAGAGTTTGACTCTATTAGTCAACACCCTTTAATCACCAAGGCTTCCAAGCACACCCCCATTTGGGAACCGTGCCGTAGTGGGGCCCAGACCCTGTCTTCAGGTGATCTGAATTAGTGCTTCTGAGAAAGCAATTTGGGAGAGTGAATTTCCCCCCTCGAACCCAAGCCTTTCTTCTCTGGCTCCCTGGCTGAGGCCAAAGTATAGCCCAGACCTGCTTCCAGATCTGTCCTCCTCCTGCAGTCCCTCCAGCCACTCCGCCACTCTGCCAGGTCTAAGCTGCACTTCTTCCAGCCTGATACCCCTCTTTCCTGTGGGGCTCTACCAGTCTATATTCTGCAGTGAGCCACCCTCTCCTAACTGTCACAGGCCCGGGGCAGAGTTCACCACCTTGTTTTCTCTGTCAACAGCTCCTCCTTCACACGATCACAATGCACATCTGTGTTTTAAACCTAAGGCCATCTAACTTTTGCTCTATTTCCAACCACTAATTAAAAATGGACTCCTCCTCTCTTCTTCCCTCTTTCTTAGTATATTCCCTTAGAGTTTATCATGATGATCTGTGAGAATAATTGTCATAGATGGCTTTGGGGGACCATTTCTGCATGTAGATGGACTGGGGCTGTCAATGAAACCTGGATGGTTATAAGCTTTCTATTTTAATGAATTTTTACAAGTACAAATGTATCTTCAGAGCCACCTTTTGTTTGCCTCAAGAAATAGCCAATTCATGTTACATTTTTAAAAAGGTCTTCCACTATTCAAAATGAATGATTTGGGATGGGGGAGGGTGTGAGTGTGGCAGAGATTGGTTGTAGCCACCTTCAGCTTACTAATTTCCACTTCCTGCAGGTTCCTGGGGGGCATCTGTTAAAGACTGAGAGGACATTGCTTTTCAAAACCTCCTCTCTTTTTACCACTCTGCTCGTCTCCTCAGCTTGGGACCTGAGTGGGCAAGGGCAGAGTAGGAGGGGACGTACCCAAGGGGTGGCGGACAGGCTGGTAGTCCAAGACGGTCTGGAATGGAATAGAATATGAAGAGAAATGCAGCCCACCCACTCCTTTGGGGAGAGGAGAGTGCTGGTGGAGAAACTCGAGCCTGAATTTTTCTTGAGGAAGCTAAGAAGATCCTTTGGCTTCAAGGCAGATGGAACCTGGATGGTTTAGGGGAGGACTGGGACTTGAGAGCGGTGCTCAAAGCTTCTGGGCAGGGCTTTTATCTAGTTGACAGAAGTGAAAATAGTAGACCTTGGCTCCTGTCTGCTCCCATCTCTCTCCTGCCCAAAGTCCTTGGCCAGGCACTGTTTGTTCCTTCCAGGCCAAAGACTTGGGAAAGTAATTTCTGCAGGCCCCCTCCAGAGCTGTTTCCAATCCCACAGACAATCTGGTGGGTGAAGAAACCTGAATTAGCTGAGACTTTCCACAGTAGCCCTCAATCACTTCTCTTCAGCTCAGTTCCAGACCCTTTACAAAGTGCGTGAAGGCACCATTCCCCAAAGTGCAGAAAGGAGGCGCACCCTGCCAGCAGGACAGGACATGTGAAATCAGGGACGTCTAGGGAAACCCTCTAAGGTGGTCCTCGCCCCTGGCCTAGAAGTCTAGGGAGGTGGAGGTCCCCATACATCCACCCCGGGGGTACCTCAGGAACAGAGTAACAGTCCCGCCGGGCCGGCTGGTGGAGTGGGGCCGTTCCTAACGGCTGCCTCCGTCCTGCCTCGAGGTCTAGGGGAGGGGTCTTGGCCACCTCCTCCCGCAGCCTCCCACATCAAGATGGACTCTCAGGAGACTACACCCTGCGTCTGCAGAACCTCAGAATACAGAACCACCAGGGGTTCCTGGCTCTTGGCCCTGAGAGGACTGCTGTTGGGAGACGGGAAGGAATCGAGGGAGGCCGAGGCCCTCAACAACCACCCGGGGACCTCAGAGCAGAGTCCTGCCCCCGCGGACTTGACATGGGCAGCCTGACGCCAGGCGGGGAGAGAGGCCCGGGCGGGGCCGGGAGGAGGGGGCGGGGCCGGGGCGTTGAAGGCCACCAGGTCCCTCCCCACGTGCCCGCTGTCCGCGCGCGCGCTGCGGCCTCGGAGTAACCGCTGTTCTCAAAGGCTGCCTCCGTCCTGCCGTGCGGCCTTTAGGGGGCTGGGGCTGGCAGAACCATAACTCCCTCTCTGAGGGTGAAAAAGGGCCTTGATTGCCAGAAGGGCCCTCGGATGGGGACGCGGGATGAAGCGGGGCCGGGGGCGGCAGGGGCGCTTTCCTGGAGGCTGGGAAACCTGGAGGGAGGCCCCCAAAACCTCTTGGTTCGCCGACCCCTTAGTCCCAGAGGGATAGGAGGTGGGCTGTGCCTCAGCAGGGTCGCAGGCATTGCAGGAGCATCACGATAGAGCATGTTGGCATGGAGGCCGCTCAGCCCAGGGAGGCAGGATTCAGGCCCCCAAATGGAAGGCATGCAGTCGTGCCCGCCTAGAGGCGTTAATAGTGTGCCACAGTTTGGGGGTGAGGATCTGACAACTTCATACCTTTCTGAGTTGCCTTTTCAAGTCTGTAGGATCAACCCACAGCTTGGTTCCTGTGAAGTGAGCTTGCTGTGACTGCTTCTTCAGTCACAGATGTGGTCATCTTGAGGAGGTGCCTTGGGGTCTGTGGCAAGAGGCAAAAAGGAGAATGCGTGATACTCAGAATGCGCTAAAGCGGGCTCTTACAGAGCAGAAGTCAGTGGCTGCTCACCAGACAGGGGCCTCGGGATTGAGAAAGGCAAAAAAAATGGATGTGCTTCTATCAGCTTCTAAACAACACCAACGAACTCCGGTTGGGGGCAGGTGCCAGCCAGGGCTATTAAATAATAGGAAAGGCTGCCATAGGATGAAAGGATGGGGGAGGGTGGGGGGGGAAGAGGAAGGGGATGCGGTCTAAGAAGCTTCCCAGCACCAGCGGTCTCATTAGCTTTTTGCTATCAGTCCTCAACGACATTCGGGGGACAGTTGCTGACCAGGAGATCTGTTTGTCAGCGAAGGTGTAGGGAAGAGGGGAAGTTTGGGGGCTTAACTGGCTCCCTACTAAGATACCCAGAGAAATGCCTTCATTCACAGAATAAACCAGAGGAAAATTTGAGTCTGAGCCTGAGTTCCAAAGGTTCTGGGTACCAGGGTTTGAATCCAGCAGCATGACTATTCGTGCCTCAGTTTTTTCATCCTGAAATCTGGAAAGTAGTTCTTTTCATTGCGATATTCTCTAGCTAGAACCCAGAAAGGATAAGAAACTGCCTCATGGTAGACTCCCAGGGGAGAAAGTACAAGTAGGAGATGGCCTCAGAGCAGGGACTTCCAGCCTCCCATCCTCTGGTGGTCTGGAAGGATCACAGGATGTCAAGGCCTTGCTCCTGTGGCCTTGATTCAGATTAGCTGTGGTTCAAGACTGCCTGTGTGGCACATGTGGATACGTGCAAGGTCGCCGAGGCAGTGCTGAGCCCTTTAACATTCATCTGCTTTCCCAACCCAAAGGCAGACTCCCTAAAGGGTAGGGAATGCCTCATTCCCCACTGGGCCCTCCTGCAGCTCCTGGCATGGAACTGACACATAGTTGGCATTGGCAATGCACATATTTACTAGATCTTAAAGAAGGCCAGACCCAGAACCAGAGGCACATAAATAAGATCTGTATCAGCAGTGGGGTAGAGAAAGGGTGGGAAACTAAGTGAAATCTAGGAATGCATCCAAGGAAGTAGATCAATTTGAGCTTTAACTACTGGAGAATGGCGCCTGAGCAGGCCCCGTTTGTTCACACTTATAGCTAATTGTATATACCTTCAAGGAATGTAAGAGCCAGCAGGAAATTCCCCTCCTCCTGAACCACAAAGGATTTCTAGGTGGGCAGTGATTGTCTATGGGCCATGGCGTAAGACCCCCCCCCAACCCCCCACAACCAAAGTATCTTCTTGCTCCCTAAAAAAAATGTGTGGAGACTACATATTCTTGCCTGTCTAGTCAGCCTTGGTTAATTTCATAAAGTAAAGGGACCCTGAGCCTGCCTGCCCGGCCCAGAGTTTAGAGTTGAAAGGGAAACATCTTTGAGGTGGAAACCAAGTGCGTGGATCAAATGGTCCTGATGGTGCATAGAGCCTTAGGTTTGGAAAGAAGTGAAGGGCCTGCTGCCTTGCTGGGGACTTGAGCCTCTCAGTCACTGGTGCTCTCTGGAGTTGCCCCCTCCCCAGGGACAGTGGCCCTTGTTGGCCTCCAGGCCCCCTCCTTCCCTGGATGCTGTGCTGTTCTCCGCTTGGTCTTGTTTCATTGGCTGTGGCAGAATCTTTGGTCCCCAAAAGGCCCAGGAAACAGAGCCTAGCAAGGACCTGAGGCAACTGGGTGCCCCAGGACCACAGGAACTCATGTGTACTGTGAGGGCTTTAAGAACTTTGAAGTGGGGAGTCTCCGACATGGATCAGGGCTGTGGGTGCGGATGCTGTCAATAAGCCACACGCAAAGGTTGGGTCAATATGACTGCTTCTCAGACCCTCTTCAGAGGGAGACTCTCCCTCACCTGCCTGACCAAATTCCCTCTGGGAAGAAGGACCTAGGGAGCGTTCCCTGGCCCATGTGACACAGGCCCAGGCCCAGGCCCCCACTGAGACAATGGACCCTTTCTTTGCCCACTGAAAGAGGTCCCCAAAAGATGAGCTCTGTTACAAGCAGAACAGACAAGGAACAGTGGGATTAGGGCTCCAAAAACCCTCCAGAACTATCAGAGAATTCTGGACAGTGGTCCCTGATGGCATTTGTGTTAGGGTGGGAACAAGAGCCTTTCTCACAGGCACCTCTGCAGGTGGGGTTGAGACTGTCAAATACCGGCTGAGGCCAAGGGAGACTCTGTCATGTCTGAGGCCATAGGCATGTTTTCTTCTGGACTTCAGCGAGAGGCAGAGCTCCCAGCCTCATGGAGTCACCTCGGCTCTGCCTGGGAAGAAGCAAGGGAAGCCCATTCCTCCTCGTGAGTTGGCCTCTGGGGAGGCAAAGTCAAGTGTGTGATGGTTCCTTACCTGTGCAGGGAAAATGGAACTTGGGAGTCAGTTGTCTGAAGGCATCACTCCTTGTATGACTCCTGCAAGCCCAAGCTACCTGTTCCTGCACAGAAACCTCCCTGGCCTCATTCTGTGGGTAGCAAACCCACATATTCAGTTATTGCTGTTTTCCTCCTTCCTTGGATACTTGTCTCTAATAAATATTTTCAGTGGGACCCGCAGACGAACCCTAGCCCCAAACATAAGACGGCTATGTCCAAAGGGGCTCCTGGGACAGTGATACTCCAGGGGGTGTCAGGCAAAAACAAAAGCGAGCTTCTTGGCCACCTCCCCCCTCAGCCTTCTGCGTAAAGATGGACTTGAAGGAGGAGACCACATCCTGCAACTACAGAACCTCACCGTACGGAACCACTAGGGGCTCCTCGTCCACCGCCCTGGGTGAAATTGATGTTGGGAAGATGAGATTAGTAGTGAGGCCCATCACCCCGCCATGACTCACCTTCTTCTGCCTCCATACCTGTCCTTCAGACCATATCCTTGCTGAGGCAGAGCCACTGAGTTCAGGGAGCACCTGTAGGCAGATGAAATTGGGCTGTGGTGGGTGTGGGAATCCCTGTGGACTTCCAAAAGCACTTCGGTTTCTGCCCTGCCTGGTGTGGTTCCAGAACCCAGGGTGGTGGCGAGGTGGGAGCTGGCAGAGGCCAGGGAAGAAGTTCCAGGATCAGAGCTCACCTTTCCCTTCTTCACCCTGATCAGGCAGAAAAACATGAGGTTGCAGGCCTGGCCGTCTCTTAGACTGCACATTCTTGTGGAGAGTGAGGCCTTTGCCTGTTCGGATTTGCTGCCTCGTGTGTTTCAAGCTGACCCACACTTCACAGGCTGCTTTGAAGCCTTCCCTACCCACCCAGTGAGAAACATCCCTGGGGAGAGGCAGAAATGGGTCTTTTAGTCTTGCAGCCCTTGTTTGTTTAAAATGTCAGGCTGACTTCTTCTCAGTCCCAGAAATATTTTACTGGCATGGCTTCAGCAAACGTGACTCAAAGCCTAGAAGGACATGGCCAGATCTCACTGAGTGACCGTTTAGTCCAACCTAAGGACTGATGTTAGAAGGAAAGATTCTTTCTCCAGGTCAAATTAGACTTATGCAGATCAAATTAGAATACCAAGAGAAGGAGGCACTTTGGCCAGGATGGGGAGGGGCTAAAGAGCAGGCAGCAAGCTTGGGGCGAGCTGGAAGTATGTGCAACACAGGCTTATAGGAGCACAGGCTTCCAGTGGTGGGGAAATCTCCAATTGGGTGGGTAGTAAAGACTTAAACCTGTTAAAATAAATTGATTAGCAAAAGATCTCTGCTCAGTGCTCTTTAAACTCTAACATCTGTTCCCAGTAAATAATTAACATAGCAGATACTAATTAGGAGGCTTAAAAGGAGGAGATGGCAGCTTAAAACATGCACTAAGATGCCTCTTTGCCTAAGAAATGCACACGCAAACCCACACTCAGGTGTTAAGGAAAAAGTGCTGATGGTGCTGCTTCCTCCTTCTGTCCCTTGTCCCAGGCTGCACACCTGGTCCTACCCCTGTCCCTAGTAGGCTGGCATCTTCACAGCTGCTTCCTCCCACCCTAGGACAACAAGTACCCCCGGAACACTGGCCGGCAGCCACGGTAAGGGTGTCCATGGATTCCTAGAACTACAAGTGGTGGAAGGCAGCCCCCTCTCCAACCCTCCCTGTCACACACACCCTCCCCTGCAGCAGGCAAACAGCTTTTGTTTGCTGAGGCTCTGCTGGAGTCCTCCTTACCTGTCCCTCACCAAGGGACAGATGCACCTCTGATAATGGGCAGAAGTTGGGTGTCAGTGATGGGAAGATTCTAGACTACTCCCTAGGAGATAGCCCCTTCTCTTCCCTTAAGCATCCCCTTCCCTGCTTGGTTTTCTGGATATTCCAAGAATATCCTTTTCAATATCCTTTTCCTTGCCTCCTTTGCTCAGCAGTTTCCTGTGGAGTTCAGTGTCTTCAGCAGATCACCGTTGTTTTCAACTTTGGAAGGAGCAGGGCTTCTGGGGACACTCAAGATATTCCCGGGCAGAGTGGGTGGCTAGCTTCTCCCGGTAGGGCAGCCCAACTCCTGTCTGCATGGAGTTGGAGCTGCCACCACCAGGTCTGGTCAGGGGCCAGGGTAAAGCTAGTTCATACTGTCTTCTCTGGGTGAGTAGCTTGAGCCCACTGAGACTACCTGGGAATTGAGAAGATGTATATACTCGGATGTCTACTCTCTATCAAATGTTGCAAGAGTTTTGTAAGGACAGGGTGGCCCGGCTCCACACTCACTGGCAGGTGCTGCCCTCAAGGGGCTGCTTCTCCTTTCATGTAGAAGAGGGTTTCTCAGGTTCTGCTGGTGAACCAAGGTCACTGAGTACCATCTTTATTGGCACTCTAGCCCGTTTGACCTAGGGCTAGAACCCAGCCCAGGCTGGGACAATGCCTTCTGGCTGGAACCCAAAGCAATAGGTGGGAGAGATCTGGTGGGAGTCACGTGTCTGCCCAGGTGAAAAGATTCCAGAAATTACCCACACATCATTTTCTCCGTGAATTAACTGAGCATTTAATTCCTGAAAACTTTGATTTGCAAAAGGACCTGGCTTGATTCTTTCAGAATCTCTAGTAATTTTCCTTCTGATCAGAGGTCATTGGAATGGAATGGAACTATATGGAGGTCTCTTGGATTGAGAAGTGGAAGAGTCGCTGGGCGCTCTCTTATTCCACACTTTCAGAGCCAAAATTCAGAAAGAAGGGGCAGTAACCCTCATAGGTACTTCACTCCCAGGAAACCCTCTCTTCACTACAGGTTGAATCAGAGACCTAGTGAGTGCCTCGGACTCCCGCAGGCAAGGCTTAGTGGTTGGTGATCAGTGTGGATGGGCAGGAGGGTGGACTAAGCAGAGTCACAGTGGGCTTACCAATCAGTGCAGGGCTGCTGTGGTATGGGGGTAGAAGCTAGCTGGCTTCATTTTTGAAGAACTTTTAAGTCCATGAGCCTCTGGATCTCAACAAAGGTGTAGGATGGCCAGGGAAGCATGCTGGGCCTTGGCATTTCTATGTTAGTTGGAGGCATCAGGCTCGAGGCATCGAAACACAGACTTGGGCAGGTGCTGTGAAGAGAAGGACCACCTAATATTAGAAACTTCAGTGGAGGTGGGGAAGGATATGCAGTCTCCTTGGGGATAGAGGACAGAACTTCTTTCCTAGGGAGGAAAGGAGGGGGTCCCTTGGCTGGAGGGCAATGTGGCCTCTCTGAGCAGAGTGGGTGGTTCTTGGCTGGAAGGAAGGCTGAAGGGTAGCTGAGATAGGGCTCCAGACTCTGTCACATGTCCTGCCATTTAGAATGGCGACTATGGAAACCTCCGTCTGACCGGTATTTGGAGAGACTTTAGATGGATGATGGGCTCAGTGGCTGATGGCCAAGTTAAGTGGCTCTCTTATCCACAGGGAACAGCATTTCTTAGCCTCTATTGAGAGGTGCTCAGACTCCAAGAGCAGGACACACTAAGTTAATGAAGAACTAGAACCCTTCCCCATGCATCCAGCAAGAAAACATTGCCTGGCACACATTCCTGGACGTGGCGGGGGGGTGCCTCTGGAAGCCAGGGGTGGGCTTGGCCAGGCAAGGGTGGATTGGTCAAAAGCCAAACTGTCCTGACCCTCCCCTGTCCCCCTGGCTGTGGCCTAGAGGCTTACTTTCTCTCTCCAGTTACTGGTAGGACGCTTTTGAGTGTCCAGCTGAGGGGAAGCATGGCATCTGCAAAGGCAGTGTAGGGCTATAACCTTGGTGATCAGTGAGAGAGAGGGTAAAGGCCTCTGCATCCTGCTTCTTCCCCATCAGTGTATGCTGAACCCAAGGTCTCCTGGTCTCAGAGGGGCCAGCGCTGGGAGTGAGTGCTTTCCTGTTGTTATTTCTAGATTGGCTAGAAATACAGACAGGGCCAAGATCAGGTGTCTCATAAACACACGTTCCTCTCTCCCACTGCCTGCCATCCTTTCCCAGGCCTCTTCTCAAGGCCTCTATGAAGTGCCTCACGGCCATCTGGCCCAGGCCTGCTGTAGTGACGTGGAGAGCTCTTCCTCCTCTGCTTCATCCGATCAAACCCTGCCCTCTGTTCAGGTCTCAGTTCCAATGCCATTTCCTTGATAATATGTTTTCTTCAGGCAAGGCAGCTGCCAGGGACATGTCTGTGAGCCACTCCCTCATGGCACCCGGCACAATTTGAAACCACACATTGATTTGTGTGATTATTTGATTAATGTCTCCCTCGCCTCCAAGACAGACCTCGCCTGATTCAGCTGAACATCTTCCCTGGCCTCTGGCACATAATAGGTACTCAATAAATATTTGTAGAATGCATGAATGCCAGGGTCGATGTGAGTTCTCTCTTTTTCCGCACACTCACCTGTGTAGCCCTCGTTCATTGGGCAGTTGGCTTGAATGACTTGGCTGCCCTGTACCACGAGGCGAGGTGGCCCAGGGAGAGAAGTGGGGTGAGGTGCAGAGGGAGCGGGAGATCCTTCTGACTGCCATGGGCATAAAGATGACGGAGGAGGAAACCCAGGGAAACTTACGGAACAACAGCGAAGGGCTGGCAGAGGAAGATGGCCCAGTGTCAGGGGGACGGGGAGTGAGAGGAGGTTCGAGAAGAAGACCAAAAGAGTAACATAGCAAGAAATGTCTGTGCTATTGTGGGGGGGCTGGGGACAGAGTCGGAAGGGGCGGCAGGGCTGTTGCTGTAGATGCCACGAGGGAAAGGTTATTGGGCGCTGGCCCAGGCACGGGCAGAGGCACCCTCGAGGGCCGAGGTAAAGTGCACACCCAGCATAAAGAAAAGGAAGGGAACCGAGGGTTTTAAAGCTGGTACAACCTTTCTGGAGGGCCATCTAACAAAAATATTTAAATAGAAATAAAAAGCAGAGCCATTTTGAGACTCTCTCCAACAGAAAGAATACAGAACTCCGTGAGGATAAGCATGCAGGGATAGTTGTGGCAGCCTGGCAGTGTTTAAAAACATGGGGAACAACCTGAGTGCCTGCTAAATGGGGAGCCCTTAAACTCATGGCACAGCCACAGAATGGGGTGCAGTGCAGTCTCACAGAGTGTGGCTGGGCGTATACACTGATCTGATGTGGAACCACGTTGGCTTGAAATGAAGCAAGCTGCAGAATAATATGTGTACTGGGATCTCATATACGTTTTTGAAACCAACTTGTGTGCATAAACCTACGTTACGTTTGCATGTAGTAAACAGTGGAAGGACACATGCTCCACCTTTAACACCATTCAGGGCAGGGTAAGAGGGACTCACACATTTGACTCTCTCTTTAGTGTTGTTGAAATAAGCATGGATTTCTTCTGTAAGAAAAAGGAATAGGAAAGGTTGTAGGATGTGGCAACAAAGAGGGGGCTGAGTCTCTGGGGGATGAGACCCAAGAGCTGGTGGGAGAGGAGGCCAATGACACCGGATGAGATGGACAGGAAGGGTGGGTGGGCCTTCCACAGACTGTGAAGATCCTTCCAGAGGTTTCTGATAAATGGCAATTTTGAAAGAGGACGCTAGCTTAAGGAAGGGGGATAGTGAAGGGAAGGTATAAATCTAATGGGAGGTAGGCTGTGGGGAGGGAGGCGAGGGCAGAAGGAACTTAACAGAAATCTGGGGAGAGGGATACTTGGCTGGAGAGCCAGCCTGGGGTGGGCAGAAAGGCTGGCGTATCCCAAAGCCCAGGCAAAGGTGTAACCCTACAAAAGGGCAAGGAGCACATTGGAGGTAATGGGAGACATGGACAGACGACGTGAGGTTGGCGGGTTGGGGGGAGTTCACAATTGATGGCCGAGGTGTTTATCAGTGAACTAGGAGTGGATGTTGTCAACTGATGGGGGTGAGGGTTTGAGGGTAATGATGGATGAATTCTGGGAATTTGGGGAAAAGGGCCAGCAGGGGTTAGCAGAGGGGGGCCCGCCCTGCTGAGCTCTGATAGAAGAAGCTGGTAGTTATGCATTTTTCTCTTAGCAGAGCTAAAGGACAAGACTTGAGAAAATGAAAGGTCCACTGTTCCAAGGTTGGAGACCAGCAAGGCAAGCCCAGCATAAAGAAAAGGGAACCAAGGGTTTTAAACAGATTGACCCTGAGGTAGAGAAAAAACATATGTAACTGAAGAGCTTCAAGTTGGAATGAGCAGCCATAACATGTTTCCAGAGAAGGGAGTGGTGGGGAGCCAAGGTGGGAGCTCCATAGGTAATGCTGGGTTCAAGTTTTGGCTGTGGGGATGGATGGCAGAAGTGGAGATGAGCAGTCTCCTTGGGGGTTGATAAAATTGTTTAGGCTGATAAGTATTGGGGCAGAGATGAAATTGGTGAGTCTGAGGTCAGAGCCCTCCATTCATTCATTCAACAAATATTTATTGAGCATCTACTACGTGCTAGGCATTGTTCTAATAAGCTCCTGTGGGGATGTAAATGTGGAAGTACACTGGGTTGTTGATAGATGAAGATGGGAAGAAGATGGTCATGTGACAGGAGAGGGCTCCGAGAGGAAGAGGAAGCATCACCAAGAGGGGTTAGAATGGTCAGGAGTGGGAGGAAAGAAGCCAGTAAGGCACAGTCCTGAAGTCCTTGCCTGAGGGAAGATAGAAAAGAGAAGAGCCTTACTGTTTCTTTCAGAAGAGTTGGAAGAGGAGCCACCCTCAGGGAAGGACAGGTTTTGGATAAGGGGAAGAGACGCCAGGAAGTGAGTGTCTGCGGCTTCCTCGTGCAATGTGGCCTGCCTTCCCAATCCCCTCTGGGCTCACAGGCTGCTACCTGGCCAAGGGGAAGGATAGGGTAAAGATCAGGGGACATCTGTCCTCAGATACCGCAAGGCTCCATCCCCAGGATTATGGCACTCTCCTCTGTGACCAGCTCTGGATTTTGGCCCTCACACTGAATGCAAGTACAGAGAAACAAGAAGGCTCAAGATGAACGGGCCGAGCAGATATAGTGCCAAGAGACAGAGGTCCATGAGGAGCCCTACGTGGTGAACACAGAGGAGCAGAAGCCCCAGGACGTTCCTGAGGGAAGGTGTAGATGCACACAGTGGCAGGGCTGGAAGACAGTCATACACAGAGGGAAATGTGACCCCTAAAGAGGTCAAGGCTACTGCAGGACAACCACTAGACACATCTGGTTCCACCAAGTCTTAAGGGATCCCATTAGATGGCAGCAGTCCCTCTGATGGCTTCTTCCTGTCATTGGACCACTCTGGAGGAGGAAAAAGAAGAGGTCCAGGGGGCAGTGGTGGGGTCAGTGGTGCGGAAGAGCCTGGGTGGAGGTGGGTGGTGATGACTCGATGGCCTGGGCTCACTCTGTGGCTCTCAGGGAGGCTGCCTTTCCTTCCACCTTGACACACTGGCCCTCTCCCACATTTTACTTTTCAGATTGAGCTCCGCTTTCTAGCGTCACCTGCTTTTTCACCAGTCCCATTCCCTCTACCACCAGCCACGTCATTTGACTTGAATATCCTGGTCTTCGTCATTTGGCTTGACTATTCTGGTCTTCATTCCCTGTCCCTTGACGTGTGGGTGCGGCAGGTCCCCTATGCACTCCTGTCCATCAGCGTGACAACTGCAATCAAGTTCTGCTTTTTAGGTTCCAAAGGAAGCTGTGGATGACCTGGAGCCTTTGGCTTCTCTGCCTAAGAAGATTCCGCTTAGGCAGGCGGGCTGCTCTGAGTCTGGAACGGTCTTTCTGGAATGGCTGGAGGCAGGAGCCATTTGTGGGGGTGTGGAAAGTCATTGGTGGAAATGTTTTCCTCCCTTTGTCCTGAAAGCCTTTGGGATGCCCTCAAGGCTGGGTGGTGTCCCCACCAGCCAGCCCGAAGGTGATGGGCTGTTGCCCTTTCTTCTCCTAGCAGGGAAGGGGAGAGAAGGAGAGCCGGAAGTGAGGCATGGGAGTGAGACCGTGGTGGGAAAAGAGGACACTGGAAGGAAGATCTACTTTTCCAGTCTGCAGGTGGCCCCCAAGGAGCCACAGTAGGTCACGGCGGGGAAAGTGCAAAGTTGCTTAGAAGAGGGTCCAGGGTGGAAGGTGGAAAGCAGAAAGTCCTGGAAGTGGATTGGCTTCCAGGGTTGGGAGTGGGAACATGGACTTGTGCTCACCTCACCTGCAGTTAAACTCCGAGGGGCTCCTTTGGGGAGAAAGAAGGGACACCGTTGGGGAGAATAGGGCTCCTTCCTTTCTCCTCCCCACCTCCCCACTGTGCAAATGCTGGGGGTCTGAGCAGTTAGGGTTCTCAGAAGGGCCTCACAGACAGCACTAGCGGTTTCTTGGGGATTAGGAGGTGTGTCTTGAACCTGGGCCATGAACTGGAAGTGTGGAGTGACTTCTTACCTGGCCACGCGCCCCCCGCCACCCTCCGCCCACCGTCATCCCTCCCGGGGCTTGGCCTTGGTCAAGGCCCATTCTGGAGCACTGGGCTCTGCTCATGAGTGCACACTGCTTTCTGCTGGGACCAGCAGGCTCACAGTTGCCTGGAAACCATTCTGATTTTTCACAAATCTTTGCCTGCCTT
Source organism: Rhinopithecus bieti (assembly GCF_001698545.2). Lineage (NCBI taxonomy): Eukaryota > Metazoa > Chordata > Mammalia > Primates > Cercopithecidae > Rhinopithecus > Rhinopithecus bieti. The sequence continues at coordinate 1,465,748 of NW_016815774.1, read as the reverse complement.
TCATTCACCACACACAGGAAGAGCCCACAGCTGGCAATGCTGTGCACACTGTGTGGCCTGAAATGTAAGAAAGGCCATAGCTAGAGCTTCTGCCAGGGCAGCGGCACTAAGGACAGGCTTGCAGGTCAGTCACAGGACTAGGCCTCTCGGCTGCTGGGCCCCCAGTGGGGTCCCCCTGCTCCCTCCATTATCCTTGTAGGGCTCTCTCTGAGTGCATCTAAGCCCTACTTCACATTTATTTTTAGCATAGAATACTCTCCAGAGAGAAGAGCTTACCTGCTTTACTCAACGGGTTCTTGCAGCCCAAGGGATGCCTTAGCCTTGATATTGTAGGATTTGTAGGCTGATTCATGATCCCTGCCGACATATCCTTAAAAGACTGGATAGATGCTACACACAGCTCAGCCCAGCCCTCTTCTTTCTAGAACACCCCCATTCTCCCCATCCCCAGCTGCCTGGCACCCTTCTCTGGACTAGAAAAAGCCTTGTAACATCTTGCTTCACTGACAACAGAATGAGTGGGTTTCCTGTGCGGAAACACCTTGCTTGGGTGAAGTGTCAGATGAGGCTGTATTTTGCTTTCAGTTGGTGGCTCCACTCTTCTGTTGGCTTCCTATGCTCAGGGGCGCCCGGATCCTCCCCCTTATCTCAGGGCCACACCCTACACTTCTCGACTCGGAATCTGTCATTTACTTCCCTGCGCCCTGGGCTGGTCCTTCTGCAGCTTCTCTCCCTGTGGTTGGAAATCTAACCACCCACAGTTGTCATTTCTCTTTTGCGTATCCCATTTCCCCATTGAAAATAGCATTCAATAAGACAGGTTCCAGCATGCCTCCTCTGACCACCCCACTGGTAACAGTTCTGCACTCAGAAACACACATGCTCAGCCCTGCTTTGGGGTTTTCCTTTTGGTAAACCATTTCTCTTATCCTTACAAGTTTTTGAAACATCATCTTTCTGTCTCAGATTTCTTCCTCCTTAAAAACCCAGCCCCCAGGGAGCTGCCTGTTTCATCTTTACCCCACGTGTCTAGTGGCTTTCTTGCTTAGCCAGGTGACACTTTTCAGGCAGTTTAGGGATGGCATCGAGGGGGGAGGAAGGCAGGCTCGCTGGATCCTGCTCACCCCTGCCTTGCCCTTAGCCTTCCCTGCAGTGGTACAAACACACAGACCCTCTCAAGTGAGGGCTTCACTGGCAATTCATCCAGACAATACAAAACGAGGGTCAATAAGGGGAATGGACGAAGGCTCCAGGAAGGTCACTGGGTCCTTCGAGTTTACTTCCTGGTCCCTACTGCAATGTCCATGACAATCCTTAGTCTGTCTTGGATGTCTTGAATGGTGCTGATGCAGTCCCCCTGTTTCTGCTCTTTCTCACATTCTTCTCCAGGCCCTGTTCCCAGCAAGATCCTTGTGCTCGATATCTTGCATTTGCATTGGAGAGGCACTGGCTGCGCCAGGAGAATGAAATCAGAGAGACATCTCTCCAGGCATCTCCCTGCTGACTGGTGTGGGCTGCCTGCATCCCTCAGGGGAAGGCATGGCTCTGGCCTGGCTGCCCTCTCTGAGTCTGTTCATTGTATATGGAACCTTCTTTACCCACCTTGCACACCCTTGCTCTTTTAGGTTGTCTTCTACTCACGGCAGCAGGTCCAAACTTTTGTCATGATAAAGAGTCAGATCACTGAGCTTTGCTGAGAATACCTGGTTTGGTAGGGTCTTGGCTTCTGCTGGCTCCCTGACAGATACAGTCCTTCTCTCCAGTGTCGTTTCTCAACTTCTTAAATCCAGGTTTCCTCTCCGTACATGGAAAAACCACATGCTCTGCCAGCAATTCTAATGCACCTTTCAGACACTTTGGGAAGCGCACCTCACCTAAGATGACTCGCACCCTGGAGGCTCGGGAGGGACAGACTGTTTGCTCTGCAGCCCACCTGCCAAGGTTTTGCTGAGCTCTACATTGTGTAGCTTGTATTGCGAAAACACTTGTTGGCTTATTTCCTAAATGCAAAATTCGATGTGCTTTGACTCAAAAGGAAACTCCCTGAGATTCTGAGGCCCTTCTGGGACCTCTAGGTAGAATGGCTAGATAGGAGGCCTGAATTCTGGGAGAAGGGCGGGACCAGGGATGGGAGAGGTGTGAGAGTTTCCCACATTCTGTCTTGAGAAGCCCCAGAAGGAAAGAGATGAACCCAGAATGTTGGAGAAAGTTGTCATTAAGAGGCAGTTGGAGGAACTGGTTAAAAAAGGGTGAAAAAAGGGTAGGGTCGGGAGTAGAGAGAGCAATTAGGAAAAGTGGCACTCCAGGAAGTCAAGGGACAAGTCTCAACAGAGAGCATGGATGACAAAGTCATATGCCACCTAGAGATTTTGTGCTGGAGGCCTGAGCAGTGTCCTGTGGATTTAGCAAGGCTGCTGGTGAGCTCAGCTCAAGCTGCTGCTATGGGGTGAGTGGAGGGCATATTGGTGCCCCCAAGAGGGAGGGAAGGCGTGGCCCACTAGCAGCCTGAGTGGAAGATGCCCTTGAGAGGGCAGGGGCTGAGGATTTCTGGATCGAGGGAGAAGACTGCAGAGCTCAAATCCTGGAGAGGCTGGGGAGGAGGGTCCAGGGCCAGACCTTGGGAGACAGGAGGCCCTGTCAACTGGCACATGGGAGGGTCAGGAGGCAGGCGAAGGCCACTAGGCTCTGGGCCTCCTTTCCTCAGTGAAATAGCTGCTGAGGATATTTTCTGAGTTTCTGGCTAGTGGTTCCAAAAAGCCCAGAGGAGGTTGCAAGAGGTGAGGCAGCTGATCAAAGCAAGTGGAAGGGCAGGCCCCAAGGCCCAGCTGGAGAGGGAGGCAGAGGTCCCTGGCACTGTGGCTGTGCGGGAGCAGCTTTCCGGCAGCCTGAGTGCCTGTGGAGCTGGGGTGTGAAGGCAGAGCGGACACTGGCCTGGGTTGGGGATTGTAAGGAGGCTGAGCTGAGCTGTAGGGACAAAGGCCCAGCGATGTGGATGCTGGTGACAGTAGCTCCAAGAAGTGAAGGAAGCAAGGGAAGCCTGGATGTTGAGAACCCAGAGAGACCCTGGAGCTCTCCATGAGACTGGAAAATGGGAACTTTTTTTTTTTTTTACAATGCCTATTTGATTATCTTTGTAATCAGCAAAAAAAAAAGTTGAAAAGTCAAACTGCCTGAATGCCCGTTAACAGTATAATGGATAAATACATTGTGTATTTCTACAATTGAATACAATGCCGTAATACGCCTTCCCAATGTAACTGTCACACATAAAAGGGCTAAATATTATTAGCAATCATTTGTGTAAGGTTCAAAAAACAGGCAAACGTAATCTGTGGGGTTAGATTTCAGGTTAGTGATTACATTTGGGGAGGGAGATCACAGAAAGGTCCAGGGAGGGAGGCTGGTACTATTCTGATTGCTGACCTAGATGCTAGTCACATGAGTCCATTCAGGTGTTGAAATGCACTGGCCTGGAAATTTATGACACGTGTGTGCATTTTTCTGTGTGTGTGTTCTACTTGCATCAAAAGTTGACTTAAAACCAAAAAGACTAACATGAAGCAATTCCACTGGGCTTCAAGGCCAGTCACTTCTGCAGTCACCTCTAATAGATGTTGGTCCACCCTGTGGCCAGCCAGAAACAGCAACTGTCAAAGTGGTGGTGATCATTCCTGTCCCCTCCTGGTCCCCTGCCCTCCATTCAGATGATCAACCATACCGTAAACACGAAAGGCCATTTCCCCTCGAGAAACCTCTGCCTTCCCCCCGTAGCTCTGCAAGTTGTACCCTGCACTGGGGCGCTCATCCGAGGGGCAGAGACCCAGCCCCATGCAGCAGGCTGCGCAGGGTGCCAGCTGCCCTGGATCCACCCAGAGGGGGGATACCTTTTTGTGATATACCCAAAAATATGCAGTGGATTCAAAACAGCCCTGCTGCGGGTTTTGGGGGCAAATGTTCCTGAGGCCTTGCGATGTCTGGACCAGAAAAAGGATTTTGAGGCTGCCATAATAGTGTTACATTAACAATAGTCATAGTACCTATGGTGGGGAAAGAAGGTTCTAGTGCTCAAAGTACTTGGGTGTACATCATCTGTGACCAGGGCTTTGCCCAAGTTCTGTTAAGAAGGGTAGAGGCATCACTCCTGGCTAGAGTGTCTAAGGTTTCTGGAAGCTAACTCGGGGTGGCCAGGCTCTGGATGTGAGAGGGCCGGTTTGGACAGGGTGGCCATGGTCCTTCTCCCTCACCTCTGTGTGTCATCGGCAGACTGGATGGACATCTGTCATTCATTTGCAAAATGTGTGTGTCTGGGGTTCTGTGCGTCCCGCCCTCATCCTAGGCTGCTGGAAGCCTTCTGTAACCCTGAACACTCTTTAATTCCTACTTCTGAGGTCTGTGAGGAGCCCCTCAAGTGTGGGTGGGGAACTGAGGCCCCCTCTCCAGCCCTCCCTCCCAGCAGGCTCCCTGCTCAAGGTGGCCCCTAAGGCTCTGCATTTAGCTGCCTGTGACATCCAGTTATGGGCCTAGTCTTTTTGTTCTGCAGGACACTTTTTTTTTTTTTTTTTCATTTTCAAATATTCTCTCAGGCTTCCTGTGGAGGTTTTGCTCTTTAAACAGTTCTTTTTGATTTTTTTTTTTCCTTACCAATGACCACATTTCATCATCATTCCTCTTCCTGAAATGAGGTATTTTAGGGGTATATTTGGGGCCCCTCTGCCATCAGAGCATTAAATATTATGATGTGGGCATCAGGAGCCTCAGTGCCCCACCACCAGAGCCCTCCTACTCCAGGGTCTGTCACTTTGGAGAATGGACCCAGTTCCTTTCCTCTCTCTGGATTTGAAAACTCTGTATTTGAGGACACTGCCAGGTGTCTTTAACAAAGAACCGCACCTCGGTGTCTCGTCCAGATGAGAGAGTTGGCAGTCGGAGCCAAAAGGACATTTCATCCCGAGGGTGGGTGGGAGTGGCCACGCTCAGGGAGGACGCATTGAACTGATCACCCAGAAAAGTGGTGTCCCTGGAAGGACAGCCTTCTAAGAAGCTCTGGGGACATTTCAGGGCAATTAGTAAGATGGGATGTCGTGATTAAGGAAGACACAGCTTTACTGCAGCTGTTTGCTTATCTGTGTACAGAACTGTGTTTAACCAACCCCTGGGCGCCTCCTAGTCTCTATCTTGCTGCAGAGTTTCTACTCTGTCGTAGCCACTCACCACTGACCAAGGCCTGAGCTCTTCCACCCGCCTTCATCGAGACTCCGCGCCGACCACTCGGCGCCAGCACCTGTTTTTCTAGTCTGGTGGCACTCGTGGAGAGACTATTACATACTTGGCTTTTCTGCCACACCCCAGGCCTGTCAGTTGTTAGATTAGGCGGATCAATTTTGTTGTCACCTCACTCTTTTTGAATGCCTTTCCATGTCTTCCTTGTCACTGTTTGTTACAGGGTTGGTGGCCATCAGAATCTCATGCAGTTTGACGCTGATTTGTATTTTTTTCCTATTTTGGTTGAAAAACTGCCCTGATTCATGCTTCACTCCCAGCAGCTTGGAGCCATTCGTCCAGCCTTTGCGTTTGGTCTCAGAGCCCCGCTGTGTCTTGCAGCCTGCAATGGAACTGAGGATGTACAGGAGAGTAGGATGAAAACACTGGGGCTGAAGTGCACATCTCCAGGCATGGGGCGGGAGGGATAGAATGGAACTGCAGTGTGGCCTGAAACAGCCTCAGGCCTGTGGAGAGGGCGGCAGCGGAGGCTTGCTAAGTGTGGATTGATTTGGAGCTGGAGATCCTGGAATCCAGGAGCAAGTGAATAAAGGGGCTGAGAAGATAGCGAGGGGGAGGCTGAGAGAAGCAGCCTGAGAAGATGCAGACCTCCATGGCGGTGCAGGCTGGCTCAGGGAGGCTGAGGGGCGGGCATTGGGACTGGGGGGACAGCGGGGAAGGATGCCTGGGAGATGAGTCCACACTTTTGGGCCACATATGAGCAAAGGATCAGCAATCCAGTAGAAATCTGTTTTCTGCAGCCACTGTTTTGTAGCTCTGCAGGCTGCCTGCTCTGAGGGCCTTGTCTCTGACTGTGGCTCCAACTCTTGCCCTCCCCTCCCTACCTGCTGCCTGCCTGCTTGCACCAACCACAGTCCATGTCAGCCCATTCCCAAGCAGGCGGTAAGAGCCTCTTCTCTGGAAACTAAGGTGGACACGCACTGCCTCTCTCCCTCTGCCTGCCCCCAAATCCAGTGACCTGAGCTCCTGCAGCCAGAACCTCTCCCAACCTGCTTCCTTATCCCAGCAGCTCTCAGCTGGTGGGGACTCACAGGCCATTCAGAGGCACACAGAGGACTGTAGAGGCAGAGCCTCACTTCCCACAGGACCGTCCTCTGCCCTGTGCTAGGGATTCCATGGCATTGTTCAAGAGTGTTGCCACATTTTTAATTTTTTTCTTTGGTATCTAGGAATCTGTGACTTCCCACTTTTCCTTCTTGTTCGCTGTCCACTCTTTAAGGCCTGGCTGGAGCCCTTCCCCTTCACGAAGCCCCTTTTGTCCACTCCAGCCTACACAGTCTCCCCAGTCCTCTGACAACACAGAGCACTTTTTTTGCAGCCCATATTCATTTAGCCTTTATTATGCTCTGTTTAGGCGTCACTCTGTTTCACTCTCTAAGAGTTCCCTAGGCATTCTTTTTCTTTCTAGCAAGATAATAAACTTCTTGAGGACAAGGCCTTCTGCCCCTTCTGCCCCTCCTGACCTCGGGGATGAATGAAGGGTTTTGGTAGCAATCAAGGAAGCTGGCCTACATGCTACCTGCCTGCGTATGTAATGGTGGCTGATGGTTCAATATTAATGGATACTGAATAAGCCTGGCACCTGCTGGAGACAGCAATGACATTTGCTCTCACAGCAGATGACAGGGTGATGGCAGGCATCTCTGGGTGGAAGCGATGAGTTCTCCAGGGGTGATGAAGGGGTTAGACCAGGTGCTTAGGGTCCTCAAGGGGCCTCAAGGGAACGTGGAGAAGCCTCAGGCAACCCAGGGTCGGGGGTGAGGGGACCAGGGAGAGAAAGTCTGCTCAGGAAGGGTGTAGGCTCGGACACTGTAGGAGACAGATCCAGGAGGCTTCCTAAGTCAGACCTCTTGTCTAAATTGGATGGGCTGAGAGCTGTGGAGTCACTGCTTTGCATATGAGACCATGGGGACATAGAATCCGTCGTTAACCCTGCCAGCTCAGCTCAGAGGACAGAACTGAGGAGGGAAGTGGTAGGGTATAGGGAGAGAAGGTAGGATGTTCCCTCCAGAGCCTGGAGCTGGGGCCCACAGCCAGGCTCTGGCATGCCTGAAAACAGGGCATATACCAGATGGTTGGTAAAGACACGTGGGATTGAACTGAACAATGAGGGACTAATAGATTATTCTTAAAATTGTCTTATGGTTTAAGGAGGGAGCAGAACAGAGTAGGAAGTAGGGGAGAGGAGCTCAGATGTGATTTTAGCTAGGGCTGGGTTTAAGATCTTGTGCTTCTTCTTTTGTGATACTAGTTTGAGCCAAGGGCAGCAGGGGTGGCTCCTGGTGAGAGGACGTGGGCAGGGGTCTCATCAGAGACAAGCCAGGCAGACACTGTCCGGAGAGACTTCTCAGGAGGCCAGGAGAGCCAGGTGCTTCTCCCTAGGGAGGAGGCCTCTGCTCCACCCCCCATTCCTCCTCCCCTGGGCCTCTCTCCTTTCTCCCTGTGAGATCTTCTGCTCCTCCAGCCACAGGAGGTATAGATCCATTCCCAGAACAAAACTGTCTGGCTGCTCCTGAAACACTTTTTCTCCTATGCACTACTGGCTTATCCTCATGCCTCCAGCTCAGCTTAGACATCCCCTTTGAAAAGGCCTTCTCTGAGTTCCTGTGGCTCCTGGGCCCACGTCCAAGGCTGCCCCGTCACACCGGCCCCGTATTTTCTTCACAGCGCTTATCATTGTCTGAATTGACCTCACCCATCTCTTCTCTTTGTTGGGTATCTCTCTTGCTTCCTTAGAAGGGAAGCTCCATGCAGGCAAGGTTGTGGTCATTCTCGACCATGCTGTCCCCCAGCTTCTAGAACAGGGCCCACATAGACGGTGGCCAGTGAGTATTTGTTGAATGGATGAGTGGGTGGATGACAGCACATGGGAAGGCACCAAGTCTCAAGTGGGGTGGGATTGGGGTGGGGTCCTAGCAAACCTCCTTGTCTCTCATCCCAGGACAGAACGGAGCTGTCCTGTGGGGGAGCTACTTACTGGGGGGAGGGCCTGTTGGACCCTGGTAGAAAATCCATTCTGGGCCTGGGCTGGCCACTGCTTGCCCCCGACAGATGGTATGCTAAGCGATCTGTGAAATGAGATGCAACACCAGTTTCCTTTGAGTCTGAACCCCCAGAGGCAGGGAGAAGAAGGACCAAAAATGTGTAGTCCTGCTCCCCTACCCAGGCACAGGCCTTGCTGCCCTTGAGGGCCAGACAGTGCAGAGGAGGGGGCTCTGAGGGTAGGGGAGGGAGAGGCGTGGTCCCCTGCTTCTGAGGAAATTGAAACTGTTGTCCTGCACAGTGAACCTGTGGGGCGGAATTCCCTGTCCTGGAGAAGACAGTGGCCAGTCTAGCAACAGGCAGCAGGGAGAGAGCAGGGTTTCCAGACAGGACTTCAGTTAGGTGCCCAGGCACAGGCAGGGCTGTCACGCCTGTCTCCCCCTGCCCCCGAGTGTTTTGGGGGTTTTGGATGGAGGCTCACCCTGACCACTTTCCAGCTTTAGCACAAAGAGTCCTAGCCCCATTTCCTTTCCTAGCTAACTGCACCATCACTGCCACATCAGAGCCCCCAACACAATAAGGAGTTAAAGGAAGAGAGGCCACCTTGAGATCCCCCTCTACCCGCCAACCCACAGGGTTCCCCCAACTCAGAGTTCAGGAAATACTGGTAAATGGAGGCAGGAGTGGAGCAGGGATCCTAGGGGAAGATCTTGAGAACTTCACCATGGAATTAGCTGATGACACCAGTGTCTTTCTTCTAAGGGGTGCCTACCCTTTCTCTATACTTGCTAGGGAGCTTGTATCTTTTTAAGAGAGAACATTTCTGGGCTTGGGAACGAGGAACCCCAAGCTGACACTGGTCTGAGTGGGAAAATTTGGGGCTGAAGTCCTTCCCATGAAAATGTGTCTGCTGGGCAATGCTGAGCAAAATTCCACAAAGGAGAGAAAGGGTGGAGGAGGGCAGATTGCCCTTCACCCACCTCTGCGTCTTCTTTGCCTGCCCAGCCTTAGCTGGGCCCCACACCACTAATGGAAGTTCCATCCTCATCCAATAGCATCTCCAAAGAACATCAAAGTCTGAGCCTCAGGGAACCTCTGGGACTAGATCCAGGAAATGGAGAATGAGCCGTGACTTTGGATGCTTCACCCTTACCCATCAGGCTTGGAATTGGTGAGCATCTCCCACATTACCATCTCCAATGGAACGAGGTGCCCATTGGGCATTTCCTCTGCATGGACCAGCCATCCTCCAAATATGCCCCCTATGTCATCCCAGCTCCCCATCCCAGTCACTCCTCACTCCTTGTCCCCTGTCCGCCTGAGTGACAGGACTCTTGGCAGTTCGGTCCTGTCCCCCTTTCTGATCTTGGGTCCATTCCCCATGATCCCTTTCTTGCTTGTGCTTTGGGATCTCGGGCCAGCTGAAGTAGGAGGCAGGACTCAACTTCAGGCCAGATTGAAGACTGGATGACACAGAAGAGGCACCGAAAGCACCTCTCTCTCCATAAGACATGCCCACCAGTGCCATGACAGTTTACTATTGCCATGGCAATGCCCAAAAGTTCTCACCCCTTTTCTAGACATTTCTGCATAATCAACCCCTCAATTGGCATGTGATCAAAAGTGGGTGTCAGAATGACTGTGGAACTGTCCCTGAGCTGCTACTCTTGACATGCTGCCTACAGGGTAGCCCTGCTCTGCAGGGACAGTCACGGAGCTGAAAAACTGCTGCCTAATGAAGCTGTTTTCTTCTACCACTGGCTCACCCTCGAATTCTTACCTGGGAGAACTCAAGAACCTTCCTGGGCTAAGTCCCAATTTTGGGGCTCGCCTGCCCTTGCATCACAGCTTCCTCTTCTGTTCACAGCTGCAACCGCCTACTCAACCTTCTGAGGTTCCTCTCCCTGCCCCTCCACAGTGGCTGCTGATGGGAGCTCTGGCTCCCTGCTTTTTCACTATCTCCCAGTCAAGTGCAGAGTCCCTGTGCAATTTAAATGCTTCTCAGCTAAGAACAGAGAAGGGGATAGCATAAGGATATTCAAAAGATTTAAGAAATCTCAAAAGTGATCACAAACCATTTGTCTCTGACCAACCAGAAACATTGGTGGGTGGGAAGGGCTTTTCCTCTAGCTGAATTATTCATGGGTCTTCAGGCTCTGTCTTCACTTTGGATTTTCTGGAGTCTTCTGAAGGTTACCTGAAATCTTGTTGTTCCTGAATATTGCATGTGGAGTCACAAGCTGCAGGAAGTCAGTGGGGCTGGACGGGGTCCAAAATCAGAGTAGTCAAGCAGCATAGGTGGGCCTCATGGAAAGTGAGGTCAGCAGTCCCCATTGGAAGCTGGGGCGGAGAGCTGGGGATGGGTGGAGGCAGTGACAGGGTCCGTGTATTGGTCATTCCGACTCCCCAGCAGCCTCAGGACTCGACTCCCATAGGTCAGAGAAGAGCTAGTGGAGGGCCTTAAGCAAACCTCAGTGGGTGATGCAGGAGAGAGTTTTCTGAGCCAGAATGCCCACAAAAAAAGGCCTTCAAAGGAGGCCCCTGCTTGGGACAATCCTGCCTCCTTATGGTCCGGTTCATAGGTTCCCCTGGGTGGGGTAATGGAATCCAAGCTAGGGTGTCTGACTTCAAAAGTTTTCAGAAATGCCATTTTTGTAAGGATCAGGAATTGGGTTTTCTGAGATGCAAAACATCCTTGTTAAGGGGTTAAAGCATCCTGAAGCTGTTCAGGTTTCTGGGGATACGTAGGCTTAGGAAGTTAGAGCAGGTGAAGTTGAGGGGGCAGGAACTAAGAATTAGCTCAAAATAGTCACCAATGCAGAAACCCAGGCAGTTGGGACCCTGACAGTGAGGAAGGCAGAGGAGTAACGGGGCACTTGGGCACCCTATTAGCAGAATAGGGTAATGGAGAGGGCAAGAATTGCTTCCCAGGAGACTGGGCTGGGAACAGGAAGGGGACTAAAATGCTGTCCCTGGCTGAAGAGTGTGGCAGTATAGAGGAAGTGGTGGCAGGGCTCTGAATCCATACACAAGAGCAGGGACCAGTGGTTTCAGGGTGGGATAGGGCTTTGATGTCTCCATGGACTTACAGTAACTTTCACCACCATGGTGAATTCCACAAAGGAGAATTCACACAAAGGTCTTGGACCAGCCAGTTACCATGTGAAAAAGCCATCTGGGAGCAAGGGAACAAACCCAGGAATACAGCTGGAGAGAGAGGTGGCCTGACATTATGGCTAAGTTGATATGGAAGCATTCTGGTTTGTTCTAAAAAGAATGAAAGAGGCAGTGCAGGTAATCATCAGCTCCTGGTTCTGTAGCAAGGTGTTTGCTGCAATCCCAGGAGGTAGCAACCTAGGCTGTGGTTCTGAAAGAAGAGGGTCTACCTTCCTGAATCATCTTTAGGAGTCTGCTGAGGGCCAGGCTTGATGAGCTGGACTCTGTATGGAATTTTACTTAAGTGAGGTCTGGGTAGGAAAAGAGAAGGGAAAAGCTGGCCCTGCCTGCACCAAAGGATTCTGGGAAGGAGAATAAAGAGAAAAACCCTTCTTCAGGTTTCTGCTTCAGAGCGGGAGAACCCTCACAAGCTAAGTAAAGTCAATGAAGGGCGAGTGGCCCTATGGCCACCTGGGCATGCACCTGCTCCTTGGCCACCTTGCATGGGCAGGCTGAGATCACTAAGGCTTGGTTTTCCTGACCTGCCCTGATTCCATGTGCTGTAAGCAGGACCCAGAAGGCTGTGTGGCTACAGAGGTGCCCAGCATGGTGGGGGTCAGTTTAGTGCAGACACTAGACTGGACCGCGTGAAACTACAACCAGCTCAGGGCGCCAGCCAGAGTGCTCTTCCAGCCAGAAGGAGGAGCCACGACCCGCCCCCAGGAGGACAGTGAACCCCTCTCTGCAGACAGGAGCCAGCCACACTTGGGGTCTGGGGAGACTCTTCCTGATTCCAAATGGGACTGAACTTTAAACCAGACTGGACATTTGAGCAATTTTTTAAAAGCTGCCAACTAAATAAAGAAATGGCATTTTCTTTACCCAGTCTTTGTGTTGCTTAAAGGTTGCAGACCTGGCTGCCCAGTGCCCACCATCATTATCAGAGGATGTAGCTCTTCAAGCTCCAACAGGCTTCCTTGGCTGCCAGCATTCCCTGGTCTTTTCCAAGGTGTTGACAGGGTGTTTGGTGTTGAGAAACAGGGAACAAAGTGCTGACATTGAAAAACGGGGCCCAGCCCCAGCCAGGCCTAGGGCTGTAAGTCCCGTGTCCTGCCAGATGGGCTAGGACCCGACAATCTGGTGAATCAGCCAAATATTCACCTCTGGGCTTGGACTTCAGAGGCTGAGCCTGGCTCATGACCACCAGCTCACACCCCTCAGCTCACACCCCCCAGCTCAGGGTCCAGATGATCCCAGGAGGCTGAGTCGGGGACTGCCTCCTCAGGGCCCAAGCTTTGTGGTCAGTGGGTTTCCATGGCAGCCCACAATCAAGGGGAGTAGGGCCAGATAGACAAGAGTCAGACATCACACACTAACCCCCTCCTCCAGGACTGGGGAGAACTAAGGGAGCCTCAACACAGACTGAGGGTTACAACACAAAATAACAGAAACTCATAGAGCCTGGGGACCTCCTGACTGTGCTCCCGGCCTAGGACTGTGCCTGGCGTGGGGTCTCCAGAGCAGGGATGATGGCACAGGTCAGGGGGTGGTGGGGAGGAGATGCCTCAGGTCCGCAGTGGGGAGCCAGGACATCCTAGGAGGGTGGAAAATCTCCCCCAGGACTTGCTCCATAGGCCAGTCACAGCAGCCATGCCCACTGCTACATGGAGGTAGGCAGTCCAGGGCTGGGCCCAGGCCATCAGGACCCCATCCATCTTTCTGCTATCCTTAGCGTGTCACCTCCATCTTTGTGGTCACAAGTGCTGATGTTCCTCAAGGCCCCATGTCCAGAGGAAAGAGAAAGAGGCCAATAGGCAGACTGGGCCCGTTAGGCCTCTCACTTTCTGCTCACATCTCCTCCAGCAGCGCCACCTTGGACATTCCCTGAGCGCGGTCACCACTGATGGCCGGGGAGGAGGGGTCTTGGGTACAGCATCCTGACCATGTCTTGACATAGCTGCCCCCACCATCAGCTTTTCACCAGGCCTCCTTGTCCCCTCCTCCTCGCTGAAAAGGCCCCTCATGTTGAGAGCAGAGTCCTGGCTTCACCAGCCTTCCTGCCGATTGGGCTGTTACTATGGATTTGGTGGAGGGTAAGAAGGATGGTTCCTGCCATTATGAGCGGGCCCTGCGGTGCAGTGTTTCAGGATGGGACCACACAGCGCACTGGAAAGCACAAAGGAGAGGAGCAAATCCTAGCCTAGAGGGGGCAACAGGCAGAGGGAGCTTCTGCAAGGTAGAGATGTCTAAACTAAGACCTCAAGGGTGGACAGGAGCTAGCCAAGTGAAAGGATCTGGCGGGGCAGTGGACAACATTAGGAGCTGGGAGGAACTAGCTGGGGTGTTGCCTGAAGAAGTGGGGCGCAGGCAGGCCAGTGCACACAGGGCTCTGTGGGCCCAGCAAAGAGGAATGACCAGAGGCAGGATCTGGTGTGGGCTGGAGAAAGGCCTTAGCATGCAGGTGGCACAGACCAGGGTGGAGGCAGAGGGCCGATTAGGAGACCATTTCAGTTATAAAGCAGGGATAACAGAAGCTGAGCTTGGGAAACTGTGATGGAGACAGAGACTTGGAAAACACAAGGCTTAAAGACTGATGAAGGGGTAGAGGTGGCTAGTGAGAGAGAGACAGACAGACAGACAGACAGACATAGGGAGAGAGATGGACAGAGACAGAGAAAACGCGAGCCCGGGGAAACCAGGTGCACAGTGGTAGCTTGTGCGGAGGGAGAGGATGGAGGAAGGGGACAAATTATAGGCAGAAGAGGCCGTGTCCATTTGCAAAGTTTGCATGCAAGACCCTGGAGGCCCCTGAGGAAGAGAGATAGAAGATGTGGGTATCTGGCCCAAAAGCATGGAAGGGTCCCTGAAGATCCAGCCACTGCCTAGTTATGCTGTTTGTACAGGGGCCAGTGCCAGGGAGGAAACCATCCTGCCACTAGGAACCAGGAAGATGGGTGAAAGGCAAGGAATATGCAAAATGAGTCTCAGCTCTCCTTTGAGCCACCTTCTGGCCCTGGCAGAGTCCAGTGGCAGGTGGGTGTCTGGAACCCCTCCCTAGGAACCTCCTCCTTGGCCCTATCCCATCTCTTTGACCCTCTGCACCTTCCTGACTCCTAGCCCATCCTGGCTTCATTGTGAGCACTCTGGTCGGGAGGTTTTGAGGCTAGCAGGGAAGGAGGTGATGGAATCTTGGAGCCTTTCAGACTCTCCTGGATAATGAGCTTGGGGCAGTTCACACAAACCAGTGCTCTGACCCATCACAGACACGTCCCCCTCTAGGGATCATTTCCCACACGAGTTCAGCCACCCCCAGTGCTACCAGAAAACTCTCTCACTGGGCCCATGCAGAACCAGGTGGAGGCATCAGCTGTGCTCCTGTGAGTCTGCCCAGGGAGTTCTGTTTTCCAGAAAATGCAGGACCTTTGAATCATTGGGAGGGGGCAATTAGAGTTTTAGGAGTTCAACCTGGGGTGTCCCAGGTACCAAGAGAGGAGAGGGGTGCGGTTAAGCCCTGCTTCTGGGTATCTGTAGCACATGGCTTGTCCTGAGACGCCTCACAAGCCCATCTGAGATACCCCTGGCCTGTTCTGAAGGCAGGTGAGCTACTGGGGTTTGTTTTAATAAATCCCCTTTTCTCTTTCATCAACTCAAGGAGCTTTGGTATGAACCATGCCTGGTAACAGGGACTGTGCAGAGGAAGAACCCTAGCTGGCCTGTGGATGAAAAGCTCAATGAAAGGAGATAAGCCCAGTGCCCAGTGTGGGCAGGGCCTCCCAGGGCTGGAGTGCAGACAGAGGCAGGAGAGCAGCCCAGGATGGAAGAAGGGTGTGCCAGGTGGAAGCAGGAAGGCTTGAGTGGCCAGGGAGGGGCTGTTTTTAGTTCCTTACCTGTAGAATCAGAAAAATGATCGTTCACTTATTCATGCATTCATTCATGGAATAAGTCTTTTGTGATGCTCAATCATGCACCCAAGGCCCTGGGAATACACCTGTGTACAAGACAGACAAGCGCTCGCCCTCCTGGACCTGATGTTCTGCTGAGAGGGTGGGACACAAAACAAACGCACGACAAATTAATATTACACCCAAGAGCTGCAGGTGCAGGAAATTAAACCAGAGGAAGATTGGACAGAGCTGCAGAAGGAAGCAGGAGGAGGCAGAGCTGAGCTGGACCATGAGGAAGAGGGAGCCGTGTGGGTAGGAAGGGCAGAAATCCCAGCAGAGCAGAGGCACAGCCAGCCGAGTCCTCGCTGCCTCGGTCGCGTGGGCTCTGAGAAGGTGGAGGAGATAGCAGAATTAGACTTCAGTACAGCCCTGACGTCTAGGCCCTGTGAGGGCTGGGAGAGGTGCTCCCATTCAGAAGGGAGGCCTCAGGTGTTTAAATGCCAGTGGGAATGGCAGGTGGGGGAGAGGAAGAGGGCAATAATGGGAGGGAGGTCAGGGTTCCTCTCTGACAGCTTATCTTTCTCTGTGAAATAGGAGGGGTGGTTTCTACCAAGAGAGGGCTCTGAGGATGAGAAGGGGCTAACTAGAGGCCAGTTAGGTGCCCACAGGCCTGCTCTAGGTAGGATATGTTACGTGCCCAGCAGCTCTGGGAATGGGCCATGGAAGCAGCTCAATGGGTAGCCGGACTACGGATGTGATGGGTGTGGAGCTATGGGCCGAGCAGGGTGGAGGTGAGGCAGGCCCAGCAGCCCGAGGCACAGAGGACCAGAGCGAGGTCAGGAGCCCCAGTCAAGAGAAAGAGGAAGGACCCAGGAGGACGGGTGGATGTGGGTGGCTTCCTGGACAGAATCAGGGAGTGGAGGAGCCCCAGGGAGTGGCCTTAGCAGTGGGGGTCGACATAGAGTCTAGCCCAAGAAGAGATGAAGCACACCACTGCACCAGCTACCCTTACTGCTATAGTGGAATGTTTATCACGGCCAAAACTCGTGTTGAAACTTAATCCCCAGTGCCACAGTATTGGGAGGCAGGCCTTTAAGAGGTGATTGGGAAAGGAGGTCTCTGCCCTTATGAAAGGATTGATCCACTCATGGATTAACAGATTAATGGGTTAGTAGATGAATGGGTTTTCACTGGAGTGGGATTGGTGGCTTTACAATAAAAGGGAGAGAGACCTGAACTGGCCTGCCTGGGAACTCTGCAGAGGCCCTGCCCTTGGAAGACCCTCAGCAGATGTGGCCCCTGGACTTGGGGCTTCTCAGCTGCCATAACTGTAAGAAATATATTCTTTCTCTTTATAAATTACCCAGTTTCACGTATTGTATTATAAGCAACACAAAACACACTAAGACAATTACCAAAACCCCAGACATCCAGCTTTGTAGCATCGTGGCCACCGAGACCCTTTCTTTCAACGGCATAACTGTGTATATAAACACAGCCCCACTAGCACATGAAAAGGAAACTGGGTGGTGGGGAGTTACATTTTAAGTTGTTTAAACACTTGTAAAGTGAGAGCTATTTAAGATTTTTATGAGTACCCAGAAATTTTCACGAAGCACTTCGTGTTATGCGGGGGAAGAGAAAGCTGGGAAGAATAGCATTTATTTAGTGCCTACTATGTGCCTTCTCCAACCGGTGGGAAGTGACAGCCTGTCTCCTCCTTGCCACTTCTCAGCCTCTCTGAATGAGACAGCTCGGTGGGCCCATGGGGACAGCCACTGGGGAAGCTCTCTGCCCAGAGACACAACCCCCGCTGGGCCCAGGGTGGAGGTGCAGTCTTGGTGGCATCCCTCATTGAACTGCCTACTGAGCCCCAGGAGAACCGAGCCTGGGGAGCGGAGGTGGAGGAAGCAAAAAAGCAGCAGGAGGCCGGGGAGCCTATGTGAGCCCACCTGGGGGACCCAGAGTCATGCTGCTGCTGCTGCCCTCCTTCCTAATCCACGGAGGCCCCTGACATCAGCCCTGATGGCTGGCAAGGGCTACTTGGGAGGGAAGAGAAAGGGTAGCTGGGGGAGGTAGAAATGGGGCCTGAAGAAGAGTCACGGCCGGGCGCAGTGGCTTATGCCTGTAATCCCAGTACTTTGGGAGGCCCAGGCAGGCGGATCATTTGAGGTCAGGAGTTTGAGACCAGCTTGACCTACATAGTGAAACCCCATCTCTACCAAAATACAAAAATTAGCTGGGCGTGGTGGTGGGCGCCTGTAATCCCAGCTACTTGTGAGGCTGAGGCAAGAGAATTGCTTAAACTCAGGAGGCAGAGGTTGCAGTGAGCCGAGATCACTCCACTTTACTCCAGCCTGGGTGACAGAGCAAGACTCCCTCTCTCAAAAAAAAAAAAAAAAAAAAAAGAGTCACACCAGGAGAGGAGAGGCCGAGCCACTGGGAGGGCTAACCCTGGTCGGGCCGGCTCCTGAGTGGATGGTCCCTGGCTCTGCAGAGTTGGGGAGAACCATGCTGAGTCCCAGCCCTGGAAGGTGGGGAGAGTCTCGGTGGCCTTGTAAGGAGGTCACTATCTGCCTGCCTCCCTGGGTTCCTGACTCCTGAAACTCTTCTAATCACCTCCTCAGTTTCTCAGGTTTTAGCCCAGCAAACATTCAGAGAGTTTCCTGGAGGAAATTAGAAAGAAGAAAGCAAAGAAGTAGAGATGGTTTACCAGGCACAATCTGGCTGACAGCTAAGGGCACAAGCCCCAGCCCGTGGGATGGTGGACACTGTGTCCTGCTCCCTCCACATCCCCAACCCTGACCAGGCTGCATATGTGAAAGTCACCCCATGGAGAGGTGGGTTCCATGGCAATCCCAGCATCTGGTGTGCTCCTCGGGGCCTGGCATCCTGCCACAGAGGCTGTGGTCACACGGGAGTGCTTCCTTGGCCACAGGCAGGAAGGCGAGCCCACAACCGTGTACCCCTGGCACCTGGACAAGGTCTGCTGGGGTCCCCTGCCAGTGGAGTGCTGCCTTCTTGGGACAACGGCTGGACCTGGAGGCAAAGGAAGTTCCTCTCTGAGCACAGGGGGGCCACAACTCACGTACAAGAACGTGATAGCCAGAATAGTTGCCACCTGTGGATTTCAGGAAGTGCCTCAAAGGGACCAGCATGCTCCTCTTCCTGCCCTTTCCTCCTTTGCTGGCCCGGGGCAGACAGGTGTGATGGCTGCCACCCTGGACCATGAGGTGGGAGCCACGTTATGAGAATGGCAGAGCAACCAGATAGGCATGGCACCACCAATCCCAGCCCTGGACTTCCCATGGTAAGGGAGAGAGAAACGTCTTACGGGAGCCACTGTCATTCTCGTGCAGCAAACCTGATCCTAACACGCAGCACCACGACCCCGCCTCCTCCTCTCCCTTCCCTCCCAGTGCTGACGAAGACCTACCATGCAGAGAGGATAGAGGAGGGACACAGAGGCCGCTGGAGGTGATTTGAAGAGGATGAGGACACCCGGGAACAAGGCAATGAAGGTGACTAGGACAGAGGAGTGAGGACAGAGCCTGGAGAGGACTCATTAGTGCAGGGCTGACAGGCAGAGCCTTCCCAGGAGCGTGGCCAGAAGAACCTGACAGCCATGATTTGGACCTGCCCACTACCCCAGGGGACCCCCAACCCATTCCTCCCCAGAGGGCTGAGGGCCCTCCCTCCCCATACTCAGCAATACTCCAGAGCCTATTCCCCATGGAGGCCCAATCCCCTTCCCGGGCAAGGCAGCTGGTGGTGTGTGGGTGCTGGTCTCATGAGAGAGGGACTCCTTGGAGACTGAGGCCGTGGGGGAGGGAGTGTCTGTCCAGACTTGTAGGTTTGTCCCAAATGTAGACCCCAGGTCTGGAGGTGAACACAGCCCCGCCCGATTCCTGAGAAGCCACACTATCTATGCAGCTCACTTCTTAGAATTGGGCTTCCTCTCCACCCCTCAAACTCAGTGCAGTCAACGCCTACTGAGCTCCTACCGAGTACACTACATGGACGTGGGTTCGGGAGCTAAGGAAATAAACAAGGCTCCACACTGCAGCCCCCAGGGCGCAGTGCCCTGACAGGCTGCCCCAAGGCTGTGGTGTGCTGGGAAATGGTTCACACCCAGCTCTCTGAAGGAGAACACCTGGTTTGTGGCATTTGCAGGTTTGTAGTGTTTCATGATCTAAATCATCCACCCTGGCCCATTGCAAGTTTGTAAACACAGAGTTCTTGAAGTCAGGAAGGCCCTGGCTTGGCTCCCAGGCCCAGCTCCAGCACCCCACTGCCAGGGGCTGCTCACCTCCTGTTCCAGGTCCTCACTCACCACCAGCAGGTCTCGGCCCTGGGCCTCATAGGTTCCCTGCCTTCCCCTGCTTGGGCCCTGGGTTTGGCTCTGGAGCCGCCAGCCCGTGCCTTGACTGTGGCAGGTGGGCTGTGGCTGCCAGGTCAGGAAGAATCAGTGGACAGTTGGTCACAAGCACCCTGGCCCCGAATCTTGAAATGCTCACATTCTCCAACTTCTCCAACTGCTACCCCACCCCTCCAGGCCTTTTCCTACTCTCTGATGGCTTCGCTTCACCCCAAGGTCTCCTCCTCCTCCTCAGAAGTGGCCATTCCCCAGCATTTGGAGCCCAGGATCCCTCCCAACCCTGAAGCATTTGCCTCCCAGGCTCCCCCGAACCTTGCTCCCCTACTGCCACCCCCTGCCTGTCCCAGAGGAGGCCTCATAGACACTTGCTGAGTGCCGCTCCAGGGAGGCTGCGGTGCTCCTGCCAGCTCTCTGGTGGCTGGCACAACTGCTGTCTTCAGGAGGAGGAATGGCCCCCTCAGCTGCCCTGCCTCTGCTGTCTCAGCCCCAGCGTCCTGGCATCATCTGCTCCACCTCCAGGCAAGTCAGAGCCAGGCTTGCCATCTGCCTGGCAGCCTGGGGCACTGTGCCTTTATGGCCCCTGGGTAGGATGTGGATCTGGGCCCCAGCCCCTGGGCGCCAAGGTGCAACCCTGCAGGGGAGTTGCTTAATGACCTTCGTGAGCAGTAATTACACCCCAGGGCCCTCTCTTAATAACCACGTATTCTCCCTGTCAATGTGCCTTAATTGAAAATGAGTAGGCGATACAAGTTGCTGTGAAGTTGGCTGGCAAGCCCTTAACGTGATATTAATTGTAGTAATTAGTAGTCACTTTGTGTTGGAGTCATCTATAAATAGGGGGTCCATTAGTTTAGCAAAAGAGCATGATTTAAAATGCAAATAAAAGCCCAATTAGACAGATAAATCGCTTGTCTTTTCCAGCAAATTATCATCTTCCAGAAGGACAGCAGCCTCTTTGGGGCTGCATTGCTCAGTTCAGACACTCTGAATGCTTTATACCACCTGAGTGGCCCATCTGATACACTGTCCCTTTAAACAGGTTTGCTCCAAGCTTCCTCAGGTGGCTGTCACTCCTGAGCAGTTCCTATAGACTCTTATTTTATTGGCACAACTGGTGGTCAGGGCCCCAAGTAGCTCCTCCCCCTGTATGCTGATTGATCCCCTTTGGTGACACAGAAGCACATTTTAAAGGAATAGTAGCACAGTGCATAGGGCACTGAGAGAATGCGTCGGGGGTAGGAGGGGTCTACTCTTTGAATTTGGCTCTGCACGGTCCAGACAGAGTGAACAACTAATCCTATGTGTTGTCCTGTGGCCCAAAAAAGTTAAAAATAGACTCACACCATTGTTGTGGGGCTGGACAACTTACTTTCCACTTCTTTCTCTCTTCTACAAAAACTACTTATGGTGGTTGCAGAGATTTCTCTCTCTCTGTTGCACACACACACACACACACAGTATTTCTCATAGGCTTTGGGCAAACATTTCACAGCTAATGTGGCAGCTAGGGAGGTGTTAAGAGGGCACAGCTTCAAGGCCAGAGGGGAGATTTCTAGTTCAGCCTTCCTTTGACTAGAGCTTCACCAGTTACCCAACACTTTCTCCCAGGCCTGAGAAGTTTCAAACGTCTCAATTAAAAAGGCTGTTGAGATGTGCCTGGGGACATGGGTGAGAGTTCTTTCCTCTCTGGCTTGTTGAGCTTCTGGAGACCTGAAGTTCAGGGCTCAGCTCAAAGCCCTTCCTGTCCCCTCCTTCAGCCTGCCACACACCCTCCCCACAAGCGCTTCACTCCTTTGTGGCCAACTGAGGCTGGCCCTCAGACAGCATTTGCATTTTAATAAGAGCAAAAGTCAAAAGATAAAACAGCTATTCCTAAACACAGGGAACACTAACAATTGTCTATTCCAGCAGGAATTTCACCCTTGTCCAAAAAATGAGAACACAGGAAACTTGAAAGTATTACCCTTGATTATATTATCCTTTTATGATTCAATGTTTGCAGCAGGTGGTAGTACTTGCTATTTTTAATGTCCTATTTGACAAAATAAAATATTGGCAATCCTGTGTTGGTCCCAAAAATATTTTTTGGAAATTTTGCCAGGGTATGAAATTCAAATGTCTGGAGCTGCTGAGCTAGAAGACTGAATCAGGGACTTGAGGCGGGTGAGTCACAGCTGCCTGTGTGTGCAGGAGTGTGTGTGAGTGCACACACGTGGTATTGGCTGGTGAAATAGGGACACTCATCGTGGGAGATTTCCCTGTCTTTGAAATAGCACAGGAAGACAGGTAGATCACGGAGGAAGAACTGGAAGGAGGTTGGGGTGCTGTCCTCTCCAATCTTCCCATATTCCAGATGAGGAAACAGGCCCAGGCCACATGGTGAGTTAGTGGTCTAGGCACAAGCCATCACACACTGAGGGCACCTCCTGCTGTCCCCAGCTGACCCTGGCCAATGTGTTGGTCCCTAAAGCAAGTATTGGATTAGATGTCATAGGATCTATGGAGGCTACCTTGACCTGCTGAATCTCTAGTTGTTCCACAGCAGAGGACATCTGTTTACTCCCAGAATGTGGAAAACAGCCTTGCTGACAATCAGACCAAGAAGTTCCCAAAGAAACAAAGACAGTGCTCAAGACAGCACATTAGAGAAGACTGCTCCTGGAAGAGGTCCCTTTCGTAACTCTCCTTTTGAAATGCTTGGGAAGTTCTCCAGGGTGCATTCTCCCTTGCTACAGCAAGCTAAATAAATCCTAGGGGTGTGTTCCTGGTGGTTTTTTGTTGTTGGGCTTTGAACAGTCAAATATTTGAACCACAGTATTCTATGCAATGTAGTGATGAAGAAAAGCAACAGTGATCAAAACAATGTGGTCTGTATCAATGGATAGACACAGAGACCAATGGACTAGAACTGAGAGTCTAGAAATAAAACCATGTGTCTCCCATCAACTGATTTTCAACAAGGGTGCTAAGACCATTCAGTGGAGAATAGTCTTTAACAAACAGTGCTGGGACAGCTGGTTAGCTATAAGCAAAAGAATGAAGTTGGACCCTTATCTCACACCATAATCAAAAGTTAACTCAAAATTAATCAAAGCCCTAAATGTAAGAACTAAGACTATAAAACTTAAAAGAAAACATAGGGAGAATTTTCATGACCTCAGATTTGGCAATAGATCCATAGATATGACACCATAATCATGAGCAATAAAAGACAAATTTGAATTTATAAAATTAAAATTTGTGTGTTTCAGAGACATTATCAAGACAGTAAAAATACAACCCACAGGATGGGAGAAAATAGGCCAGGTGCAGTGGCTCACGCCTGTAACCCCAGCACTTTGGGAGGCCGAGGCTGGTGGATCACTTGAGGTCAGGAGTTCGAGACCAGCCTGGCCAACATCGTGAAATCTTCTCTTTACTAAAAATACAAAAATTAGCCGGGTGTGGTGGCACACACCTGTAATCCCAGCTACTCAGGAGGCTGAGGCAGGAGAATTGTTTGAACCCAGGAGGTGGTTCAAACAGTTGCAATGAGTTGCAGTGAGTTGAGATTGCACCACTGTACTCCAGCCTGGGCAACAGAGCGAGACTCGTCTCAAAAAAAAAAAAAAAAAAAAGGAAAAGAAGAAAAAAAAATTTGCAAATTTTATATCTGGTAAGAGACTTGTATCTAAAGAACTCTCACAAATCAATAATAAAAAGGCAAAAAAAAAAAAAAAACCCAAAATGGGCAAAAGGTCTGATTAGACATTTCTCTGACAAAGATATACAAATGGCCAATAAGCACATGAAAACGTATTTGACATCATTAGTCATCAGGGAAATGCAAATCCAAACAGGGAGACACCACTTTACACCTGCTAGGATGACTGGTATCAAAAAGTCATATAACAAGTGTTGGTGAGGATGTGAAAAGGATCTGAACCCCCTCGTACTACCTCCTTGGAAAGTAGTCACAGTCCCTCACATGATTAAAGATTACAGTTACCATATGACCCAGCAATTCCACTCATAGGTATATACCCAGTAGAAATGAAACATGTGCCTACACAGAAACTTATACGTGAATGTTTATAGCAGCATTGGCTGTAACAGCCAAAAGGTGGAAACAACCCCAATGTGTAACTGACGAATGGATAAAGAAAATGTGGTCATCCACACAGTGGAACACGCAAGTCTTGTGTGGATGTGTGTTTTCATTTCCCTTGGATAAATTGCTAGGAGTGGAATTGCTGGGTCATATGGTGAATTTATGTTTAACTTTGTAAAAAATGACTGCGCCACTCTCCGAAGTCTCACTGTTTTACATTCCCTGGGGAAGTGACATTTAAGCTGAGACCAAACAGATGAGAAGGAGCCAGTCATGCAATGAATGGGGGAGAGGTTCCCAGGGAGACAGGGAGCAACAGCTTGTGTGAAGGCCTGAGGCCAGGAAAAGGGCAAAGATTCGTTGGCTAGAGGAGCTGACTCTGTTAGAAGAGATTGGTAATTTTTTTTTTTCTCTTTTTTTTTTGAGACAGAATTTCACTCTTGTGCCCAGGTTGGAGTACAATGGCGCGATCTCAGCTCACCGCAACCTCCACTTCCTAGGTTCAAGTGATTCTCTTTTCTCAGCCTCCAGAGTAGCTGGTATTATAGGCACCCGCCACCATGCCCAGCTAATTTTTTGTATTTTTAGTAGAGATGGTGTTTCACCATGTTGGCCAGGCTGGTCTTGAACTCCTGATCTCAAGTGATCCACCTGCCTCAGCCTCCCAAAGTGCTAGGATTACAGGCCTGAGTCCCCATGCCCTGCCCTGTAAGATTTTTTATACTGAGCTGCCTGCAAGAATATGAAAATGAGTCTGTGGAAGAGAACGAGGTCCCCAGGGAAGGGCGGTCTGAGCACTGGGCTGCGTGCTGACGAACATGAGAGATTAGGAATGTTTGTGACCTGGAGGGAGGTTGACCACACTGGGCACAGCTGGAGGAGACAGCACCAACTTCCCAGTGAGGCTGCTCTGGGCTTGAATTCCAGCTCAGCCTCTGGGATGTTGGGTGAGATTCTTAACCTCCCTGAGCCTCAGTCTCCTCAGATGTAAAATGGGAACCAACTTCACCCTGTCATGAGATGGTGAAGAACCGAGGACTTGCAATATGTATGTCATATCAAGACTCTGGCCTGAAGGGGCCAGATGCCACAGTCCAGGGCAGCTGGTGTGAGGAGTGAAGGGCAGGTACGAGCTGGTCTGAGGAGGGCAGCAGGCAGCTCATGAGGGCTGCAACTTTATCCTGGAGGCAGCAAGAAGTGGCTGGAGACTCAAGCTAGCCAGGGCTGTGGTCAAGGATGGAAGTTACAACTGGGTATCAGGTCGCTGATCAGTATTCTCCAAGTGGGTAGAGCAAGAGAGACCAGAGGAGGAGACCAGTCAGGTGCCTGATTGCAGTAATCCAGGCAAGGTTACAGGGGCCAGGGAGGCAGAGCGAGAGGGCAGAGCATAGGTAGGAGTGCTGAGGGTTGGAGGGGCCGACTTGAGGGCTGGAGGGGAGCAGGTGAGAGATGGAGTGTAGTGTGTCTCCAGGTGTCTGTCTGGGGCTCGGCAAGAGTGGCTGGCCATACCAGAGAGGTTGAGGATTGGGGACAGCAGGTTTGGAGTGGGGAGAAGCAGGGAAGGAAGTAAGTGCTCTATTTGGACATGCTGGGTCTGAGGCATCTGTGGACAAACCTCATTAACCTCATGGCAGACTGTGAGAAGAAAGGCCGCGTCTCTGGGAGGCCCCCGGGTGCTAGACTCAGCTGCCCTCAGCAACAGCTCCCTGGGGTTTCTTGCCACCACTGAACTTAGGAGGGGCCCCTCTCTTTTCTCATCTGTTTGTCCTGAGCATGGAACAGACGCTTCCCTGATTCCCCACCTCACTGTATGCTCTTAGCTGTGACTTTAACAGGCCTTGAAGGTTTAGGAATGATACTATATTGTGATCATCCGAAAGGGTCTCTTCTGAGACCAGCTCCCCACATTACCCCCAGCCTTGCCCTCCGAGTCTTTCCATGTGTCTGTGGGCCTCCGATCCCCACCTCTCTCTACTGTGGTTTCTGGGGCTGATCCCCGAACCTGGAAAGTACGGGTTCCTCTTCCCACAGACTCTTCTGGTGTCCCCCAGTGTCCACTCTCCTCTATGAACTCCTGATTTGAAACTGGGCAGGTACAATTCAGAACAAATTTCCCAACCTTGCTTGCAGTTGGATGTGGTCATGTGACCAATGAGTTATATGTGGAAGTGTCATTTTCAACAACTATCTTTAAAAGAATGAGGGGTGGCTTTCATCATCCTTCCCTCTTGACCGAAAGCAGATGGAATGGCTAGAGCTCCAGCAGTCACCCTGGATCATGGAGTAGGGGTGTGCCCTTGGAATGGAAGCTGTGCACAATGGTGCAACAAGATAGATGCCTGGTGGTGCCCTTTGCTGCCCAACTCCAGGGGGCACCCTTCACATGGCATTCTGTGGTGTGTTCCAGAAGGTGCCAGTCACAGAATACCATGTGAAGGGCATCCCAAGCTTGTGAAATGCCGGCCTCCACTGCCTGCCTCTGAACATCATGCAACTGAGAAAGAATCATACTTTGTTGCAAGCAACTGTTCTTTGAGGATTTTCTGTTATTTGCAGCTTGATCTAACCCCAATACCCCTGGTCTAACACCTGGTCCCAAGTCCTCATTTCCTTTATCCAGATCCATCTGTACCCAGGATGAGTGAATGTTGACGAACTTCAGGAGAAACCCATCCTATCCCTGGCAGTGGCCCCACAAGACAACCCACAAAAGTTACAGCCAGAATTCTCCAAAGTCCAAGCTGTTCTTAAGTCTCACCTGGGCTCTCCTTGTAGTTGATGATCCACTGTCAACCACACCAAAACTGAGTGGCTTCACACAATTTAGCATGGGTTTTCTGGGCTTACCCAGGCATTTCTAATCTAGGGTCTCCCCAGCCTCCAAAGTCACACAGCATCACTTCTAACACATGGCTCACCTGATCCAGGTTCAAAAGTAGGGAACCACACAGGGCATGGATAGCAGGAGGCATGGCTCACTGGAGACCCTGCCATCACAAAGATGGGAGGCCACTGTAGTTTGGAGGGCAGTTGGACCAGAGACACAAATTTTGAGTTTTGACTATCTTTACTCACAATACTTCTGACATCAAATGCGTGGATTTTTCTTTCACTCAATGGCCAATTCTCTGATTCTCCAGCCACCCAACCAGATGTTTGTAAACTAAAAATCCTAAGCTCCACACCAACTGAATGGACCCCCTCTTGGCCAAGGGGACTCCAGAGAAACCTTAAAAAATGGAGTTCCTGGCCATGATGAGAAGGTATACTGGACACGCCTCAGTATACCCCCACCCTTTCAGAGTTTTAGCAGAACTGACAGGCATTGATGTTAAGATAGAGATCACAAGACTGACACAACAGACTCTTTGTGGCAGTAAGATACAAGATTATAAACAAGACCTAAGGCCATGCCAGGCAAGGGTTATGTCACACCCACAGGCCATCAATCTTACTACATTGCATCCTTAAGTGAAAACATTCCTTTCTGGCCAGGCACTTTGGGAGGCTGAGGCAGGCAGATTGCTTGAACTCAGGAGATGGAGACCAGCCTGGGCAACATCAGGAGACTCTGTCTCTACAAAAGATACAAACATTAGCCGGGTGTGGTGGTGCACACCTGTGGTCCCAGCTACTCGGGAGGCTGAGGTGAGAGGATCGCTTGAGCCTGGGAGGTGGAGGCTTCAGTGAGCCAAGATCGCACTGCTGCACTCCAGCCTGGGCGACAGAGGGAGACCCTGTCTCAAACAAAAAAACGAAAAAAACATTCCTTTCTGCTCACTCCAAGTTTAGATAGACAGAGCCTTACACCTTCAACCAATTGTATTTTAAGGAATCTCTGAATCTACCTGTAACCTATCAGCCCTGCGTCAAGATATCCAGCCTTTTTGGGCTGAACCAATGTGTACCTCCCATGTACTGATTTATGTCTTTGCCTCCCTAACAGGTATGAAATGAATCTATGCCCTGACCACCCTGGTGCACTTTTTCAGGACTCCTTGTGACTGTGTACTCTGGGCTTCTGTCATTCATATTGGCTCAGAATAAACCTCTTTAAAATATTTTACAGTTTGATTTTTCTGGTAACATGTCCTTCAACTCATTCCATTCTGACACGAACTTCCTGGAGTTAGTGCAGACCCCACGGGAAGGGCTCAGTCCTGCAAGACTTCTCCTGCTTCAGTTGTCAGAGCTGGGGACTGGGGGG
>NW_016815774.1:1384274-1437488 GCF_001698545.2 Rhinopithecus bieti | reverse complement strand
GGGGGGGGGGGGGGGGGGGGGGGGGGGGTGCCTCATCTGCAAGTCACAGGTCATCACCTGTACTTCTGACCAACCAGCTCTAAATCAGGGGTTCCTATAACCCCCTCCTCCCTGTGATAATTTGCTGTAATGGCTCACAGAACTCAGGAAAGCACTTTTACTTACTTATACTGGTTTATTATACAGGATATAACGCAGGAACAGCTACACAGAAGGGATGCATAAGGCAAGGTATAGGGGAGAGGTGGGAGCTTCCATGACCTCTTTGCCCTCTTTGGCTGTGTCCCCTCCCGGCACCTCCCTTTGTGTGGCAGCCCAGAAGCTCCCCAAGTCCCATCACTTAGGAATGTTTCTGGAGGTTTCATCCTGTAGGCATGATTGTTTAAATCATTGGCCACTGGTGGCTGAACTCAACCTCCAGCCCTCTCCCCTCCCCAGAGGTATTGGGTGGGGCTGAAAGTCCCAACCCTCTAATCATGCCTTGGTCTTTGGTGACCAGCTCCATCCCAAAGCTACCTAGGGCCACCACCCATCTCATTAGCATACAAAGGACACTTTCCACTTGGGAGATTCCAAGAATTTTAGGATCTGTGTGCCAGCACACAGGGACAAAGACCAAATATTTAGCTTTTATTATCACAAGTAAGTGCTAATCAAAACTCTAAGAATGGATGAGTTTAGTGCACGCTTGCGTGCACTTGAGAGTGTGTGGTGTGTGCAGGTGTGTGTATACGTGTGTGGCATGTGTGTGTGGTACATGCAGTGTGCCTGAGGTGGTAAGGGGGCTGCACACGGGAGGGAGCTGGAATTTGTCAGAGAAGTGGGATTCCAGGGCAGCTGTGTCTAAATTAGAATCCTCGAGGCTTAGATTCCCTTCTTTGCTGCCTCCCACCTTCAGTGCCTCTGCCACCTTCAGATCCCAGCCAGACACTATCGAGCAGGTAAAGAGCTACCAGAGACCACCTCTGAGTAGGTGCCTCACCGGCAGCTCCCTGGCAGGATCATGCTGCCATTCTTGTTGCACCTGTGCCCCACCATGGCCTCCATAGGCAGTGTGTAGACACCGTCCGCCTTTTTGGATCTGAGTGGACCTGGGTTCCGCTCCTGCCATGTGACAGTAGGTAGGTCACTCGCATTCTTTGAACCAAATAAAAGTACTGAGTTAGATCCCTTAAGATGCCATCCCATGGTCCACCTGCCTGCCTGGCTCTGCCTCTCATTCATGCTTTGCTACTTTCACAGGTGAAGCCTGGAAGGGCCAGGTGGAGGCAGGAACATGCTTAACCTCCAGAGGTCATCTCAGGCAGCACCCTGCCTAGCTTCCAGGATCTCAGTCTGAGCCCAGGGTCCTCATCTGTCAGGCAGGGCCCAGTGGCTGCAGGGGTGGGAGCAGAGGGGGAGTTAATCTTCCCTGGAATATTAATGGCCCCGTCAGGAGTGCTGGGGACGAGCTGAGCAGCAATCTGCCTTTATTAACAAGGCGGGCACCAGCTGGAGCGCGGGGCCCAGGAGAGAGGAGCTGCTGCAGCAGAGGCAGCCTGGGGGAGCTGCCCTCTTGGCCAGGGCAGCAGGTAAACAACAGAGAGGGCGCCTGGGCCTCAGAGCCCCCCAACCCTCAGCCACTGCACCACCAGCCCCCTAGCTTGATCCCCTCACCTCTTCTGTCTCTTCCTTGCTAGGCGTAGGAGGGGCTTCTTCTTGGCTGGATGCAAGTGTGTGGGTATGCAGGGATATATGCAGGTGTGCAGGATGTGTGTGGGGTGTGCACATGTGAGCAGATCTGTAGGCCTGGGACAAGTGCACATATGTGTGTGGGGTGTGCACATATATGTGTGCAGATCTGTAGGCCTGGGACAAGTGCATGCCTGCCTGAGCACACCTGGGTGCCCAACCACATACCACCCCACGTGGCCAAGGGCACCCGTGTTCTTGGGAAACAGTAGGCTGACTACACAGTCCAGTGGTCCTCTAAGAGGTCAGGGGAGGAGGAATAATTTAGTCAGCCTTCACTCCACTTAATTATTTAAGACACCACCAGCACAGGGTTATGAAGCTGAGATTAACCACTGGCCCTGTGGCTGGGAGCAATACATATTTCCCCTTCATTTTGTCTTCTCTGTTCACCAAATTGAATCAATGTATTAGGGTTGCTCACAATTGATTTGTTCTGATTCCCCAGCAGTAAGAAAGAGAAATGTGGCACCAGCCCCCAGGGCCAAATTTTACTCATTAAAATGATCCCTCTCCAGGCAGGGGACCAGTGCGACCCCTATTCACCCAGACTGAGCTGCCCTGCCCCAGAAGATAGGAACACACCCACATCCACTACACCCTGAAGCCTAGGGCCCCTCTCCCTGATCTCAAACATTTCAAATTGAAACTAAATTCTCACCCACCTGCCTCCTCAGGGCAAGACACTCATGCTCTGTGAACTGTGCTTTCCAAGGCTGATGCCAGCAGGAAAAGGGGCATGGCACACACCTCACCCCAACACCTGCCACTGTGGCTGTAATGCCACCACTGGAATCATTGATCGCCTGAGTAACAACAATAAGAGCTAACGTCAATAGTAACAACAATAAGAGCTAACATCAACAATAAGAGCTGACATATCGGGCATTGTATGAACTCACCTAATGATGTACACACTATGATTATCTTAATTTTCAAAGGAGGCACAAGCTGGACAGGTTAAGTGACTTGTCCAAGGTAACACAGGCAGTAAGCAGTTGTGGTACATACAGTGGATGAACTATCCAAAAGCCATTGTCAAGTCCCCTTTTTCTTTCCTCCCTTTACTCAATGGCTAAAAAGCCAAAATGCTCACCTTCCCAGCTTCTCTTGCTGCTGCTAGGAGTAGCCCTGCGACACACTTTTGGCCCAGGGGCAAGAAGTAAAAGTCTGTGGAACAGGCATTCCTTTCCAAATAAAAAGACAAAGCCTAGCTAGAGGAGAACCCTTTGCCCTTCCTGTTTCTCACTTCTTCTCCCTTCTGCTTATTTACAGGAGACAGATGTGATGACCAGAGATGCAGCAGCCACCATGTGACCATGAGGAGGACATGTATAGCTATGACAGAGCAGGAAAACAAAGATCCCAGGTCCCCAGGGACATCTTTGAGCGACTGTATCAGCTCAGGACTGCCTTCTCCCAGACTTATTATTGGAGAAGCCAAATAAACTCCTCTCTGCAAGCATTTCCTGTTGCTTACTACCTAATGCACTCCTAGCTGATGAGATTCAACCATAAGCTGTTTGGCTCCAGAGCCCCTGATCTTAGCAATCTTGTCCTGCCTGTTACTGAGTTTGTAGAAGACAAATTTGAAGGCTCTTCATGACATAATTTATTTGTAAAGACAATTTTTAAGAGTAGTTTTAGGATTACATCAAAAGAAAAGATACAGAGCGTTCCTGTATACCCCTGCCCCCTACATTCATAGCCTCCCCATTATCAACCCCCTGCACCAGAGGGGTGCATGTGCTACAATCGATGAACCTACACTGACATTAAAGAAAAAAAATCATTGTCATCAAAGTCATAGATTACATTAGCATTCACTCTTGGTAATATACATTTTATGGGTTTGGGTGAATGTACAATGACATGTATCCACCACTGTAGAATCATATATTTTTGCTACCCTAAAAATCTGCTGTGCTCTGCCTATTCCTCCCTCCCTCTCACTCCCCAAATGGTTGGCAACCCCTGATCTTTTTATCGTCTTCATAGTTTTGCCTCCTCAGGGATGTCACCTAGTTGGAATCACACAGTATGTGGCCCTTTCAGATTGGCTTCTTTTACTTAGTAATATGCATTTAAGGTCCCTCCATCTCTTTTTATGTCTTCATAGCTTATTTCTTTTTAACACAGAATAATATTCCATTGTCTGGATGTACCACAACTGTTTACCCTTCATTTACTAAAGGATATGTTGGTTGTGTCCAAGTTTTGCAATTATGAATAAAGCTGCTATAAACGACACGTACAAGTTTTTTGTGTGGACATAAGTTTTCAACTCCTTTGGGTAAATACCAAGGCGCACAATTGCTAGATTGTGGTAAGAGCATGTTTAGTTTTGTAAGAAACTTCTAGACTGTCTTCTCAAGTGGCTATACCATTTTGCATTCCCACTAGCAAGAATGAGAGTTTCTGTCGCTCCACATCCTCACCAGCCTTGAACATCACCTCTTTTTGGTCCCCTCCCACCCCTAACTGAAGGGCTGTCTGTCTCATGTAACTTGACAGCCTTGGCTTTAGAGTGGACAGCTGAACAATAGCTGAGCCAATCAGATTCTTCCTCAAGAAGAGGAACCAAGCCTGGGACTTAGTCTCATGTGAAGAACATTTGATGCACTGCCCAGATCTCCCAGAGGAATGAAGGGCATAGTCCTCTAGCTGTTGCTGCTGAAAGTGCTGGGAAACAAGACACTCCCCAGCTGGATTAGTCCATTCTCACATGCTATAAAGAACTACCTGAGACTGGGTAATTTATAAAGAAAAGAGGTTTAATTGGCTCACAATTCTGCATGCTATATAGGAAGCATGACTGGGAAAGCCTCAGAAAACTTACAATCATGGCAGAAGGTGAAGGGAAAGCAGGCACATCTTACAGGGTCAGGGAAGGAGGAAGACAGCGAAGCAGGAGGTGCTACACACTTTTAGACAACCAGATCTCTCAAGAGCTCACTCACTATCACAAGAACAGCAAGGGCGAAATCCACTCCCATGATCCAATCACCTCTCACCAGGCCTCTCCTCCAATACTGGGGGTTCTGATTCCAAATGAGATTTTGGTGGAGACACAAATCCAAACCATATCACCAGCTGTCAGTGCATCAAGGATGGCCTCAGCCAAAGAGAGCTGCTTTGCCCATGGCCATGCTCTCTTTCCTGGGCAGCCCACATCTGAATGTGGAGGAGTGGTTAAAGGCTCAGTCCCCTCACTATCCCAGTTCCAGGGCTTTCCACGAGATCAGAGGACATTTTGAGGATGGCATCACACCTCGGCTTCCCACTCTGTCCACTCCTGCACCTTCTCTTTCCTCCCACAGAGGTTGAGCATGGGAACACTCCCTAGTAAACATCCTCCACAAGCTCCATGTCAGCGTCTGCCCCTCAGGGAACCCAACCAGGGACACATGAGCTGGAAGGACCTGAGACAACTGGGCTGAAGTGGTCACTACCATCCATGAACAGAGAAGAAGCAGAGACATGGAGTGCTATGAGAGGAGCAAGAGGCAGGACCACATGGCCCCAGGAGAAGGAGCAGGATGAACAAGAGTACATGCTGATTCTAGAATGTTTTTTAGTTCCTGAGTCAGCCCCTTGCACCACCCTCAGGTTCCATGAGATGCCCCTGATTCCTCACGATACCCTCCCTGTTTTGTTGAGCTAGCATAGATGGATTTCTATTTCCTGCCATCAAACTATCCTCAAACAATAAATACTGCTACCCTGCATTTTAGGAATAAGAAAACTAAAGCCCAGAGGGGAAGGGCCTTCCCTAAGGTCACATCAGGTTAGTGAGAGAGCCAGATTTGTATCTTTATTCATGTAACAAATAGCTCCTGAGGATCCACTATGTACCATGAATGGTGTCACTTGGGGCTGACAACTGTGTGCAAGGTAGACATGATCCCTGCGATCATTGAGTTCACCAACAGGAGAGAAAGACAAGTCAACAGATGACTACAATATAGCGAGACAAGTGCTATGGTATTGCGTCGGAGGGCACACATCCCAGGCTTGGATGCTCGTGGAAACCTCCTAGAGGAACTGACATCTAAGCCAAGGCCTGCAGGGGAGCAGAGCCCTCCAGGAAGAGGGAAGAGAATGTGAAAAGGCTCACAGTTGAAAGGAAATGGTGTATGGAATTCACACACTAGTTTTGTCTGTTCAACATCTTTTCACTGGGGGAAACCACAGTTTGCCTGGCCCTGTGTTGGTTCCGTGAGGTGGTGAATCACTGGACCTGTGTCCCTCATGGTAGGGTCAGGTCCATGACCCAGTCTAGTCCAATCAAAACCTCTCTCCAGAACCTGAATGTCTGATGGAGACACACAGGATGGAAGGTGGTAAGCACTGAGGCATCTCGTGGCTGTACCCTAGAGAGACTGCCCATGCTACTGAAGACTCCAGAGCTACCTTGGTTCCTGTTGATCTTGAGACCCAGTGTCTAGCTTCTCCTTCTATTCTGTGACCTCCTTCACTAACTCCTCAATAAATCCCCTGTTCTTGTTTCACTTTTTCAGAGTCAACTTTCGGTGCTTGCAGTCAAATAAGCCTGATTCAGAAATTAGTGCCGGGAGTGGGATTCATGCAAAACCCTTAGGGATATGTGAGCTACTCAGAATTGGTTTTCATAACTCCATGGGGGAAAATCAGTTGGACTCTAGTTCATATTATTGGATAGGAAAGTGGTTGCCAATGGTACACAGTGGTGAACAACTAATCATGTTATATCCTCCGGTCACCTGGGACCATGTACCAACCAAAAGTGAAAGACTGTAACAGCTGCCATGGACCAATTTATAAAGGATGATGAGTGCTGGGACCATAGGCTGGATAGTTGTTCCTAATACTGGATAATTTAAAGCAAGAAAATGACAGGCTCAAGTCAAAATGTTTGCCTCAAGGCACAGAATAAAATTCAGAGCCATTATATGACCATGCTGAAATAATCTTTTATTGCATGTAGCCATGCAGCTGAAATTGCTGAAGATGAAACTTAGAGATTGATTCTCAAGTTACTGTGAACTACAGTGTCAGTGAATTCACAACCTCACCAGGTGACTTCTGCGAAGTGGAGGGAATTGACCAGGAAATATTAATATCTTATTGGAACAGTGATATCTGGGAGGATTATAGGGACTCAAGAGACCTTAAGCATCCAAGTACCTCAGTGCACCACTCTCGAGCTCCCTCATGACTCACCCCTCACTGTTTCTCCCAGAATATTCACGACCCGGACTAAACATGGTCCCAATGATAAAATTCAGAATCCGGGTGGGAAATAGTTATACCTGGAAAGGATTCCAGAAATTCAGTAATTTATATTCCTAAGGTATGAGGAATATGTATAGAAATGGATCTTGAGGGGGCATTTATCAAGGCGGGAGGGATATAAGTGCAGGTTTGGCTGCATTTATTGGTATGGGTGCAGTCACCAGAAATTTTGCATTCAGTGTGTTCTCTCAGGCAGTTGGCAGAAGTTCTGACATTTTGTAGAAGTCACTACTGCAAACCTGGACCATATGATGATCCACACTAATTGGCAAAAAGGGACCGGAAAATCCTTGGCATCATTAGAGGAGCAGAAGTCAAAATAGCTAGAGAGAGGAATGCTGAATTGATCTCTCAAATCACATCAATTCCAGGAGACTCTCCCTTCCTCCTTCCTTTGAGGATGCTCTCAGTGAAAAAGGATAATAATATTGTCTTTTTATTATCAAAAAAATTAATAGCATATTTCAGATTTACAGAAGGTATAAAGAATAATGTAACAAACATCTATGAACCTCTTATCCAACTTAAGGTATAAAATGTGGTAGTTTGGGTCCTCCAGGATGCAGACACCAAGATGGGATTAGAAAATTCCTGCAAAGGAAAATGGGGAGAAAGGCGGAGGCAGTAGGCAGAGCCCTCATGGCACCACAAGTCTGACCACTGGGAAGGACCAAAGGAAGGAAGGAAGGCTGGGTCAGGAGTTTCAGGTGGCTGAGCAGCTCTGAGAAAGTTTCAGCAAGGCTGATGGGAAGTCCTTGAGCCACAGTCACCTGTAAGAGGAGCCCTGCATCTCACAGGATTGGGCCGGCCTGGCATTCCTGCGGGACACAGGTAGGCCTGGTGCAGGTTGGGCAAGTGTGGTGTTGGTACAAACACAGTGGAGGAGTCAGAGTGCAGCCGCTGGGGCCAGGAGTCAATTACATGCATCGCAAAAGGTGATATGAGAGGCACATTGTCACGGCACAACCATTTATTGGTGGTCAGTACCAATAAAACTCCATATCAACCCTTCCCAAATCTGTAAAATGGGCTCAGCTACCCACTCTCAATAGTTAGAAATTATAGCAGAAGTGCTGCTGTTACAATGGGATTTCTAATCTTAGAGTGGGTGGGAGGAGCTTTAGTGGCCTAGCCCAGGTTAAGTAACTATGTGAAAATAGAGGTCATGGCCATCCCCTAAAAAGGAGGCAGGGAGTGGGTGCTAAGGGAATCACTCTGAAAGCAGTGATCCTTGGGTATGGGTAAGTGATCAAGACATCCCTTGATCAGTGAAGGGATGAAATGAGCAAGCAGCCCACTGAGGTCTTACTTGATTCTATAACCAAAATCTTCCAGGTTTGGTGAATGAAGGGCTTGCTTGAGTACCTGTAACCGAGATGGAATTCCCAGTCTAGGGTTGGTTCAGACCCAGAGCTTCTCAAATGCAGGGGCAGACAGGGCCTTTGAGCTAGAACCTGTTATAACAGCACACATGGGACATGATAAATCTTCTGTGAGCTTCCTCCAAACACAGCTGCTGCCCTTTACCTGGGTTACCAAGTTGACATGGTTTGGATATTTGTCCTCTCCAAATCTCATGTTGAAATTTGATCCCCAGTGTTGGAGGTAGGATCTGGGGAGAGGTGTTCGGGTCATGGAAGTGGACCCCTCGTGAAGGTCTTAGTGCTGTCTTCATGGTAATGAGTGCTTTCTTACTCTATTAGTTCCCAAGAGAACTGATTGTTAAAAGAGCCTGGCACCTCCCTTCGCTCTCTCTGGCTTCCCGACATGTGATCTTTGCAGCTGGCTCCCCTTTGCCTTCTGTCATAAGCAGAAGCTTCCTGAAGCCCTCACCAGGAGCAGATGCTGGCGTCATGCTTCTTCTACCATGAGACAAATAAACCTCTTTTCTTTATAAATTACCCAGCCTCAGGTATTCCTTTATGACAACACAAATGAACTAAGACATGATCACAGGAGGAATGGGTGATTAGGGGATTATTTGAGCTAGCTCTAACTCCTGGGAACAGGAATGCCACTGTGGTCTCTAGGGCAGACTGGTACTTTGGGAGCTCAGGGATAACTGTTCCCACCTGAATCCTCCCTGCAGTAGGTCAGCGGGACTTCAACCCCCTCCAGCAGAGACTTCTCAAGTTCCTGAAAGGAAATAGAGGTCTTTATAGGAGAGAAAACCCACATCAGCTTCCTGATCAGAAGACTAAGGAAGGGCCAGGAGGAAGTCACTTGCACTCCTTCTACCCACAAATATAGTAAACCAAAAACAACACTGCAACCCCAGGGGACTGCGAGGCTGAGTGTCACCATCCAACACCAGAAAGATGTAGTTGGGACAATACTGACCACATCTCCTTTCTATCCCAGATTGGCTAGTGTGAAAAATAACCAGGTTTTAGCAAACAACAGTGGCACATTGTAGACTTAATGGAGTGGCCATTCCATTTGCAGTTGCTGTTCCAGATGTGGGCTCCTTGGTAGAGCAAATTAATTCAGCCCTGTGCTTGGCATTCAGTTGCTGATCTGGAAAACGGAATGTACTCTGCCTGACAAACAGAAAACACTTGAAGCAGTTTGCTTTGCCACTGGCAGGGAGAGGAACATAATGGTACAGTTCTGCCTCGGGAAATTCTGGCTTTCTGGTTCTTCCCATAGCCTGGACCAGCGTCTCATCCCAAGGGGCATCACCCTGCCAATGGACTCGTGCTTTGTACTGATCGCACAACACTAATAGTGTCCGACAGGAAGGAAGTCACAGACGTCCTCCATGTCTTGGTAAGATGCACATGTGACAGAGACTGGGCCATGATTCAGGACCTGGTACCTCAGAGAGGATCCTGCAGGTCCAGTGGTCTGAGACATGATGGAAAGTTCTCTCCAAATGAAGATCTTAAAAGGAGGCACAATGCTTCATGACTTCTTTGGGTTTTGAAGGCAGCCTTAAGATCAATTCTTTTTACCAACTTAAAAGGGGTTTCTAAGCAACCTGAAAACATCCAGCTTTGCGTGGGGCCCTAAGCAAAGGCAGGTTCTGCAGGAGTTCTCAGCTGTGGTCCAGGCCCCTTTGTCCTCAGCCCTTCCTAGTGATGTTTAGTGTCCAGGGCAGGGCACAATGCTGTGTGGAGTTCACCTGAGACAAGCCAAGCCCTCAGTTGCAAATTCCCAGTGGAGTCTCTGGAGCTTCTGAATAAGTAACTCTTCTTTGAGGAAATAGGTCTCACCATGGGCTGTAGGGAGACTGAATGCCTGACCCTGAGTCACAAAACAGGCGACAGCCTGAGATGTTCATCATGAATCAGATGCTATCATTGATCCGAAGCCCTACATGGGATGTGCCCAGCAGCCCTTTGCCATCAGTAACCTTGCCTGTTGCCCTGCGTCGGGGCCCCTTCTTTCTGATCCACATGGGTGTGACCCTCAATACTGGAGCAGAGACCAGCATTGTCAGGAAGGAATATTTCAATTGCAAGTAACAGAAAATACTGCCTTAAACAGTAGAGAGGATGTATTGGCTGCCATAGTTTTTTTTTTAAAAATGCAGAGTTAAACTGCTCCAGGTGAGGCTGGCTCCAGCAACCCAGTGGTGGCACTGGAGACCCTACTCCCGTCTATATTCTCTGTCTTCCATCGCGTCAGCTTTATCCTCACACTGCCCCCTCTGCCCGCTGATGGCTATCTGCATTTGTGGAGCTACAGGCACATGCTCCCTTCTTCCAGTCCAGCGGCAGTGAGCACAATCTGCCAGCAACGCTCTGAAAAGCAAAGGGGCTCCTTTCCCCTGAGTCCTCCAGCACCAATTCCTTGTGTCTCATTGGCTTGAATGGGTCATGTCCCCAATTTGGACCAAGTCCTGTGGCTGAGGAGCTTCCTTGATTGGCTGCAAATACCCAGGCCCCGCCCCCGGGCTGAGGGGAGCCAATCCTATCCAGTGTGACCAAAATGGGGAGGAGCTTCACTGCCATGAAGTGGGGCCGGGACGCTGGGCCTCCAGAACCGCAGGCTTCCCACAGGGGGAAGGGGCGCTGAGGGGAATCAGGTTTGCCCCTCCCCACAAAATTACAGAATGATAGTCCCGTATCTCAGCTTGAACCTTATAAACGCTCAGAGTCCAACCACATTGATGGGATTGTTCCCTCTTGAGGACCTCTACTAGGGATGAGGAGGGGAAGGGAGCCGTGGCCCTCCCGCCCGTGCAGGGCGGTGGGGAAACCCAAGTGCTTCACTCCCAGCTCTGTTTCTCCTGGATTCCCAGAGCAGATACCCTTCCTGGCCGTAAGGATCGGCTTGCCCACACCCCCGGTCGGATGGGCACCGGGGTGGACAGATGTCTATTCCTCCTAACAGGGCTGGCACGGAGTCCTCCAGTCCTGGGAAAACACAGACCCTTCCTCAGGCTTCCCGGTTGACGACTATTCACCCTATTGGCTTTCGAAAAGTGACACCACTTTTCTGACAACTTCCCCTCCCACCTTCTTTTTCATTATAAAAACATTTTCACCCCAAACCCCACTAATTAGATAAATGTATCTCTTGGTATCCACAAGGGATTGGTTCCAGGACCCCTGAAGATTCCAAACTCCAAGGATACCCAAGTGTCTGATATTAAATGGCATATGGAAGGGCGTGGTGACTCTTGCCTATAATCCCAGCACTTTTGGAGGCCAAAGCGGGTGGATCCCCTGAGGTCAGGAGTTCAAGACCAGCCTGGGCAACATGGTGAAACCCCATCTCTACCAGAAATACAAAAATTAGCCGGGCATAGTGGCGGGCGCCTGTAATCCTAGCTACTTGGGAGGCTGAGGCATGAGAATCCCTTGAGTCTGGGAGGCGGAGGTTGAAGTCAGCCAAGATCATGCCATTGCACTCCAACCTGGGCAATAGAGCAAGACTGAGTCTCAAAAGATAAAAAATAAAAATAAAATGGCATAGTATTTGCACATAACCTATGCACATCCTCCCGTATACTTTAAGTCATCTCTAGATTACTTACAATACCTAATACAACTGTTGTTATATGTGTTATGTAGGAAATAATGGCAGCGAAAAAAAGACTGCACATGGTCAGTACAGACCCAAGCATCCAAGCCTCACTGCACCTTCAATGGGCAATTGGCAAACCGCAGATGGATGCAGGACCTGCGGGTGAGGAATCTGCAGGTGCATATTTCAATTGCAAGTAACAGAAAATACTGCCTTAAACAGTAGAGAGGATTTATTGGCTCACATGATTTTTTAAAACACAAAGTTAAACTGCTCCCAGTGAGGCTGGCTTCACCTGGAGGCTGGCATTACACTTCCAGAAAAAAAGTCATAATTGCCACTTGTTTAGTGCACTCTACAGTGTCTCAGCAGAGATTAACACACGGAATACATCTGAATTGCTTTCCAAGTTTGGACAGGCCAAACTGCTTTGCTTTATCAGGCACCGAGCAGGAGATGGGAGCAGCAACTTCCAGGGCTCCTCAGGCTGCTGCCTGCATGGCCATTTCCACCTGTTTGGTGGAAGTGCTCTCTGTTAAGCCTCGATTTTGCCCTAAAGTTATGCTTCTCTGTTCTCTGTTTTTCAGTGCAAGATAACCATGACCCCCAACAGCTGCTGCCTGGAAGCAGATCTTCAGAGACATCGAACCCTTTCCCCTCCTATCTTGACATCAGGTACCACCCACTCCTTTC
Organism: Rhinopithecus bieti; assembly: GCF_001698545.2. NCBI lineage: Eukaryota > Metazoa > Chordata > Mammalia > Primates > Cercopithecidae > Rhinopithecus > Rhinopithecus bieti. The sequence continues at coordinate 1,424,816 of NW_016815774.1, read as the reverse complement.
CCAAGAAAGAGAAACCTTCATCACATTACATTTTAGTTACAAACTGTGGTGCTTAATCTCATATTGCTATTTATTCCTATATAAACTTGTTTTCCATGTTCAATTGCTGTTTTTCTATCTGTGAGAAATTAGATGCCTTGACATTAATTAGAAACCACAGTAATTTTTTCTCTAAAATTAATGAAAATATGTCTTCATTTAATGGCTTTTCATTTAGAGGCAGGGTATTTAGCAATCAGTAGAAGTCTTTGAATGAGGGATGGGTGTCCTCATCCTGGACTTACTGAGCTTTACCTCTGCCTGCACCTGAAGCTTGTGACCAAGGGCTTTGGCCTTGCTGAGGCCTCTTGGGAAGGCAGGAGCTGTTCCCCATTGGGCCCAATGAGGCAGGGTGAGGCGAGCTCTCTGGACCCATCTACTCTCAGGAGGTCCCCAGGATGACAGCTGGATTGGCATTACTCTCTGTAGGAGACAGGACTGACAGCCTCTCCTGCTCAGAGGCAGCCGTGCACCAGGCTCTTCCCATGTTCCCCATCTCCCCTGTTGGGGCATTCTGCACAGTTCCTCCAGATCACAGCACCCTGCCTACCTCAGGATGAGAAAGTCCATCCTAAACCAGCATGCGTTTAGGACGAGGCCCTGGCAGCTGGGCTGTGAGTGGACGGGGAGAGGGCAGATCCGCAGATTGGGAGAGACTGTGAGGGCGCTCACACTGAATTACAGCAGCTCAAGGTGGCAGAAGTTAAGGATGCAGGACTGTAAGGGGTGCTCCTGAGGGGACTGGGCTGGGAGGAGGGGGCAGCGGGTTACAGGGTGGGGCTGATGAGTTTGGTTTTGGTTTGGTTTTGGATGTGGTATGTGGGCTGTGTGTGGGCTCTCCCAGCAGACATGTCCAGCGGGCAGCTGAGCACAGCACATAGCTGCAGGGTCCAGAAGGAGGTCTGGGCAGAGACAAAGGAGGCTGGGAGCCAGGTGGAGCTGAGGGGAACCAGCAAGGGGAACGGAGCGCAGGGCTCACTGGAGAGGGCAGACCTATTCTCCACATTTTCATGCACTCCTTTCACTAGCTTCTTCCTTTGAGGTTTCAATGTGTCTCCATCTCAGAGTTTCTTTTATTTAAATCCAAATATCCGCAGAGGGGTGACATTCTAAGTTCTTGTATTAATCAAATTTTACAGAACTATACTCATATTAAATAAAGAAAAATAAAATGGTGGGGGTGGATGTATTGGCCCAAGTCAATACAAAGTTTGGAGCTCCAGATACGGCTGGGTCCTGGTGCTCAAGCCTTGTCAACAGGACTGTCCAGACTCCTCTGTGGGCTGGCTTCACATATGGGGGGCAGGGATGGCCCCTGGCAGCCCCAGGTGTTCACTCTACTAGCTAGAAAACTCCCACAGAAAGAGGGCACCTCTCCAAAACCCTGGCATTACTGAATTTGTGAGACTGGGGCCAGGAGTCCACCTGGAGTCAGTAATGAGATCAGCCCTGCTCAATCCACGTGGACTCAGAAGAGTAGGGAGATCCCCCAGTCAAAAGCAGGGAGCTGTGCCCTGAGGTAGGACCTGGGATGGAGGCCATGTGTGGGGCCACTGAGAAAAAAGGGCCTAGGTTGCTGAGGGCTGCACAGGGCAGAGCTGTGGTGCCATCCCTGGGAGACTTTATATGGACTTTTACACGAGAGAGATATCCAGTTTCATTTTGTTTAACTCATTCAGAGTTCACACCTCTGTTGCTCCCAGTCCAGCCTAATCCTATTGAACTCAAGCTCTGTGGAGGTCTGAGGGCAATGGGGCACTGGGGCTTTTCTGAGAAGGGGGTATTGGAGCTCCAAAGCCTGAGGCCAGCACTAAGGGACACAGCTTCCCCCACCTCTCACCTCCTCCTCACACCTGCACACAGATAACTCCATCAGGATCCTGTCATTGGAGGGGACCCCAGAGAGCATCACTCACTCCCTTGGCAAACACGTACTGTGCACCAGCTCCACACAGGCCTTGGGGACGTGAAGCTAATGAGACATGGCCCCTCAGAAGTTCCATGTAGAGGGGACGATGAGAGGCAGGGAGAGCTGGAGTGTGCAGGGTGTGAAGGAAAGTCAGAGAGCTGGGTCCTGGAGGCCGAGCAGAATTTGCCAGATAGGAGAGAGTGTTCTAGATGGCGGAAGGGCAAAAATGAGTATGGGAGAGTGGCATATTCAAGGAACAGCAAGGAATTCCCCGTGACTGGAGTGTGGGGGGCCTGGTGCAGGAAGACGGGGAGCAGGGCCAGGCCCCCAGGGTCTTGCATGCCTACAGATGATGCTCAGCTTCCAATGGAGGCAACTGGGGGATTCTCCAGGTGGGAGGCTACGAGGTCAGATTTAGGATCCCAGTTTGACAGACAAGGAAACTGGAGTCTAAAGACAGGAAGCCTGGGGCCTGGTCCCTCATTTATTGGAGGTTCTCAGTACACCAGCCAACTGGCCCCGCACTGCTCTCCGGGTGGGTGCCTCTCAGAGCGATGCCCCTCAACCTCTCCTCTGTTCTTCCTCCTGGATGCCTGCCTCAGCCTGTGTGCAAGTGTGCAGTAATGTTCCCACTTTGCTGGGGCTGCAGGAGGTCACCAGAGGAGCTGGAGCCGAGGAGGGAGATGAAGGCCTCCTGGGGGCAGTCCCATTTAGGGAAAGGGCCTCACCCAGGGGTCAGTGCTGGTTCCCAACCTGCTTGGACGCCAGGGTAACATGGGTGAGCTGTAGAACCTGCTCTGTCAGCTCCTCTGCGGTGCTAGACCCTGGCCCAGGACTTTGACCTGGGACATGGGAATAAATAAAGCTCCGTCCCTGCCCCCAGGGAGCTTACCACCAGGAGGACAAGGCAGGTCTGCAGACAATTATTATGCAGAAGCAGCTTGGCGGCCATAGCAATTTCTCGGTATATATAGTCACATTGACGGGTAAACCCTCCTGTCAGTACCTGAAAGCCCTCATCTGCTCATGGAGTCCCTCAGCTTCTCACAATCCCTTCACTGTCTGGCCCTCGCCTCTCATCAGGTCCAAACCCAATCCAAGGGCTGAACAGGAAACAGACCCCATCCTGTATCCACTGCTGTCCCACCCACTGTCTTCACTGACCCCTCCCCACAAAGAAAAACCGAATAGGGCCTTGCAGGATGAATGGGAAACATTTGGGTGGGCAGGAGGCAGCACAGGAGCAGCCGGGGGTGGGGTGGCAAAGGCCCGCCATGGCTGGAGCTCAGGTGTGTTACGGGAGGTGATGGGAACACCGGGAACAATGGAGAGTGGTGGAGAGGCAGAGCCAACTCAGCTGTGGCAGGGACTTCAATGTAGTCTGAGATGTAATGATGGAGGGCCACTGGCTGTCCTTCAGGACAAGGGGCCTAGGCCCTCATACCCGCACCCAGCGGGCCAGAGCTTCCCGCCGCAGCCCTCCTCGAACCCCAGGCCACACCCGCAGCTCCAACCCTGCCTGTTGCAAGCTCTCCTGGCTGCCCTGTCCCCAAGGCCAACAATAACTCCTCCAGTAACTGCCAGAGTATGGGTGTGTCAGAGCCTTCCAGGGGTGGTTCTTCACCTACAGATGGAGCCAGGGAGCTTCAGGTGCCTTCGCAGATGGAGTGGGCACCATGCAATGTGTTAGGACTCCTCGAGGGTATAGGTTTGCACAGACAACAGAACCTCCTCTCACTCCCCTCCCTGCATCCCAAAAAGAGAGTCCTTGCCCCTCTGGCCCCCCACAGCACCCTGTAGAGGCCTTTGTCATTGTCCTCCAGGGTCTGGGTCCCCTGATAAACTGCCGTTTCCTCAGCCCCAGGCATATAGGAGGTGCTCAAGAAACACCTATTAAGTGAGTGAGTGAGTGTGGTCAGGATGATACAGGAGGTGAGTCTGTGGGTTTGTATACCTGTGTGTGAGTGTGTGTGTGTGTGTGTGCGTGCGCATGCACAAGTGTGTGTGCAATGCCTGTCGTAGTCTGGCCTGCATCTTACCTCACCCAGGGAAGTTCCTGGCAGGGCCAGGAGGAGGGGCTGGGTGTTCTTTCCTGCTCATTTGCATGACAGGTGTTGGCAGTTTATCTAACTGTAATAATGAAGAGGATGGGGGTGCTAATTCCTTCTCGCTTTATTGCATGCACCAATTCTTCACAGCCTCAGGGTCCTGAGAGGGGGTGATTAAAAGACACTTCAGCACGCTGGTTATTGCCAATTAACAGATTCCAATATAAAAAATTAATAAAGCCACAGTGGGAGGCAAGAGGGAGGGATTCAACCCCCTTGCCTCAGTGAGCTCAGGCAGTTCTGGGGGGCCCGGGCCCAGCCACACCCAGATGGCCCTGCCCTGGGGGCTGGTGGTTAGGGCTGGTGAATGCCTGAGAGGTGGTATGAAGACGCCAGGGAGGAGAGTGCTGGTGAGGGCTGCTTGGCCTCAGACTGGGGAAGGCGGGGGCTGCAAGCCCACCCCTGCCAAAACGCCGATGAGGACACACCCAGGGGAGGGCAGGAATTTGCCCAAGGGCCCTGGGCCCACCAAGACAGTGCTCTTTGGACCATGTGTTCCATGCTTCTTGGACCGGGCAGTGACCCACCCTGATGGGTCTCCTCACCCATCTAAGGTAAGGAGCTATCTCCAGTCACTGGCCTCTTAGGATGAACCACATGACTTCATTTCTTTTGCCAGGCTGCCCTCCTCACCTGCCGTGGTCCCTGTAACTTGACTTCTCATGCAGGAAGGTGCCCACCTGCCTGGGGGCAGCATTGCCTGTTAAGGGCAAGTCTCAGGGGTTGCAGCATGAGTTACCAAAAGGCACCACTCTGTGCCACTGGGGCCACTCATGGTACAAGCCAATCTCGTGAAATCCTCAAACCCTCAGACCGACCTCAGCGGGAAGCAGGATTACAGGCAGGAAAACACTCATGCCTCAAGGGCCTAAGGAACTCACTTCCACAATCGACGGCTCTCTTAGGAGCAGGCGGTGCAGGTGCCATGGGCTGCACGTGCTCTGGGCCAGGCGCCCCCCAGCTTGTGCTACAAAGGGCTGGATAGCACGTGCCTGAGCTCTGCCAACCACACCGCCTGCATCACAGCCACCTAATCCGCCCATGCAGGGCGAATGCAGCCAGAGACAATACGTAACAAATGTGCGGCTGTGTCCCAAGAAAACTTTATTTATGGATGCCGAAATTTGAAATTCATATAATTTCACGTCACAAAATATTATTCTTATCTTGATTCATTTTCACCCATTTAAAGATGTAAACCCATTCTTAGCTCTCAGACCATACAAAATTAGGTAGTGGCCCCGATTTGACCCATGGGCCATAGTTTGCCAATCTCTGATCTAGGCCTTAGCTCTTTGGGATGTCTTGGGCATTCTAAAGGGAACTTCCTTGGGATATGACTCCTCAGGGGAGGGGGGACTGGGAGCTGAAAGGCCCTCTGTCCAGCTCAAAAAATGGGGGTGCCAGATCCTGTTCCACCAGAGAACCAAATGGCCACAAAGCATGGCCCATAAGGGACAGAGAGTCAGGCTGAGGGGCAGGTGCGGGTGGGTGTGAGCAGAGAGACAGACAAGGGGGGACCACTGGCTGCCCACGACCCACTTGTGTTGGGGCAGGACAAGGATGACCACCCAAAATGGTGCTGAGCCTCAGCACCCGGACCTGGGACGGTTTCCTGCTCTTATATGGGACCATGGATATCGATATTCTGGAACTTCAAAGCAAATCAAATTTCTGAGGGAGCTCAGAAATTGTCTTTTTCTCCTCACCACTATTCACCTCATTCATTCAATCAACAAACATTTTTTGAGAATCTACTAAAGGCGGCTTATTTTTCAGTTTGAGACAAAGCCTCCTGATCTTACAGCTGTCTTTGGAAATGCTCCTGGAGGAGAAAAGTTGTGTTTGGGGTTGCCAAGGACATTCTCGAGTCACCCAGGAAGTGAGAGTAACTAGAGGACATCCCATGTCCACAAATCAGATAAGTAAATATCTCGAGGGAATTCCTGTGTTTTTGCAAAGAAAGTCATGTAGCAAAGCCAGTACTGTGTTCGAGGCAGCGGGAAGGTTTCCTGGAAGCCTTGGTGTAAAAGACAGTAAGGATGCACGTGAAAGAGTACAGCGGCTTTGAAAAGTCAGGAAGTGAGCTTGCCACCTGGTCCCTGTTCAGTGCTCCACAGCTGTCCCTCCTCCTGCCTCAGCTTCCACAGGGCACCTCTCAGGCTGGGGGCAAGGTAGCAGAACCAGAGCTCCATTGTCACAGCAGGGACCAGCTGCCTAGAGCCAGCCGCTGGTCCAGGGTTGGGGCAGGGCACGTGCCTCTCCTTTCCTCACCCTGCACCTTCGACCCATCAGAAATCCTGCTGGCTCTACCTTTAAAATGTGTCTCACTGTGGTTTTGACGTGCATTTCCCCCATGATTAGTGATGTTGAGCATTATTTCATATACCCGTTGGTCATTTGGATGTCTTCTTTTAAGAAATGTCTATTCAGGTCTTTTGCCCATCAAAACCACAATGAGATATCACCTTACTTCTGTCAGAATGGCTATTATCAAAAAGACAAAAGATAACAAGTGTTGGCAAGGATGTGGAGAAAAGGAAACCCTAGCACACTGTTGGTGGAAATGTAAATTAGCACAGCCATTATGGAAAGCAGTATGGAGGTTCCTCAACATATTAAAAATAGAACTACCATATGATCCAGCAATCTCACTACTGGGAACATATCCAGAGGAAATAAAATCAGCATGCTGAAAAAAAAATCTGCACTCAAATATTTATTGCAGCACTATTCACAATAGCCAAGACATGGAATCAACCTAAGTGTCCTTCAACAGATGAATGGATACAGAAAATTGGTACATATACACTGTGGAGTACTATTCAGCCATAAAAAAAGAAGGAAGTCTTGTCATTGTGACAGCATGGATGAACCTGGAGAACACTATGTTAAGTGGAATAAACCAGGCACAGAAAGACACGTGATTCTTACTCATGTGTAGAATCTAAAAAGTCATTCTCATAGACGTAGAGAGTGGAGTTTTGTTACCAGAGGCTGGGGTGACTTGGGGGAGAGGGGATGCGGGGAGGCTGGTCAAAGGATATATAATTACAGTTAGATAAGAGGGGGGAAAGTCCAGAATTGGGCACATGTACAAAGACAGAAAGTATTAAATGATCAGTGATTGTCTGGGGCCAGGGGTGTGAGGGAGAGGAAAGGTTGCAGACTGGGGGTGGGGAGTAGAAATTGGGAATGACTGCTGATGGCTGTGGGGTTTCTTTCTAATGAAAATGCTCTAAATTCGATTGTGGTGATGCTTGCCTCTGCAAACATACTAAAAACCATTGGATTATACACTTTAAATGGGTGAATTGTAGGCTATGTGATCTATATCTCAAAAAAGCTATTTTTTTTAAAAGTTCCTCAAATCTGGCTGGGCACGGTGGCTCACGCCTGTAATCCCAGCATTTTAGGAGGCCAAGGCGGGTGGATCACTAGGTCAGGAGATCGAGACCATCCTGAACAACATGTTGAAACCCCGTCTCTACTAAAATTAAAAAAAAAAAAATTAGCTGGGTGTGGTGGCGCATGCCTGTAGTCCCAGCTACTCAGGAGGCTGAGGCAGGGGAATTGCTTGAACCTGGGAGGCGGAGGTTGCAGTGAGCTGAGATCGCACCACCGCACTCCAGCCTGGGGACAGAGCAAGACTCCGTCTCAAAAAAAAAAAAAAAAAAAAAAAAAAATGCCCAAAATCTGACCACTTTGCTGCACTGCTGCCATCCTGGCTGCAGCCTGGGGGACAGCAATCACCCCTCACTGGTTCCCTGCCTCCGCCTTTGCCCCACAGGCTGTCCTCTAGGGAGAGACCCTCTGAGATCATCAGTAAGAACACATCCCTGCTCTGGTCTCCATGGTCCCAAGGCTGTCATTCCTAGCATGAATCCAAAACTTTAGCATGGCCAGACATTCTGTAAACTCCCAGCCACCAGCCTCTGCCCATTCACACGTGCCTGCCGCTCTGGCCTCCTCACCTCCCTCCAGCGGTTACTCCTCCTCCAGCGCCGTGGCCTCTCTCCCTCACTTCCTGTTCAGGGACTGGCTCCTTTCCTGCCCTCCTCTTCCTCTGTCTTTCCCGCATCTACACCCCTTGGAGCAGTGGTAGAACCTGGGGTCTGTGGATCCCTACAGTTCCCTGGATAGAATGCCGGGGGCCTGGGAATGTGGATGGGAAGAATCACATCTTTATTTTCACTCCTCTTTATTTGAACGTAGCACCTGTTTCCATTGTGTGCGTTAGCAACAACCCACAGAGGTGGTCCCAGAATCTGGGACTTTGTCACCCATAGAAAGTGCAGATCGTTTCAATGATATTATAATTGCAGCAGAAAACTTGAAGTCTCACTCATGCTCAACCCTACTTTGAGAGGATGGTGGTTTCAGCCCAACTGCTCAATTTCATTCTTTCAGTGTATTAATAAAGAAGCACATATATTGCTCCAGTACAATTTTTTTCTAATATTTTGATAGCTGTATTTTAATAAAATTGGTTTCCTTTGAATCTTAGCTATTTTATTTTGCAGACTTAAAAATGTTATTCTGAGAAGGGGCCCATAGGCTTCCCCAGACGCCGGAGGGGAAGAGCCCACGGCAGAGCAACAGGGAAAGTCCCTGTTCTGCAATGTATACTCTGTGCAGAGAGGGCCCAACGCAAAGTAGGAGCTCAATGAATGGCAGCGGAAGGAAGGGAAGAGGAAGAAAGCGAGAGGGAGTCGGCACAGAACTAACTCAACTCATCAGTGAGGGCAGAGCCTGTGTCCATCTATACTGAGTTTGAACCTGGCTCCGTCACATCCTTCAATGTGGAGCTTTGGGTGCCTTCTATAACCTGCTTCATTTGGTTGTTGTGAAGATAAAAAGTATTCTTGATTCATGACCTGGGACATGGTGAGTGCGCAATAAACTCTACAGATTTGGTCAGTGCTGGGCTTTTGTCCATGGCTCTGGCCCCTGAGCCGGGAAGGCAAAGGTGCCCCCACACAGCTCTCCCTCTACACATGTCTGGGAATGCTAAGGTAACAGGGCCCCCACTGGCTTTGAGCAGGCCGACCAGGGCTGGACCACAAGCAGGGGCTGCAAATGGGGAGGGAAGTACTATCTGTCCAGGCTGGGCTGGGGCACACACCTGCATGGACATTCTTTTCTGGCGGGCAGAGGTGGGATTCTAATCATGCTCCTGAGAGGAGATTCTTCCAAGACCTTACCTTGTGAGTCCAGAAGCATTTGTGGGGATGGCAATGCCAGGAAGGCCTCTGGGACAAATCATTAGGAAGAGACCTGAGGGCCTGGGGCAAACCTGGCTCCACTAGCCAAGTTCTGGCCTGCTGCCTGAGTTTCTGTTTCTTCCCTGAGACTCCATCCCAGGGGTCGCTTCCTTGCCCTTCCTGCTTGGGGAGTCCTAGGTTGGCCTCTCCATTCCCCTGGGTGCCTTTTGCCCCAGACCCAGCTTTCCAACCTTTTGCCCATCACAGCCAACTCAGAAAATAGAGGACAACCACATCAGAGGCCACCAGCCTTGCCGGCGCCCCAGGGCGGAGGACGCGCCTCTTGGCAGCCTCCTTGTCCCAGCACAGGCATCATGCTCCTGCCTCTGGGCCCTGGCCGGGAATGCTCTACATCCAAATGCCCACAGGGCTTGTCGCTGCCACATCCTCTCATGTGGGCACAACTTCCAGCCTTCTCCATGTCCTGCCAGGGGGCTGGGGTGGTGGAATGACTTTGGAGCCTGTTTCCTGATCTGTAAATAGGACAGTAGCTCGGCTTCCTGGGGCTGGCTGTGAGGACAGGGGTGCTGTCGGTGCAGGTACCCTGTGAGGGCCGGTGGCCCTGCCTAGCTCTGCCTGGGTTTCCTGCCTCTTGTTCTGGGGTGAGATCTCCAGCCAGCCAGGGGCCTACCCTCCCGCCTTGCAGCCTCCCAAGCACACCAATGCCCTGCAGCTCATTGGCCCCTCCCACTGTCCTTTGAGGGAGACCAGGCGGATGTTATCCCACCAGTTTTACAGACAGAGAATCCAAGGCTCCGAGAGGTGAGGTGACATGGCACCCAGGTCTTCTCACTGTGTGTCAGGCTGTATTCCTTCCTGTTGGACCGAGTCATATGACACAGTGTCTGCTTAAACCAACCTGTGGTGGTCCTGAGGTTCTGTTGGGCCCATATTTCAATGCCCAGTGTGATCAGGTTGTGTGAATTTGGGGGCTCTGTGGGGAAACCAGCCTTCATTTTATTGAGTCTCTACCATGTGCCAAGCATGTGACTCTGTGACTGGTTAATCCCCACAAGTCAAGGAGCAGGCACGGTTGTCCCATGTAGAGATGGAGAAACTGAGCCTAAGGGCCAGTGCCAGGAGTGCAGGATATGGGTCTGTGCACCACAGCACCGCCTGGGAGAAGGGGAGCAGGGATGAAGAGGAGGCGTAGACTCCATCCCCCCCACCAAAAAAAAAGTAAAAAGAGTGCTGTCTTGAAGAAACCACAAGTGTGGAGAGTCTAGGGATGCTGGAGGGAGATGAGGGTGGGTGCTGATTCAGGAGACAGACTTTAGCCGGGAAAGCAAGCTGGCAGCCACTTGGGAACCACCAGTAAGCCAAAGCGCTGGGTAAAAAAAATGTTGGTAGAGGAAGAAGGAAGCTGGCAGCCTGGAACTCAGGTGACTTCAGTGTGCAGACCGCATCCTCGGAGCCCAGCCAGGGTGAGGAAGGAGCTCCTAGGGACACAGGGTTCATGCTGGGCCACTGCCCTCCCCACCCCCTCAACTTACATGGGCCCCACTGGAGTCCAGGGAAAGGACTCAGCAAAACTTGGATGCATTGGGTCCAGGGGTGTCACCGCCCAGGCCTGAGCCTCTTCAGGCTGTTTACCAGGGGTTGGGTAGCTGGGGGAGCACCAGGCAAGCGGGCATCTTATTGCCTTTGGTGGCTGTGTATTTGTATGTGCTTATGCATGCGTGTGCTCATGTGCATTGTGTATGCATGTGCATGTGATGCATGTGAATGTTCATTGCGCACGTGTGTGTGTGTGAGTGTGTGTGTGTGTGCCTGCGCAAAAGAGCTCTGCAGGGAGAGACCGAGTACTGGGAGGGCAGATTCCCACCCGCACTGAAGCTGGCTGGATGAGGAGTAGAGGGAACGGAGGGCCTGGGGATTCTTCTTCTCCCAAAGGTGCCACCACCAGCAGGGGAGGAAGGGAGGGAGGAAGCAGCACCTTATTTAAATGCAAATGATTGAAATACAACGTTCTTTATTAAAATGCAAATTGCACATCAGTCTCTAACACCTCCTGAGTGCCAAAGCCACAGAACACAACCAGGAATCAAAGCCGGAGGACCCCGCGCCCAGGATGGTGAGAGGCCCCATCTGCTGGGTGTACGAAGAAATGGGGAACGGAGGGTGGACCCCAGGTGGGCTTGGGATGCTGAGCCAGGTGCTTGTCCTTCCTCTGGGGCTGCTGGGAGACATAAGCAGCCGCCACCGATGCAGGAAATTCTGGCAGGAGGTCTGGACTGTCACCCCACGGGGGACCAGGCTAGAGGCTAGAGCTTCACGGGTTGTCGCCTGTGGGCACTCTGCCTGGCTGGGTCAGCACGCTGTCGCTTTCCTAATGAGCCTGGGGTCTGGTTGCCAACATCATTAAACCAGTTGCCTCTTGGTGGGTCAGAACGTTGCAGAGCACTGGGGTTGATCTACAGTGGTCCCCAGCCTAGAGATCAGGCCCCAAGGCAGGCTTTTCTTCCTCAGTCACTCTTCCTGCTAGGGCCTCGGGAGCAGGGCTGCCGGGCTGCCAGGTGCAGCAGTGCAGGTCATGACAGGGAGCAGGGGCAACAGGCGGGCCCATGCCCCTCTCCCCAGGCTCCGTGACCTGGCATGAGGCCAAGTCCTCAGGGAAGGAGGATATCTTTCTTCACACAGGCACCCCTGACTTATGCGCTCTTCTAATTCATAAACCTGCAGAGGGCGCCTTTTCCTAATTTGCACACAGACACTGTTAGAGGGGCCTCCGGACCCCTGACTCTTCCTTCTGCCCCACTCCTCTGTCTCAGATCTGACCTCCCCTCCTTGCTCATTGGTCCCCTGGGGTTTCCACACTGTTTCCTCCACCCCTTCCTTTCTCCCTGTCTTCCAACCATCGTTCCACCCTCTCTGCCCCCCTTCCTCTCTGGATACCTCTGGTTTGTCCCCTAGAATCAACTGGCACTGGGTCCTTACCTACTAGGGTCGGAGGCAGGTACAGGCAGCCAGGAAGGGTGAGCCAGGCCCCTGGTAGCTCAAGGTGGCGTTGGCACATGTAGGGAGCCTGGGGCGTGGGGGAAGGTCCCGGCTCCTTCCATCTGCCAAGCTCCTAATCTAGGCAGCAGCAGAGAGGGAGCGGGGAAGCAGGAGGCAACTTGGAGCTGGAGGTGACAGGCCTGCTTCCTCCATATAAATAGTCCCGTCTGTCGCCCTGGGGGTGGTGGCTTCCTGGGGCACTTCTGATGTCTTTGGCTTCCCAGGAGAGCTTTGCTGATACCTGTGGGGGCCTGGGATGCAGGCTGAAGTGTGGGGTGAGGGGTGAGGGGGGCTACCTTGATGTGCCTGAGGTCTCAACACCCTCCAGGCAGTTCTGGCCTCTCCCAGTCGTCTCGCCATGGGACACACAGACGCCCACTCCCCAGGCTGTGCAAGCCTGGGCTTGAGCCCCCCTGAGGCACCTAGGAGGGGACCCTTCCTGGACATCATCCACAAATTGCTATGCTGGCCCAGGGGCTGTCTGAGCTATGGGGGGCCGCTCCAAGGGACCATAAGGAGATGGGAGCCTCATTTAGCTTCCCCACTCTGTGAGATGGGCCGTGGGAGGAGCCACAGAGAGGGTTCTGGAGACAGACACAATGGCTCCTGCCTCTGGTCCCCTGGACACTCTTCAGCCTGGCCCTACCTGGATGCCTGGACCTAGCTCATCCCCTGCAGGAAGAGAGCACAGAGCTTTCCCTCACGCCCCACCTCAGGTTCCCAGCTTCTGTCTGGTATTTCTGAGGATGGGTGTGGGCTTGTTACCCCTATGCTACCCTGTCAGGAAGGTGGAGAATGCAGAGCTGCCCCCCGCTGGCGCTGTGCCTTCGCCAGTACAGGGAAGCTCTCTGAGGATCAGGTGGCCCATCAGACAGGACGTTCTCAAGGGCTCTGCATCCCTCCTCAGCCTGGAGCTCTGGAGCAGACTCGGGTTCCATCCCTCCTCCCTCCCAGCATGGAGGGGACTTGGCCTGCTGGTGATGCCCCTGCAGGATTCTGAGGGAAGCTGCTGGGGGTTCGCCCAGTCCCTGACTAATAACAGGTATGGTGGGGTTAGACCAGGTTGCCTGGCTGCATGGCAGACTCGGGAGTGCCTTGCAGTGGGAGAAAGGCACTGGGCATTGACCTGAGGCCAGAGCCTCCCTCCCCCAGCTACTGGGAGAGTTGAGCCAGGAGGGGCCCACATGGCACCCCATCACCCCAGAGGTGGGCTCCAATGTCCCCATAGGAAGAAACTAGGGTGCTGCAGGGCCTCTGTCAGCTGCTCCCTGTAGACCCTTTTGAGCCAAGTGGGTTTTTAACAGTGTGGCCCTTGCAGGACAGTGGTTAAGAGCACGGGCCCTGGTCCACACGCCTCTGTGCTTGCAAGCTCTGTGACGGTGGGAAAGAACCAACCTCTCTTCCCTCAGACTGAACTCATAACGATGACAGGACATCAGACAACGGCCCCTGGCACCTGGCAAGGAATGTCCTGATGACTCAGGCCCCACCTCCACTTCCAGCTTCTCTGCTGGAGGAGTCCCTCTTGCCAATGAGCTGGGAATGGGACGGTGCTTCGTGGTAGAGCAGACCTCATCAGTGCTTCCCATGTCCTTTCCACCCTTCTCCCACTCGGTGTCCACCCACTCGCCTTCCAGACGCTCAGTCTCACAGAGTGCCATGTCTGGAGTCTGCGCTGCCCTCCTACGTGGCAGCCCCAGCAGCTGGGAGCTGGGAGGCCCTGGACGCGGTAACTGTGGGGCAGGTTCTGGCTGCCTCCCAGCGTTCCCAGCAGCGTTGCGCTCCACTTGCCCGCAGCAGCTGCCTTCCCTCCTGTCTCCCTCCCCACATCCACCAATTAAACTGGAATCCAATTGGATTTGAATCCTTGCCTCAAGGCCCACCTCTGAGGAGGCTCACTCAACTAAGAGTTCCGCACAGTTGTGAGCTAACTCCCTGCAGGACCCAGTGACTGCAGTGACTAAGAGACTGGAGTGGAGGAGGCGGTGGCAAGGTCTGACTCAGCCGCTCTGATGGCTCTAGGGCCAGGACTTTTGGCAGACACTTTATTATCAGGCTCTGCAGATTCGGCTGCCGTTGGTGCTGTAACAGAAGTCGTCTCCTCTCGTGTTCTTGGTCTACATGTCTTCTTATCAGCCCTTCTAAAAGGGCTGGCAGCTGGTGGGTGGCAGCAAAGTCATGCCCACTTCTTAGGGAAATGGGATCCAAAAACTGTGGAAGATTATTAACGTGCATTGGGTGTTTACTGTATTATATTTTGTTTACTGTCATAACAACCCTGTAGACAGGGCTGCCATATACAGTCAGGTAGGCTGGGTTGTTCACTGCACAAGGGAACCTGGCCAAGAGGGCAGCCTATGTTCTTTCCACATAGTGTGAGTCAGCCACTGCCCTGCTTGTGAGCCGTATCATTGTCTCCATTTTAGTATAGAAACTGAGGCACAGAGAGTTTAAGTAATTTGCCCAAGATTTCTCAGCACGTAGGAGGTTGTGCTGAGCTCTTAATCTAAGAATTCTGGCTGCAGAGCCTGCATTACTAACTATACTGCCTCACACTGCCTTGACAGGGCGGAGCCATCACGAGAGCTAGAAACCCCAGGAGGGCTTTGATTCCTGGGCACCAGTCAGGCCTGGGACACAGGGACTCCAGAGAACCAGGGGGAGAGAGTCACCTCCCTTGGCTGACCTGGGGTCTGGGGCCCCAAGTCTGAGCTGCCTGCCTTGGGTGTCCACAGAACCTGGTGCAGGTACACAGAATAACAGCAATGGCTGAGAGGGCTTTACCTGGTGCTAGGTGCTGGGGGGTTATATTTGTTTACTCACTGGATCTTCCTAAGAAGATCAATGCTCTTGGCCATTGATGTCCTCTTCCACCCCCTCCCCAGGCACACCACTGGGCCATGTCTCTCGGCCTCCCTTGCAGCTAGGTATACCTGTGTAATCCCCTGTTGCAGTGGGAGCAGGGAGACTGGCTCTGTGATCCTGAGCAAGTCACCAGCCTCGCTCAGGGAGCCTCCACTTCCCCACCTGTAAAATGGAGTCAACACGCCCCACCCTGACTGCCTCCCTGGCCAGGACTAAGCCAGCTGTATGAAGGTTTTACAAATCACACCTGGAACTGCCTAGGCCAAAGCTTAGCACTTACTTGTCATCTGCTTAATACAGCTCCTATCTCCAGTCTAGTTCTGTCCGTGGAAATCCCTCGCCTTTCACTGCCCAGGAGCCAGTCATTCCTCAGGCGGCCTGCCTTCCTTCTCAGACACGGAACAGCAGAGCCCACATGCCAGGGCACCCCCCGCTAATGACTCAGCCTCTATAACGAGTCCAAACATCTGGCTGACAAAGGGCACAGCTCACTCCCGAAGCAGCTCCTTCTGCACAAATATGTTCTTAATATTCAATTAGTATTTATCCACCACGAACAACAATTACACCATTGACTCTCAATGAAGTGCCTGGTTAATTAATTAACACAGTCTTTTACACGCTGGCAGTATTTCTCAGTGAGTGCAATAGTTAAAATAATAGCACAGTGATGCCAGGACGAGCTGGGGGGCTGGCGGGGGTGCCCTGGGTTTCCCGGGCTCCAGATGTGATTCTGGAGCCAATGTTTACCATACAAAGCATCTTCTGGAGTTAAAAGGAAAAAAATCACACCGGAATTTTTGGCAGGCCTCTTAACGCCTCCCAGCCAGTTTCCTCCTTAGTAGGGGCTGGGCCGGATGCCCACCCAGGTTCCTTGAGTCCTATGAGCACAGGTTCTGTAAGTGACATTCGTACCTGTACAGACACCCCCTCAGGTTGCCACACCCAGGGACCCTCTAGGCTCCCCGGGGCCCAGCCTCTCGGAGCAGTTGACTCAAGACACCTCTCTCCCCTCCCCGGCCCTGGCGGACTACGCCAGTGCCTCCTCCTCAGGCCTCATTTCTCCTTCCTGCCCCTTCCTGTGGGTGTTTTCCGACCTCAGGTCTGACTTCAGCATCGGTTTCTGACCTCGCTCTTCTCGGAGTCTCCTCCCATCTCATTTGCAGCCCACAGGTCCTGACTGTCCCCGACTTTGCTCCTGCCTTTATCAGAGCCTGCTGAGGGTACAGAGCACAGCAGCCACGCTGCCTGGGTCACCTGGCATGGCCACTTACTGGCTGTGCGACCCAGGGCAAGTTACTCAACCCCCACTACCCCTTGCCTTGGTTCCCCTACTTCTAGAATGGGGATAATCCTGTGGGAGATGATTGTAGCCTCCACCTGCACCAGCCAGGGTGGGCTGAGCTGCCGTACCAGGCCCATGGCACATGGAGGGCATTGGCTCAAGCACAACCACAGCTTCTTTCCCACTCCTGTTTCAGCACAGGGCAGCCTACGCCAGCAGGCGGGCCCC
Organism: Rhinopithecus bieti; assembly: GCF_001698545.2. Classification (NCBI taxonomy): domain Eukaryota; kingdom Metazoa; phylum Chordata; class Mammalia; order Primates; family Cercopithecidae; genus Rhinopithecus; species Rhinopithecus bieti. Next base: position 1,408,121 of record NW_016815774.1, on the reverse strand, counting down.
CTGGGAGCAGCGACCGAAGGACCCAGGCTCTTTCTGTCTTGTTGCTCCACCTTCCCCAGGGGCCCTGCCCTTGTTGTCCCCATGGTCCCCATGGTCTCCACGACCAGGGCCCTGCTAGAGGCAGATTGGAAGCTTTTCTGAAGGCCTGGCTGGCAGGGCTCGCATCCCTCCCACCCAGCTTCCTTTGGTGACAAGAGGGTTACACAGGTACTCCTAGCTGCAAAGGTGGCCAGGGGATGTGGCCCAGTGGTGTGCCTAGGGAGAGGGTGGGAGAGGACATCAATGACCAAGAGCAGCCTCTGCCACACACCCTCAGGTCTTAGGAAGATCCAAAGAATCAATAAATATAAATCCCCAGCACCTGGCACCTCTCAGCCATTGCTGTTATTCTGTGTGCCTGCACCAGGTTCAATGGACACCAGAATCAATGAGACACATTCTTGTGTGTGAGGACCCCACTGAGGAGGATGGTAGAGGAGAGACACATATAAATCACCTACTACAATTCAGGAGGTGACCACTCAAGGTACATACAACATGCTGTGGGACAGGCGGCAGGAAGCGAGGGGCTGGGAGGAGACTGTGGGCTGAGTTTTGAGGAATGGTGGCAGTTGAACAGGTGGGAGGGGACTCGAGGCCTGGCTCTGCAGCCAGGCTTGTGCTACAGCCAAGTCACTCTAATTAAATTTCTCCCAAATATACCATTAGTTGCCCATGCAGGTGAAGAAGCCATTTTTGACTCTGTTAAACATTTGTTTGAGTTCCCCGACTGATTCAAAATGTTGGGAAACAGAAGAGTTTGGCCCTTTGGGAAGCTGGTCTATGACAGACACTGCTGGTTGCCCACCCAGCAGACAAGATCCCTTCTTCTGGTGGGGAGGCTCAGGGAAGGGAGGCCACACAAGATTGTCAAAGCCGGTCATGGCAAACCCATTGCTCCCTTTTGCCAGTGACTGGCTTAAATGTATGCATGTGACCCAATTTCAGCCAATAAACCATAAAAAGAAGTCAGTTAGAAGGATTCTAGGAAAGATTTTACTCCCTGATAAAAAGAGAGCCATATGCTAGGAGAGGAGCCCTCCCTTCCTGCTTTTGGATATTATGGTGTGAGCGTGTGATGTGGCAACCACTTTGTGACCATTACGAAAAAAAATATGGCTGACATGCTGAGAATAGCAGAGTGGAGGGAGGAGCAAAAATAGGGCCCAAGATAATGTGCTGAACCGCTGGACCTGCCCTGGATGTATTCAACCTCCTGATATCTTGTTAAGCAAGTCTGTGACCTTAAACCAGTTACTTCAACTTCTTTATCTGTAAAATGCATAACAATAGTACCTACCTCACAGGGTTGTTATGAGAATAAAAGTGAGTTATTTGCAAAACCCTTAAATATATGCCTGCACAGATGTCTGCCACTGTTGGTGTTAAATAAATAGAAGTAATAAAAAAACTTCTGTTGGTTAAGCCATTTTGAGTGGCTTTTCTGTTACTTGCAGCCAAAAGCATCCTGGCTGATACTCAGGTGGTGAAGAATGAGCACCTTCAGCAGAAGGCAGAGCTGAAAAGCTGGCATGGAGGACCCTGGGTCAGGGCTGGGGTGGATGTGGTATTGTCTTTTAAAATTCAATCAATGTAATTCACCATATTAACAGACTAAGGAAGAAAAATCACATGATCATATTGATTGAGGCAGAAAAAAACACTTGACAAACTTCAACATCCATTTATAATAAAAGTTCTCAGTAAATTAAGAATAGAAAGGAACTTCCTTAATTTGATAAAGGGCACCTACCAAAAGAAAACTCCCTACAACGAACATCGTACTTAATAGTGAAGGACTGAATGCATTTCTCTAAGATCAGGAACAAGATAAGAAGATCCACTCTCATCTCTCCTGTTACACATGGTACAGAAAGTCCTAGCCAGTGCAATGAGAGTCTCGAGGAATGAGAGTCTCAAGGTATAGGAAGTCCTAGCCAGTGCAATGAGGCAAGAAAAGGAAATAAGAGGCAACACAGATTGGAAAAAAAGAAATAAAATGATCCCTGTTCACAGACAACATGATTGTCTATGTAGAAAACATGGAATCTACCCAAATAGGTCCTAGAAATGGATAGGAGTTTAGCAAGGTTACAGAATATAAGGTTAAGATGCAAAAGCAATCCTATGTCTACATACTGGCAATGAACATCTGGAAACCAAAGTGTTTTAAAAGACAATACCTTTTATAATTGGTCCCCAAAATGAAATACATAGGTAGTAATATAATAAAACATACACAAGATTTGTATGGGGAGAACTACAAATGCTGATATAAGAAATCCAAAACCTAATAGAGAGACCCATCTGTTCATGAATTGAGAGACTCAGTGAAGTTCAATGTCCTCTCAGAACTCATCTACAGGTTTAACTCAATCTCAATCAAAATCCCAGCGGAACTTTTTGGCAGATATAAGTAAGTTTGTGACTGGTGGGAGATCTTGACTATGAGTCCTCCAGGTTCTTGGCGTTTTGAACAAAGAAATGGACAAAATGCACAAACAAAGCAACAAAAGAATGAAGCAACATTCTTTTGATTTATTTAAACAAAATTTAGATTTTGTTTAAACAAATAGATTTATTTAAACAAAAGTACACTTCATGGAGCGGGAGTAGGCTTGACCAAGCAGCTCAAGAGCCCTTGGTTACAGAATTTTCTGAGGTTTAAATACCCTCCAGAGGTTTCCCTTTGGTTACTTGGTTGCATCCTATTTAAATGGAGGAGTGGCTCATGACCAGTCTGATTGGTTGTGAAAGGCAACCAATTAGAGGCTGAAGTGAAGTTACAAAGTTAATTATACCCTATGCCAATCTCCGATTGGTTTTGGGAGGGGACCAATCAGAGGTACTTTCCATTTTTCATCTGAGATGCAGGGTTGTGGGGGCAGGTTGCAGAGGGAGTAGCCTTTGACCCTCTTGTTACTTGGGCATGGAGAGGTGGGGTTTTCCTTTTCATTCAGTTCTAGGAAGTCAGCCCAAATAGGCCTTAGGTTCCCTGCCTCCAGACTCTATTCTCCCACCTCAAGTTGATTCTAAAATGTGTATGTAAAGACAATGAAACTAGAATAGTCAAAACATTTTTGAAAAAGAAAAAATTGAGCCAGGAACGGTTTCTGGCACCTGTAATCCAGCACTTTAGGAGGCTGAGGTGGGAGGATCAGTTGAGGCCAGGAGTTTGAGATCTGCCTGGTTAACATAGCAAGACCCTGTCTCTACAAAAACTAAAAATAAAAAAATAGCCAGTGCAGTGGTGCATGCCTGTAGTCCCAGCTACTTGGGAGGCTGAAGTGGGAGGATCGCTTGAGCCTAGAAGTTCGAGGCTGTAGTAAGCTATGATTATGCCACTGCACTGCAACCTGGGCAACAAAGCAAGACTGTCTCAAAACAAAACAAAACAAAACAAAACAAAACTAAAACTATAAAACTTTTAGAAGAAAACACATGACAAAATCCTCACGGCCAGGTGCAGTGGCTCATGCCAGTAATCCCAGCACTTTGAAAGGCTGAGATGGGTGGATCACTTGAGGTTGGGAGTTCGGGACCAGCCTGGCCAACAAGGTGAAACCCCATATCTACCAAAAATACAAAAATTGCCAGAGCGTGACGGCGTGTGCCTATAATCCCAGCTACTCGGGAGGCTGAGGCACGAGAATTGCTTGAACCCGGGAGGCGGAGATCGAGCTTCTGCACTCCAGCCTGGGCAACACAGCGAGACTCCATCTCAAAAGCAAAGAAAAGAAAAAAAAACTTCACAACCTGGAGTTAGGCAAAGAGTTTTAAGATATGACACAAAAAGCACAATTTATATAATACAAAATTAATAAAGTGAATTTCATCAGAACTAAAAACTTTTGTGAAAGGCACTATGAAGAGAGTGAAAAGACATCCTACAGACTGGAAGGAAAATATTTGCAAATCATATATCTGACAAAGGACTTGTATCAACAATATATAAAGAACTCTCAAAACTCAATAATCAAACAAACAACCCAATTTTTTTGATGGTCAAAAGACTAGATACTTCACCAGACAGGATATATGGATGGCAAATATAAATAAATGGAACAGAATAGAGAGAAAAGAACATGAAAATAACAAAACATGAAAAGCGACTCTGTGTCATTTTAGGGAAGTGCAGATTAAAACCACAATGAGATACCACTACAGAACTACAGAACAAATAACATAAAAACATGCCTGACGCGGGTGGGGATTCAGTGCAACTGGAACACTCATACGTTGCTGGTGGGAATGCAAAATGATACAGCCACTCTAGAAAACAGTTTGGTAGTTTCTCATAAAGTTAAATATACATGTATCCTATGACCCAACAATCCCAATAAAAAGGGACTACTGATCCATGCAACAACTTGGACAAATCGCAATGGCATGTTGAGTGACAGAGGCCAGTCTTAACAGGATATATGCTATATGATTCCATTCATGTGACATTCTGGAAAAGGCAAAGCTATAGCAACAGAAAACAGGTGAGTGGTTGCCAGGGGTTAGGGGCTGGAGAGAGTGGATTACAAAGGGTGAGTTTTGGGGTTAGTGGAATTGTTCCATATCCTGACTGAGGTAGTGGTTACGTGAATCTATGCGTATGTTAAAACTCACATAATTGCCAGCCCCTACAAAAAGTCAACCTTACTATGTTAATTTTTTTAAACAATTTTAAAAAACAATTTGACCACATCACTTTGCTGCTGAAAACCTTTACTAGCTTCCTAGTGGTCTTGGACAAAAGGCAGTCTTCATAGGCAGGGTCTCCAGCCCGCCTGCCGGCCTCACCACCCACCGCAGTCCTTCACTCTGCATCCCAAACACATCGGCCTTCTCCTGGCTCTGTGAAGGAATCTGCTTTCTCCCACCTCTGGGTCTTTGCCCATGCTGGGTTCCCTTCCCTGTAGCCTTTCCCTTCTGCTCCTCTGCAGTCAGCATTTGTGAGTTTTGGGAAGAAGTGTGTGGAGAGGTGCCCTCTGACCTATTTGCCCCAGGAGCTAGTGGGCAACTGCCCGCCATGCCCACCTAATTCAGCCCTCCTCTCCCCTTCTCCTACTGCCCCTGAACTTGCCATGGTCTTTGGGTCTTTTTTTTTTTTTTTTTCACACGGAGTTTCGCGCCTATTGCCCAGGCTGGAGTGCAATGGAACAATCTCAGCTTATCGCAACCTCCACCTCCCAGGTTCCAGCAATTCTCCTGCCTCAGCCTCCAAGTAACTGGGATTACAGGCATGTGCCACTATGCCCAGCTAATTCTGTATTTTTAGTAGAGACGGGAGTTCTCCATGTTGGTCAGCCTGGTCTTGAACTTCCGACCTCAGGTGATCCGCCTGCCTCGGCCTCCCAAAATGCTGGGATTACAGGTGTGAACCACCGCGCCCAGCCGCCATGGTCTTTAGAAACCTAGATTATAAAGTCGGCTTGACACAGTGGTTTATGCCTGTAATCCCAGCACTTTGGGTGGCTGAGATGGGCAGATCACTTGAGGTCAGGAGTTCAAGACCAACCTGGTCAACATGGCGAAACCCCATCTCTACTAAAAATACAAAAATTAGCCAGATGTGGTGGCGCATGTCTGTAATCTCAACTACTAGGGAGGCTGAGGCAGGGGAATCCCTTGAGCCTGGGGGCAGAGGTTGAAGTGAGCTGAGATTGCACCACTGCACTCCAGCCTGGGCGGCAGAGTGAGACTCCATCTCAAAGTAAAATAAAATAAAATAAAATAAAATAAAATAAAAACCTAAATTATAAAGTAAACCTGAGAACACACAGGGAATTGGGGTTGGCTAACGCAGGTATCAGTTTCCAGTGGGAACCGGCCTGGGAATTCCTGGCCGCCTGGGAATCTGTATTTCAACATGACCCCAAAGGCCTGGGGAGGGGAAGGCGGATTGGGACCACCATTTGGAAGGCACCGCCCCATGTCCCCATTCCCCCTTCCCACGCCCCACCCTTCCCTCTCTCAGGTGGGCTACTGGGTAGACGCCGGGCCCAGGCGGGACGCCTTGGAACAGTATCCGCGTCTGCGTGGGGAGGGCGAGGCCGAGCCCTCTCTTTAGAAGCAATTTGAAAACCTTTTCATTTATTCCTTCGTGAGGAGAAGGGAAAACAGGGCTGATTTCTCTTCAGATCATTCGTCGGGGCTCAGGAGCGCACGGGAAATGGCAGGCTTGAGCATAGCAGGCGATTTGCTGAATTTCAGGGCCGGCTGGGCGATTGTTCGCGAAGCTGAACCCGGACCGCGCAGGCTGGGGAGGGGGAACGTGGGGAAGGGGCACCGCATTCTTCTCCCCGCCACACCAGCCGGCTAGGTGCAGGGGGCCGGGATGGACGGGAACAGGACCCTGGGAGCCCCGCTTCTGCAGTCCAGTCCAGGAGAGGTGTCTCTGGTCTCTGAGCCCAGGCCGCGGGCGGTCAGGATTGGGGGCGCCACTCTGAAAGGCTGTTCTTCCTCATTCTTGCTGTCATCACCCCTCCTCAGCCCTAAGGATCTCCCACTCTGGCAGAAATCACGCAGCTCCCCCTCCTCCAGCTCTGGAGATCCAGCCTCCGCCCAGCCCCAGTGCAGCCTTCAGCACCAGGCGGGCAGCAGAACTGCAATGGCAGAAGCCGACCAGTGCCGCTAGCGGGGAAGATTCCCTCTCCACCGTGGGGCTGTTTCCAGAAGGTTCCAGCAAGGAGAAGGAGTCCAACAGAGCCAAGGAGGGGGATGTGCTGGATGGAGGAGCCGAATGCCAGAAACCTGGTGGGCAGGTCTTGGGGAGACCACCCCAGACTCAACCCTGGGTCTCTGCTTCCTGTCCCTTGTACCTTCAAAACATATCCAGAATCCCAGGCTTTCTCACACCTCCACTGTCCCCACCCTAGCCCAGGACCCCGTCACCACCTCCCCATGGACAGTCGTAGCCTTCTCACTGGCCCCTGGTTTCCTCGCCTGTGCTCTGCACTCAGTTTCCCCTCAGAAGTCTCAGAAACCCTGGCAAAAGCATGTCCGATACTGTTGCTGTCCTGCTCAGAACCCTGCCCTGCTGTCCATTTCTGGCGAGTGAAGCAGTGTCCATGAGGCCTGTGCCCCACCTGCATCACTGATCCCCTCTTCTGCTCCCCTCCAGCACTGAACTTCCACTTAGCCTCTTTGCTGCTCTTCAAACAGCTAACCTCACTCCTGCCTCAGGGCCTCTGCACTGGCTGTTCCCTCTACCTGGATGCTCTTCCCCCAGAAAGCCACAGGCTCCTTGCCTGCTTCAGGCCTCTACTCAAAGGTCACCATCTCACAGAGGCCCTCCCGACCACCCCATCTAAAAAGCTTACCCCCTTCCTGCCACCACCCTGCTCACAGCCCCACTTCCCTGTCCACAGCACTCACTGTCATCTTAGCATTTATCTAATACCAGCTTCATAAGCTCGGCGTAGCCTTGATCTCTTGGGCTCAAGCAATCCTCCCACTTCAGCCTTCTGAGTAGCTGGAACTACAAGTGCATGGCACTACACCTGGCTAATTTTTTGTGTGTATTTTTTGTAGAGACAGGGTCTTGCTACGTTGCCTAGGCTGGTCTGGAACTCCTGGACTCAAGTGATGCACCCGCCTCAGCCTCCCAAAGTGCCACCACACCTGGCCAGGACAGAATCTTTGTTGTGGTAACTGCTGTGTCCTCAGCACCTGTAGCACCTAGAGCAGTGCCTGACACAGGGTAGGTGCTCAGTCTATATTTGTTAGATGAGTATGAGATCCCAGGTCAGGATTCCCTTCTCACAGATAGCCCCTCTCGGCCTCTGCATCCTCAAGCCCCCACCAAGGAGCAGGAGTTGGATCTGGAGGGCAGGCAGGAGGGAGCCTGAGGTGAGCCACTGCCCTTAGACATAGCCCTTGTCCCCAGGGTCTTGAGCCTCACTTCCTTGGTGCATGCCTTACCCTCACCTGGTCTCTCTCTAGCTCACCCAGGCTGCTCCTCTCCCCTGGGGTTGCCCCACATGAGGGCTGCCTGGCACCCAGTGGGTGACACAAGCAGAACTGTCATGGCACCTATTGCTGTGCCAGACACTCAGTCATGTCACCTCACCAAGCCCCACAATGACCCCGTAAAGTCAGTAGATACTCTGTCCCTGTTTTATAGGCGAGGAAAGTGAGGCCCAAGAGGCTAAGAGTCTTGCCCAAGAACACACAGGAAGTGAGATTCTACCCGTGACACCAAACCTCAGAGGCCCGTTTTCCTGATGCCACATGCCCAAGGTGCAGGCAGCCCACAGACCCACGAACACTCAGGCCCACTCCCACCTTCCTGTCCCTGTGCCCCAGCCAGGTATCCGTGACACCAGCACACATCAGCACACAAGCTGTGGTTATTTGTGAAGGAGAAAGAAGGAATTTTTGTGTACTGAGTTCCTGCAACGAACTGGTTATCACGCCGAGTGCTGGTTATCACGCCGAGTGCTGTACATACATTGCCTCTGTGAGCTAGTGACCCCATTACACGGATGAGCAGACTGAGGCCAGACAGGTGAAGTAATGTGTCCCACCTGGCTTCGCTAATAAGTGGCACAATGGGGCTTCCAGGCAGGCCCCTGAGATCATCTGCCAGGTTCCTGAGGCTTTCCTACCCTCCTCCTGCAAACCCTGATGCCCCCTGCTCAGGAAACTCATCGTGGCAGCCGAGGTAGGCAGGGGAGAGGGAGTGGAGGCAGGCCAGGCCTGTCTGCAAGGGGGCGGGGAGAGGCTGCTGTGTTGATTAATTTTCTGCCTCGGTGGGTCTGGAGCCCCAGCCGGAGCCCGCACAGTTGCCATCCAGTCTATTAAATAATTCTATCTGGAGAGAACCTGGTATTTGAGGGACCGTGTTGATGGGCCTTTAAAATTTAATTGCCGCTCTAAATGAGATTAGACGTTGGGAGGCGGGCAGGGTGAGCCCAGATGAAAGGATGGTTGTGTTTGAGGAGGCAGCGGGGTTGGGGGGTGGTGGGGGGCGGAGAAAACAAAATTCTGTCAGCTCCTCTCAGCCCTGGCATCATACACCTCCCCCATCACCTGGGGTGGGCGGGAACCCAGGCCTGAGTCCCCAAACCTCCCCACACCTGGTAGAGCTTTGGCTCCCCTGTGGGCCCATGCCGCAGCAATCTGTCACCTTGGGATGCCATTCCCCCCTCACCAACTAAAACTCTTCATCTTTCAAGGCCTCACCAAGAGCCACAGCTCTAAGGAAACCCTCCCAGGCCCCAGCAGAGCAGGCGGCGCCCTCCTCAGCAGGGTGGGCACCAGCAAGGAAAGACAGCGTTCCCTTTTGGGTTCTGAGGAATGCAATGTCCACTGGATAATAACGTGGCTGGATCATATTTTGAGATCTTAAAAGATCTTCTTTAAAAATGTGCCTGCATTTCTCTTTCCCATTTCTTTTAGTTAAGTGAGTGGCAAGCTCCAGGCTCCCCTGCCTTGGGAATAGGGCCTGATGATGGCCTGCTCAGGCAGCTCCCAAGCCTGGGCTGTCTTCTCCCCCTCTCTGTGCCTTCTGCCCCGGGTTTCTTCTCACATCATTGAGACATGGATGCTTCCACTTGCATCCGGCTTTCCCTCAAATCAGCTATTAGATCTTCACACAGCCCGGAACACCGCCATCCCCAAATACCACGGCCCGCCAGCCACCTTCCCTCTCTCCCTGAGCACCTTTCTCTATTCTCTCATTCAAGCCTCCACACTTCTGTGCTTAAAAATAAAGTCACCCATTTCTCAGGAAATCATCCCTGCAAAGCGCACACAGCTTTGAACATCTGAGCTCCTTGACTCCACGAACATTGGCTGGGTACCTACTGTGTGCCAGTCATGGTGCTAGGGACAGCAGACACAGGAATGAACAAGACAGCTCCTTGTGGAGCTGACATTCTGCTGCAGAAAAACAAAATACTCTAGAAAAGATGTAGACAAGCTAATCGCAGAAAATGCGAGGTGCCATGGAAAAAAGATAATCCAAGTGACGGAATGTGTGGATGGTGACAGAGTAGGGGTGGTTACATTGGATGAGGTGGTCAGGGGAGACTGTCTGGGGAGATGACACCTGAGGTGTGACCTGAGGCTAAGAAGCAGCCCACTGTGCAAAGCTCTGCAGGAAAGAAGCTCCAGGAGGACTGAGTAGGTTCAAAGACCCTGGGGCAGGAGGCTGCTTGGGGGGTTGGAGCAGCAGACCTAAGACCAGGGTTGCTCAAGGGTAGGGAGAGGAGTGAATTATATAAGATCAGGTTGGTGTTTTGACCCCCAAGCTTTGGCTCGTCAGGGCCATCCCCAGGGCCTGTGTGGAGAGGAGGCCTTGGGTCTCACTGGTCAGGCCAAGTGGGTTATTTTGGTGTGAGGGTCAGAGAGTCGATAGGGACAGCCGCATGTGATAGAGATGAGGCCATAGGCATCATCAGACTGCATAAACAGCCCTGGCAGACCGGCAGGCCCGAAGGGAGTTCCAGCAGGGAGACAGTACAGTGCTCAGGGCAGCACAGCTTCTGGGCCTCTTGGTCAGACCCACGGAACAAGAGTGGAGGCCTTTCCCACCCAGGTGGAGACCAGCTCCCGTCCACCGGCCCTTCGACCCTGGCCGAGGACTCATGTCTTCCCACGCTTGCTCTATCTGTGGCTACTTGCTCCCACCTCACTCCTGCTTACACGTGGCCTCCCATGCACGGCACCGCATAGGCCTTCAGGTGGGTCTCTGAGCATCCTCCATCACCACCACTGCCTCTTCCTCACACTGTCCTTCTGGGGAAGAGTCAGCCAGGGGCTCCAGCTACCCCATTCACCCCTGCACCCACAGCAGTGGGGTCAGGCTTGGGGCCCAGGGACAGGCGTCCACCATGGGTGCTGTCATGAGGCGGCAGCCTGAGAGTAAGGAGAGGCAGGGGCCGCAGGCCCAGGTCCCGCACCCCCACCCCACCTGGCTTAGAAAGAGCCTGGGGTGGCAGCATCGGCCACTTCACCATGGGGGCGTCCCAGGATGTTCAACCGTAAAACTGTTTCCTCAAATGAAGTCTAAGAGGAATCACAATGTGTAAAACAGATAAAAGTCCTGTGAGTACAGACGCCGGATGTGCTCACATCATGCCCTATTCTTATTATAATAGAAGAGAGCATTATAATGAGATTAGATAAGATGCAAACAAGGCTGTTTTGTTGACTATGAGACAGAAATAAGGGATTACTGGTGACAGTTTCCATCCTGCATCAGGCTCAGCCTCCGAGTTCTTTCTGCGTTGTTATGTTGTAGGCTATCACTTATTCATAGAGATAAGGAATTGCAAGTTAAAAGAGGGGCTTTTGGTTTTCAATATTTTCCATCTTTGCAAGGCTCTCAATTAAATGAAGATGTAGGAGAATCTTTAGCCCCAGATCCACCCAAAGCAGCCTTTCTAGTGATTTTATGTGAGTTATGTTTACAATTTAAACATTGTATAACATAATTGCCAGCCTGTATTTGTTTTTAGGTACTATTTCATCATAAAACTATATTGAAAATGAGCTTTTTTTTTTTTTTTTTCTCCTGAGACAGAGTCTTGCTCTGTCGCCCAGGCTGGAGTGCAGTGGCGCCATCTCAGCTCACTGCAACCTCCGCCTCCTGGGTTCAAGAAATTATCCTGCCTCAGCCTCCCAAGTAGTTGGGATTATAGGCGTGCGCCACCAGGCCTTCTAATTTTTGTATTTTTAGTAGAGTCGGGGTTTCACCATCTTGGCCAGGCTGGTCTCGAACTCCTGACCTCAAGTGATCTGCCCACCTTGGCCTCCCAAAGTGCTGGGATTACAGGCGTGACCCACTGCACCTGGCTGAAAATGAACTTTAAGTCAAACATTTGTGGACGCTGAAGTCCCTGCAGACTGCCCCAGGGGTCTGCAGCCGTGGTTTGGAAACCAACAGGATAGTGACCACTCTCATTTAGCCATCCTTCCACTTGGGACCCGGGGCCCTGCCCCTGAAACCCAGCTTAGTCCATCTTTCCCAAAGACTCACACAAGCTCAAAGTTGGGAAGGACCCCATGGTCACATAGTCCAAAGCCCACCTTCTGCAGGATTTCCTTCATAGCCCTTTGACAGCTAGGCCTTCGATCTCTGCTAATACCCAGAGTGACAGGGATCTCTCCACCTCATAAGGCTACCCTGTCTGGCCCATCATTGGACAGCTCTAGCTGTTAACCGTCTCTTCCTCTCTGAGCCTGTTTCTTTATCTATTGGAATGAACATAATAATATTTATCAAGCCAGACGACTGTGAACATCGAATAAGATGACAGATACAAAGCCCAAGACACTGAGTCAGCGCATCTTATGTGTTCAACAGTGTTTCGTCTCTTGTGTTCTTTCCTGCCCTCCAAAGCCCTCATTTTGGAAGGGTAGACAGCTTTACGCCTGCAGGCACAAGCACACAGGGTGAAATGTGCTTTGTGTGTGGAGGGGGATGGGCGATACAGGCCCTTCTGGGAAGATCCCAAGGGAAGCCTGCCTGGGGAGGCGGCCCACAGGAGAAACAGGGCCTGCGTTTTCAGCAAGCCTTACCAACTTCACACCCCCACTGCCCATCCCTATTCCTGGATCCCACTCCCCCACCGCCCCCCACCACCAGCCTCGGAGCCTCATCTGTCTTCCCTCCTGTCACCCAAGCTGGAGCCACATGGAAGAGGCAAGGGGATTAAATCTCAGGGCTACCAGCGTCCCCGCCAAGGAGCTGGCACTTCATTACCCGCCTGCCCAGCTGTCTGCGGCCATCGATCGGCCCTGGCCTGAGTGACCTCGATCGATGGGCAGCATGTTATTTACTGGCTTCTGTCCTGAGCCAGCTACGGAGAGAGGGGAAAGGCCTGGGCTAGAGTTCACAGTCCACAGCCCTTGTCTGAGGGCCTCATTCCTGAGGCAGAGAAGTCAAGCCCCCAGCAAGCCTGGGGTGGAAAGGAAAGGAGAGTGGGTGGCAGGGGGCACTCTGCCAGGAGTCAGGGGTTCTGAGCCCAACCCGGTGTGCACGGCTGCAAGACCTTGGATGAGGTCTCTGGGTCTTCCCTCTCGGGGCCCCAGGGTCCTCTATGAAAGGATCTGAGGGATCCTACCAGATTCACCAACTCAGCAACATGCAGAGGATGGAAGGAAACAAAGATGAGGCATGGGGCCAGGGTGGGGGAAGTGCTTGTCCAAAGGGGAGCTGCCAGGCAGGGCGGCTCACGCCTGTAATCCCAACACATTGGGAAGCTGAGGTGGGAGGACTGCTTGAAGCCAGGATTGGAGACCAGCCTGGGCAACATATTGACACCCTGTCTCTACCAAAAAAAAAATTAAAAATTAAAAAAGGGGGTGGTGCACGTCTACTTCTGCAGGTTCTCCCAGCAGGCACCAGAGCCCAGCACTGTTCTCACTTCCTGCCTTGGGACTTCTTTCCAAGCCAGCCCTTGTGATGGGCATCCAGGAAGTTTGAGGAAGGTAAATGCCCTGGACAGCCCTCAACCAATGGAAGACAGAGATGGTGGACAAGTGCCCCAGTCTCTTCCTTCCCATGGTCAGTTCTGAGGCGTGGCTTCCGGTTCCACCGGCAGATGGAACCCTGGTGCCCACAGTAGTGCGAGCTCCGTCCTGCACCTTCACCATTCTTCCTCCTTCCTGCTCACTCCACCACCTCCCTCGCTCCTGCTGCTGGGGCTCGTCTCCCAAACACATAAGTCTATCCTCGCCTTGGGCTCTGCTTTGGGGGAACCCAAGCCAGCTTGTGCAAGAGAAACTGCAAATCCAGATTTGGATGGGAAATCTGCCCGTTTTCAATGGGGGCCCAACAAAACCAGTCTGAGAGCTGGTTTTGACACACGAGCCCTGGGTTTGCAACTAAATGCTGTCAAGTCCCTGCCGAGTCAGACATTCTGTTCATGTCACTTCCCCAACATTTATTGAGTACACTGCATAGAAGGGCTGTGAGGAGGCTCAGAAACCAGCTAGGAAGGTAAATGACTCAGAGATGGCCCCACTGGTGTGCACACTCTTACAAGATGTCCACAGCGCCACAGCAGTCAAGCTGTGGGGTCCTGGCTCAGTAGTAGGGTAGGTGGTCGGGGAGGCTTCTGGGAGGAGACTGCATTTGAAGTGGCAGAGCAGAGGTCTTGGAGAGATGGGTACAGGATTGCTGTCATTGCCCCTACTTCTCTGTGGCACTGCCCCAAGCTCCTTTGGAAGGTCAGCCTGGTGAGGACTATGTGATCCCCATGACTTCGGCTGATGGGACCAAGGTAGGCACCTGACCCAGGGCAGCCAATAACTAGTGAAGAGGCTGCCTTGCCCCATAGCTTGGCCTGGAATCTGCTCAGGAGTTTGACCTGTCCACAGTACTGTGCAGGGCACGTTCACTGGTGGATCTGCGGCGGAGGGGCAGAGGAAGGACTCGGGGAGGCCATGGGGCATCAGATTCCTGTAGGATCAAAGCCATGAGGCAGCACATTCTGTGGGTCGTGAGTGAGTGGGAAGCTGGCTGGTGGCGAGAGGAGAGTGAAGTGCAGTCCAGAGGCAGTGGAGGCCTACCTGTGTCCCTGGGAGGTTCGGAGATGTGGAGGATCTGTATATAGAATAGGATAAGAGACCAGAAAGCCTGCTGCAGCCAGACTCCAGGAAGTAGTCCGGTCAGATAGTTGTGTGCCCTAGACAGATCTGGCCCAGGGCAGAGGAGGGACTGGAGTGGGGGGGAGGGCAGTGTCAGAGAGATGTCCTGGGCCTGAGCCAGGCCAGGGGCACTGGGGGAAGTGGGCTCAGGCCCGCTGCCCTGGGGACCACGTTGCCCAGGCAGAAGCGCAGCATGCATACAGGGGGTGGAGCAGACAGAACAGGCGCTGCTGTTTCCAACTCGGGCAACCAAGTGGACTGCAGGGCTATGGACCTAGGAAGAGAGGCTCATTTGAGTTGGTTGGGTTTTGGGCTGTGGTTTTAAGGTGAAACTGAACCAGGCAGTTGGAAGTGCTGAATTGGAGTCCCAGAGGGAGACTGGTAGTTCAAATTAAGCTAGGAGGCATCCGTGTCGAGGGGGCCAGGGGAGGATTAGTTCTCCAAGAGAAGATCCTGGCTAGTTGCCCCACCGCCCCACACCATATGCCCGAGAAGCAAACTCAGAACTCGCCATCACAGCCTCCCTTGCAACCAGAGACGACCATGTGACATCCCTGGGCAGCTGAACCAGCCCGGGACCCCCACCTCCAGACTTCTTGTTATGCAAGAAATAAAACGCCACTGTCGGTCATATCTTCCTGACTTGCAGCTGCTCACTTTCCTAGCAGATTCAGTGGTCAAGGGTGGTCCTGGAGCATTTAGACAGCAAGAGGGCAGGGCTTTCACAAAAGCGTTGGTGAGGTGGGGGTCTGGCAAGGTGGGTGGAGGCTGGGGAGCACCGCATGGCTAAGTTGAGGGAGTCAAAGTAAGTCAGAACACTGCCAAGTGCAGGGCCCTGTGCAAGGGCAGGCCCTGGGGGCGAGAGGTCGGCAGTCACTGGAGACTCGCTAAAGCCACTGGAGTGAGCAATGGGAGCTGGAGGCCGTGTGGAGGAGGTGAGGATGGTGGGAGGTGAGGAAGTAGAGGCTGTGACTGTGGAGTCCTGGCTCCCAGAGCTGACCGGGGAGGTCGGAGAGAGGTGAGAGTGCACGTATTTGACACTGAGGCCTCACCGGATTTCTTCCTGTTGCTGCTCCCTCTTGGGCAGATAACTCAGCTCGCTCCACCATGAGAGGCAAGGAACCGTGCGACTGTGCCAGGCTTGCATGAGGTGGAGTCTGGGGCTGTGAGCAACTTGGAGAGCACAGGGTCTGCCCCCTCATGCTCCAGCTGAAGATGGAGGCCTCAGTGACTCAGAGTGAGGAAAAGGCCTGGCTCCTATCCTGCCACCGATAATTTCTTCTCCTCCCCCGGCCCCGCCCATTCACACCAGCCCAGGCTAGCTGCAAATTAGAAATGGACAAAGTGCTGGGGAAAGGGGACCTTGGGAGGAGGAAGGCAGGTCCTGTGCTGGCCCTGGCGTGAGGGCCTGGGGGCAGGACTAGGGGAGAGGACATAGTGTCAGTGGATGGCCCCTTCCCTGATTTCAGCCAGGGTGTCCTGCAGGCCTCTTTGCTAGAGGTCAGAGGGAGGGTCCCTGCCACTAGCATCTGGATCTGACCACACTAGGTACATGTGGACATGGGACCCCTAGTCTTATTGGGTCCATGAGTACATTAATGCCTGGGTATCTTGGCCGGGGAGCAACAGCTCAAATCGTTGTTCAGATGCCTGCAGTGTCAGCTGCTCATGGGTTTCTGAGGATCTTTCCGCTATTCCAAGGATTCTTCATGCCAGCCTCTATCTCAGTTCCAGCAACCTGAAAATCTCCTGTCAGCCACATTTAGCTGTGTTATAAGGACACCTCCTCCTGGGAGCCCCCCTGGCTTGCCCTTTCACCTTCCTTCTGCCTTGTACAAACCCACATTGACACTCACCCAGCTGCAAATAACTGTTTGCTTGTTCCCACGTGTACTAGATCAGTAGTTCTTGAACTTTTTGGTGTCAGGAGCCCTTTACACTCTTAAAAATGATTGAGGACCACAAAGAGTATTGGTTTATGTGGGTTTATTGATAGTTGCCATATTTGATATTAAAACTGAGAAACTTTTAAATACTCATTAATTCATTTAAAATAAGAACAATAAACTCATTTCATGTTAATGTAAGTAATATAGGTTTGTGGAAGATAACTGTTTTCAAAAACAAAAGAGAGAAGAGCAATATTGCTTTACAGATTTGCAAATCTCTTAAGTGTCTGGCTTAATGAAAGAGCTAAACTCTGTTATCTGCTTCTGCATTAAATCTACTGCAATATGTTGTTTGGGTTGAAGTAAATTAAAGAAAATCTGGCTTTGCTCAGATATGGAGTTAGAACAGGAGAGTTCTCATGGCCTTTTCAGTTGCTGTGGACATTCTTCTTTGATACTACACCAAACCTCATCAAGTAGCAGATTTTTTTAGGGTTACCTGCAGTCTGGAATTTAAAGCCTCATCAACAAACTTTTCGTATTCTGCTATATTAAAATCCATCAGTCTATCTTATACTCTGAATGGATCTTTACCCAAGCATGACTTGATAACATCATGCATGCATTGATCACTTGGAAATAAAACTCTTTAAAATATTGGGAAGCTGTCAAGCTCATAGTAGCAAATAAAAATTTTCCAAACTTCTAACTTTTGCTTGAAAACTCAAATTTTTGTCATTGGCAGCAAACACTGTCAGTTGTTTTCCTTGAAGCAACATGCTCACTTCATTCATTTTTGAGAAAGCGTACGCCAAATAACCGAGACTCAGTAACTATAGCGGGTCTACGGTTGTTTTCTCAAGTAAAAATGGTGTTTAACCGGGGTAAAAATGGCAATTTCAGCTCACAGCTCAAACAATCTCATGAATGCTGTTCTTTTAGATAACCACGTTCTTCAGAAATGCCTCACGTGCACTTCTCATTTCTCTCCACGTAATACTAAAAAGATGTATACTCATGCATAGAGATTTAATGAAGTTCATTATTTTGATTGGTTCATCAAGGACATTCATAATGAAACTGGCTTTTCTTTCTTGCCTGCAGGTGTGTGGTGGTGAAGAACGCCGTGGCTGCTAGGAGGGACTGGTGCCACCCCCTCGACCCTTGCTAAGCCACAGCACTTTGAAGCAGGTAGCTTTTGCAGCATCAGTGGCAAAGATGAACACAGTGAAAACGGCAAATAGCATCTTAGTGTTATTAAGAAACAGTTCTGACCTCGAGGCCTGCCCCTGAGAGGGTCTTAGGAACCTCCAGAGGTCCTCTGATTACACCTTGAGAACTGAGCCCCTGAAGGCAGGGACCATATAAACTTGTCGGGTGTCCTGGGGCAGAGGCGTTGCCCAATACACGTGCGTAGAATATGAGTCAACGCTGCTGAGCACGTGCAGCCTCACAACCACTCTGGAGGCAGGCGCTTTTGTCATCATACCCATTTCACAGGTGAGGGCACTGAAGCCCAAAGAAAGCAGCGCCTCACCCTGCTGCCTCCCGCTCTGTTAAAAAGAGAATCATGCCAACCTCCAGAAATGAGGTGGGAAAATGACTGCGCTCCATGGCCTCTCAAGTGCCCCCTGGAGACAGCCAGCAGCTGTCCTTATCCTTAGGCTGCAGTCAGAGAAACATGGATCCCGAGAGGTTAAGGGCTTGCCCAGGTCTGGAGCTCTGGTCTGTCAGGGTCCTGGACACCAGAGCCTCTGGATCAGCTGGAGAACGGCCCCGGTGCTCCTGACAGCAGGGCCCCCTCTGGCCTTGGGTACATAGTGGCTGAACAGCCCCAGCTACCCCACCCCCACCCCCACCCCCACCCCACCCGGCAATACCTCCCCTCCAAGCTCCTTCTCCCGGTCCTGGGACCCAGGCCCTGTGGACGGGTTCCATTCTGGTTGGGCTGTGTGGCCTCCCCTCCCTGGGCCACCTGGACAGTGGGTGGTGGGTGGTGGCACAGCTTCTCTGACCCGCGTGCTCCCTCTGGCTTGCCCATGCTGGGCCCTCTGTGCTGTCCCCAAGGCTCCCTGAAACCTGCCGACAGGCCAGTCTCCTCAGGGAAGCGGCAGAGCCAGCTGACAGAATCGGTAAACGCACTAACGCCTCTCTTCTGTTTGCTGAGGCCCCTGGAGGCCCCATGCTCATTTTTTCCCCTCCCAGAATCTCAGAAAAGTAAATAACCACCCGAGCTGCTCCTGCGGGTAAACAGCCCAGAGTTTGCTCTCCTAATTGCCACCCCACCCCCATGCTGGCTGCACCTGAGGGCTGACGGTTCATCTGGAATTCATTTCCCTCCATTCCCCTGCTGCCCACTGCCCACCCCACGCCCCTCCCCGAGTGCCATCAGGGTGGTGGGGGACAGGTGTCTGCACGAGCTACCCAGAGCACTAGAGCCAGAACCATGCTGAGAGGTTCCAGAGGCCTGAGAAGGGCAGGGCCCAAGGATCAGAAGGAGTCAGCAGGCCTGAGGGGTGCAACATGGGGGTGCAGATGTGACCTAGAGCTGGCCAGGACCGGAGGACCCTCGGCCACAGGGTGGCTCACACAGGAGCCACACTCCATGCCATTGGTCCTGGATCTTGGCATGTTCTC
Source organism: Rhinopithecus bieti (assembly GCF_001698545.2). Classification (NCBI taxonomy): domain Eukaryota; kingdom Metazoa; phylum Chordata; class Mammalia; order Primates; family Cercopithecidae; genus Rhinopithecus; species Rhinopithecus bieti. The sequence continues at coordinate 1,388,964 of NW_016815774.1, read as the reverse complement.
TCACAGTGTGTCACTGGAGGTCACCTCCCTCAGCCTGCCCCGAGCACCTCTGCCTTGCTCTAAAACTTCTTCTGGCTCAGCCCCCAATCTCTGCCCCGCCTGCCCACCGGTGTCCACACCCTCCTTGTTCTTACCTTCCAGTCCCCGTCCCCTGTGACGCTTTTCTGACCTATGTGTGCCTCTGAGGCGTGTCTACTAACAGAAGCACTAGCAGCTCAGACCAACTCTGCTTTGCTAAGGTCTGGGGCGGGGGTGCCAGGCACAGGGCCAGGCCCTGAGGGTACCCTGCCCTAAGGGAAGAGAGGCAGTCACACCATGGCTGAGAAAGGGTTCAATATGTCCCTGTGTCCCATACATCATCCTTCTCACTTTACAGGTGAGGAAACGGGAGGCTGGCAAGGCTAAGGGCCTGACCTCCAGTGACACAGCCAGTGAGTATCTGAGCCAGACTGAACTCCAGGCCTTTTTCATGACCTTGGGAAGGACACAACTGCAGAGCCTGGGACACTCTGGAGGGAGCCAGGCCTGGACTCCACCCTCTTCTGAGCTATGTGGCCATGGAGGTGTCTGCTAACACCTCTGAGCCTCCGTTTTGTTGTTGTTTTTTTCTCTCTCTCTCTCTCTCGCTCGCTCTTTTGTTTTAGTTTTGAGACAGAGTTTTGCTCTGTTTCCCAGGCTAGAGTGCAGTGGCCCAGTCAAGGCTCACTGCAGCCTCTACCTCCTCAGCTCAAGTGATCCTCCCACCTCAGCCCCCTGAGTAGCTGGGACTACAGGTGTGTGCTACCATGCCTGGATAATTTTCTGCATTTTTTGTAGAGAGAGGGTGTCACTATGTTGCCCAGGCTGGTCTCAAACTCCTGGGCTCGAGCGATCCTCCCACCTTGGCCTCCCAAAGTACTGAGATTACAGGCGTGAGCCACTGTTCCTGGCCCCCTCAGTTTCTTCATCTGTAAAATGGGGACAAATAAGCCCTGCCTCAGACAAATATAATGAGAGTATCTGTCATCTGATAGGTATTGAGAAAGCAGTAGATCTATTATTATTATTATTATTACTACTACTACTGAAGTTATTATTGTTGCCAGTCTAATGACAGTCCCAAATCCAAGGATGGTTTTTAGGGAATGGATTTGCCAGACGAGCAGCCCCTCTGATGGCCCCTAGGCCCCAGACTGAGAGCTATTAGCCAAGGTTCAGACTCCTGCAACTTGGTTGGGAGCACGGAAATGTGACAACCGGGATCTAAGGCACAAGGCTGAGATGGCGGCAGGTGTGGAATCTGACATCTGCAAGTGAGGATGGCCTAAGAAGATTAAGATTTGGTGCGTCAACAACGCCGGACATCAGCGAGAAGGCAGGAGGCTGGTGGATAGCCTGCTGCAATGCCAGATAAGAGAACTTGTCTCCAAATCCCCAGGCCCAGGGTGGGGGCCCTGGAGGCCTAGGAGCTTGTCTAGAGACAGAGATGGCAGCTTGGAGCCAGGGCACAAACACAGGTTGGGGAGCTGGTCCAGTCCTGTGATGCCCGAAGCTGGCAGCCCCCCATGTGTGGGAGGTTCTGTCTTGGGCAGGAGAAACCTCTGCCCAGGTTACAGGCAGGTCTCAGAGGGTTTATTATAGTGTGGACCAGAGAGCTGCCTATGTCTCCTGAAGGGTCCCTTGGAGATGTTCAGGTTTTGTGTTCAGAAACCATAGTCATTGAACAGATATGGGATGACCACATACGGGAGGGTGGGAGCTGGGTCACTAATCTGTGATATTGGCTGCTTTGGCTTTTATGTGCAGAGAAATACATTTCTATCTTGTGTAAGCTACTGCTAATTTGGGTCTGTGCCATGTGACATCAATCCTACGTCCTAACTCACAGAACCAGCTGTGACTCCAACCCTCCACTACTGGTTGGGAAGAGCGGGCACAGTCTGTACAGCAGACCCTCTCTTTATTTATTTTACATGCAATTTTGTATTGTGATTCACTTTTTTGAATAGGTAATACATGCATATAGTACAACATTTACAAGGTAGACAAGTTTGTAATTAAGACTAGTTTGACTGGAATGCAGACTACTATTGACAGAGGTTGAAACAGGGTAGATGTTCATTTCTCTCTCACATGAAAATCTAGAATAAGTGACAGACTGCCCACCCACACTCGCCTCCCACAGATTAGTGGCCCACGAAGAGTTTCAGGAGTCAGGGGCCTTCCAGCTCCCTGCTCCACCATACCTGGGTGTGACCCCTTCTTCATGGCCCAAGACCGCAGGTACAGCAATGGGAAGAAGGGAAGATGAAGAAGGGCCGAGAGCACACCAAGTCTTTTAAGGAACGTCTTCAGAAGCTGCCACTTGGTATATCTGTTTATACTCCATAGACCAGAACTTAATCACAGAAGCACACTGAGCTGCACGGCAGATGGGGAAATGTAGCCTTTACCTGGGCAACCGTCTTACCAAAAAATGGACCGTGGATGGTCTCTTGGCAGAGATTGTCCAGGAAGGGGCCAAGGGAAGCTCTCTGAAGCGACGATAATGTTCTGTATCTTGATAGAGGTTGGGCCGGATGCGGTGGCTCACGCCTGTAATCCCAGCACTTTGGGAAGCCAAGGTAGGCAGATCACTTGAGGTCAGGAGTTCAAGACCAGCCTGGTCGACATGGTGAAACCCTGTCTCTACTAAAAATACAAAAATAGCCGTGCATGGGGGCAGGCGCCTGTAATCCCAGTTACTCTGGAGGCTGAGGCAGGAGAATTGCTTGAAACCGGGAAGCAGAGGTTGCAGTAAACTGAGATTGCACCACTGCACTCCAGCCTGGGGGAAAAGACAGAGACTCTGTCTCAAAAAAAAAAAAAAAAAAAAAAAAAAAAAAAAAAAAAGAGGTTGGATTACACAGGTGCATTTTGAAGAGCTCATGGAATGATCCACTTAAGATTGGTACATTCCACTTCATGCAAATATCTCTAAACATCTCTAAACAAACACCAAACACAAAAAAGGAACCGGAAACAAATATTGAGCTCTAGGTAACAGTGCACATGCTGAATGTTTAGGGGTGAAGCGCACTGATGTCTGCACCTTACTTTGAAATGCTTCAAAAAATAAGATGGATGGGTGGATGGAGGTACTGGGAATAAAGTAAATCTCGTGAACTGTTCATTGTAGAATTGAGGTGATGGACAAATGGATGTGTTCTCTGTTCAACTCTTTCAACTTTTCCATTATGTTTAGAAATTTTCATAATAAAATGTTTGTGGAAAATGTGTCCCCTCCTCCATCCCATTCTCTAGCCACCCAAATCCTCCTATCAGCTTCTTGTGTGTCCCATCGGCAATAGTCTAGTTGGCAAAGGACACACAACAGTCTTTGTCTTACCCAAACGCCAGACTGTTCCGTGCTCTGTTTGTTCCTTGATTAAGAGAAACCCCTCAATCAGGCTGGACGCAGTGCCTCACGCCTGTAATCCCAGAACTTTGGGACGCCAAGGCGGGTGAATCAACTGAGGTCAGGAGTTCGAGAACAGCCTGGCCGACATGGTGAAAGCCCATCTTTACTAAAAATACAAAAAACTAACTGGGCATGGTGGTGTACACTGTAATCCCAGCTACTTGTGAGGCTAAGGCAGGAGAATCGCTTAAACCCTGGAAATGGAGGTTGGAGTGAGCCAAGATAGCGCCATTGCACTCTAGCCTGGGCAACGAGAATGAAACTCCATCTCAAAAAAGAAAAAAAAAAAGGAAACCTCTCAATTGAAATGCTGCCCCCTGAGCTGCCCCAAGCTATCAAAGGAGGAAGCCCCTCTGTAGACCTCCCAGCTGTCCATCATCCCCAGACCCTCACCCTCCTGCTCGTTGAGCCCCATTGAATCTAATCCCTCATCCTCCACAGCCTGATCCGCGTGGCAGATGGGGAAATGTAGTCTTTACCTGGGTGGCCATCTTACAAAAAATGGACCATGGATGGTCTCTTGGCAGAGATTCTCCAGGAAGGGGCCAAGGGAAGCTCTCTGAAGCGATGATAATTTTCTGTATCTTGATAGAGGTTGGGCCCCCCTCCCCCGCAACCCCCTCTTCTAAGCACCTTCCTGCCACCTGAAAGCCTTATGAAACCTGGCTGGTTCCTTCCCAGTAAAGCTGTTAACTCCTCTCCTGTTAACCCCTTATCCTTCCACCTGCTTCAGGATAAAGGGCGGGAGGAATCCTCCCGCGCGCCCTAGGCTCTGGGTCCTCTCGGTTTCTTCTAGGTCTTGGTGCATGGGCTTCCTTGCCACCCTTTCTAGTTGGGCCTCCTGGTGACCCACTCCAGAGGAGGGAGCCAGGGACTCGGACTGGGTCTGGGAGGGAGTCCTCAGGGAGGGGATGGCTTGGTGAGGTCTTAAAAGATAGGCAGGGTCTCCACAGGTGGAGACAGGAACCGCGTTCCAGGCTGAGTGGGTGGGAAGTGGAAGAGAGCCGCCTCCTTTGGGAACGGTGACTGTGCTGGTGTGGCTGCAGTGTCTGCAGGGTGGGGGCCACGGAGGAAGCCAGGCTTATTAGGAGGGGAGTCAGAGTGAGGCTGGAGAGGACTGGGGCAGCCTCAGGGGCCCAGGCCTTGATGCCTCTCTCCCCAGCGCCCTGGCATGTTGGATGCGGGAGCCAGGAGAAACAAACATCTTTAATTCTGAAAGGTGTGGCCAAAGCCCCTCCCCTGCCCCCCCCC
>NW_016815774.1:1370773-1383955 GCF_001698545.2 Rhinopithecus bieti | reverse complement strand
CGCCCCACCAAGGGGGCTGTGGCAGCTTCATCCTCCCTGCAGCAAGGTTCCTGAGGTCTGCTTTGTTCACAGAGCTTCTGAACACGGCACTCAGGCGTGATGCCTGGAGACCCAACCAGGTATCGATTTTTCCTCCATCGAGTTTGCAGAGAAGCTTCGCTCAATCCTCCGGTCACTAAGGGCACCGCTCCGAAGTTCAGTCCCTCTGCCTCCTCTTCCCTTCCGTGCCTTCCTCCTGCAGCACCTTCCTCTCTGGAGGCTGCAGCTTCCCCACTCCTCACAGCCTGACAGCTCCATCCTTCAAGGTTCAGCCCAGGCACCACATTCTCCAGGAAGCCCTACCTGGCCCTCCCGCCATGGGCTCCATCCCCACACCTACCCTCTCATTGTTGCAGCGTGGTTACTGGTGGGGCCCCACAACCGTGAGCTTGTGCACAGAGGAAGGAGGGATTCTCCCTGCTCCTGCATGGCCCATCTTTCCTAATTAAGTGCTGAGTTCACTGATAACTATTCAGCCAATAAACCAGTTTTCATCCTGCTGGTAAACCATTATGTCCCCATGCTTTCTTCCAAAAGAGGACACAGCTGTCACAAGCCAGAATCTAAAGCCCATGAGTGGGACAAGTAGTCAGAGTTGTTTCTAAGTGCAAGATCGAGGCGAGGGGGCAAATCCAGAGACTCACAACCTGTAGATGTGACTGGTCTTACCTCTCATCACGAATAGAGAGAAGAGGCAGGGAAGTCAGCTCAGCACTGAGGTTCTGGGGTTGTTTGTTTCCACAGCACAACGCAGCCTATCCTGACATCCTTGGTCAGATAGGAGGACAGCCACTGTCTCGTCTTTATATAGATGAGGAGGCTCAGGGGTAGAGACACAAAGCGGCACATCCAGCCTTGCAGCACCCACCAATCAGTCATTCAACAAGTATTTATCAAGCACATACTATGTCAGCCATGTTCTAGGCACTGAGAATATAACGATGAACAAGGCCAAAAATCCCTGTCCTCAGGCAGCTTATAGCTTCCTGGGGGGAGAGCCAGACAGCAAGCAAAAAAGCAACAGACACAGAGAATGTTTTCATACCACTTATGAAGAAAATGCAGTCAGGGGCTAGAGGCCTGGAGAGTGTGTGCTATTTTCGACAGGATAGTCAGGGGAGGTCTCTCTGAGGAGGTGACATTTGTACAGAAATTAGAAGGAAGTAAAAGAGTGAGCCATGTTGGTTTCTGGAGAAAGTGGTCTAGGCAGCAGTGACAGCAAGTGCAAAGGCCCTGAGGTGGGAATTTACTTGTATCCTGAATGCTGAGGCTGGAACCAAGACCTGGGAGTCTCTCTCTCTCAATCTCCAGCAGCTAGAAAGAAGGACCATGTTGAACCAGCCTCAAGGGAAACAAGGCAGGCAGGCTGCCCTGGGGCCTCCTCCCTTTGAGGCCCCCCAGGCTGCAGCCCCAGAGCTCCTGCACCAGTCCTGGCCGTGCCCCCTGGCTGACTGGTAGCCACACTGTTACTGCCTGCCAGGAATCCATAACACTGCCTTATTTGCAGGCCAAGTTCCCTGATGTGATGTGGGAGGGAGGAGGGGACTTTGAAGCTAGGTACTCCGCCTCCAGGCCCTGGGAGCTGCTGGTTAATGAGGTCTCTGCAGCAAGCTGGGAGCATAGCCAAAGGCGCTGCAGAGGGCTACAGGAGGGGAAGCCCCAGGGACTTCTAAAATGATGTCCCTCAGAGGCCAGCCATCTGAGAAAGACCTTTCTCAAGCAGGCCACCAGGGCCAGGTTAACCACAAGGCCATGGAGCCAGGCTGCCTGGGTTGAATTCTGGCTCTGTCGCCCACTAACTGCCCATCATGAGCAAGAGAGTTACCCTGTAGGTGATAAGATGGTGATGATAATAACAGGTTAGTATGAGGATTAAATGAGATTAGATCTGCAAGGTGCTTAGCCCATGACAAGTGCTATAAAAGTGTTTTTCAAATAAAAAGGGAAGTGCTTAGTAAAGTGTATTTTAAAATCACTCTCTCCCATAAAATTGTATTTAAAATGTTCAGTAGGAAAAGGGTTTACCCCCTTTAAGAATAATCTAGCAAGAAACTGCTTCTGTCCGCACAAAATCGGTGACTGGGAAACAAAGCAGGAGTTGCCAGGGGTTTAATTAGTTCCTTTTAGCACTTAGAGCCCATCCGGAAGTCTGTGCAAACAGGAAGAGTGATCAGCCTGGGACCGGACAGCCCCTCTGGTTTGGGGCACCAACCACTTGTCTAGTCCAGCTTTCTGAACAGACATCACCTTTCTCTTCTCTTCTCTTTGTTACTAAGGCGCACTTTCAGTTGGCCCTTAAAAGGTACAAAAGTGTGCCTGGCACAGAGGACCTCATGGGTCTGGCCCTCTCTGGTTCTGTGTCCACATTGGTGAGATTGGTCTTCCCTTCAGGGCGAAACAAATGCCACTATTATTTATCGAGGGCCTAATAGGTGCTCTACAATGTACATTCTTCATTCCTCACATGTGTTCTTCATGCTGAGACCACACTCCCATTGCACAACTAAGAAAACTGAAGCTCAGGGAGGTTAGATGACTGCTGCGTGCAACTGCTGGCTCAGAGGTCTCCTCCCACCAAGCAGGCTTTCCTCAGGAGGGGCGTGGGGGTAGGATGGTGGCTGGGGGCCTCGTGGCCCCCTTGCCTTCTTAGCTCCTCAGATCTCTCTACCTGCCTCCTCCCTCTCTCGTGCCTTGTGCTTGAGTTTCCCCCTGAAGTGCTACAGCTGGATAGTGAACTCCCTACAGCAGTCAAAGGAATGAAAGTTGATGCCCACCCAGTGCCAGAGTGCAGTAGGGTGTAGAAGGTGAGCCAAGATGCCAGGAGAAATTAGGGACGGACTTCGTAGATGAAGACATGTACCGTGTTCCTGGACTGGAAGACTCAGTATTGGTAGGATGTCAGTTCTCCCCAAAATGATCTGTAGATTCAACACAATCCCAATCACAATGCCAGCAGGTTTCTGTGGAAATTGACAAGTCTATTTATTCTAAGATTTATGTAAAAATGAAAAGAACCTAAAATAGCCCAGACAATCAGGAAGAACAAAGACGAACAACTTAAACTACCTGATTTTAAAACTTTCTATAAAGCTACAGCAATTAAGACACTGTGATATTGGGTTAAGGTTAGACAAATGGACCAATAAGAGAGGTTACAGAGAATCCAAAAATAGACCCGTATATGTGGGTCAATTGATTTGCAACAAAGACACCACTGCAACTTTTCCACCCATGATGCTGGGTCAGCTGGATCAATTGGATCATAGAGAAAAAAATGAGGCTTGAGACCACCTCATAGCATAAATAAAAATTCTAAGTAGATCATAGATCTAAATGTGAATGGTAAAACAATAAGGCATCTAGACAAAGATTGTAAGAGAATATTTTCATGACCTTGGGGTAGGGAAATATTTTTGAAACACAGAAAATACTAACTACAGAGGAAACAATTGATAAATTGGGGTTCACTGAAATGTAAAACATCTGTTCATCAAAGGATACCAAAAGAGATCAGAAAGACAAGCCACAGAGTGGGAGAAGATGTCTACCTACATGTGGATCTGACAAAAACTCATATCCAGAATAGATAAAGAGTTCCTACAAATCAAAAAGGAAAAGACAACTCACTCAAAAATGGCCAAAAGTCTTTAAGAGGCACACCATAAAGGAAGGTATCCAAACTTTCAATAAGCTATGAAAAAGTGCTCAACATCATTGATCACAAATGATGGAAAAAGGAAACTAAGGCCAAAATAAGAGACCACAATACAGCCATTAAAATGACTAAAAAGAGAAAGACTGACAACGCCAAGTACTGGTGATGACGTAGAGCAAGTAGAACTCTTATACACTGCTAGGGGAATACAGATTGGTGCAACCACTTGGGCTACTTGCCTCTGTCTAGTAAACCTAAACATATATAAAATATATGGCCCAGCAATTCCATTCCTAGACATTACTCAAGAGAATTTGAAACATATGTTTACGAAAACACATATGAAAGAATGTCCACCGCAACTTTACTCAGAACAGGCCAAAACTGGAAATAAGCTAAATCTGTATCAAAGGGAGATGAAATAATCATACAATGGAGTACTACTCAGCAATAAAAATAAAAAAACTACTCATATATGCAACGACATGGATGCATCTCACAAATATTATACTGAAGCAATCCAGACACAGAATCATACATACTGTAGGTACTGTATGGCTCAATTTGTGTTAAGTTCAAAAACAGGCAAAAATAATCTGTGGTGATGTAAGTCAGAATAGTGGTTACCTCTTAAGGAGGTTAGGGTTTTGTTATTGTTTTTGTTTTTTGAGATGATCTCAGTCTGTTGACCAGGCTAAAGTGCAATGGCATGATCCTAGCTCACACTGCAGCCTCCACCTCCCAGGCTCAAGAGATCCTCCTGCCTCAGCCTCCCGAATAGCTGGGACTACAGGTGTGTTACATCCAGGTTCTTGGCATTTTGAACAAATAATTGGACAACATGCACAAACAAAGCAAGGAAAGAATGAAGCAAGGAAAGAGAGATTTACTGAAACAAAAGTACACTCCACAGAGTGGGACTGGACTCGAGCAGGCTGCTCAAGAGTGCTGGTTACATAGTTTTCTGGGGTTTAAAAACCCTCTAGAGGTTTCCCATTGGTTACTTGGTGTACACCCTACCTAAATAAAGTAGTGGCCCGCAACCAGTCTGATTGAAGTAAAGTTACAAAGTTATACTCCTATGCATATGAAGACTAAGCCCGTGACCACTCTGACTGGGTGTGGGAGGGGACCAATCAGAGGTACTTTCAATTTTTCATCCACCATGCAGAAAAGGAAGGAGGGTTGCAAAGGGGGAGTGGCCTCTGGTCCTTTTGTCACTTGGTTGTGAAAAGTTGGAGTTTTCCTTTTGATTTAATTCTAGGATGTCAGCATGAATTGGCCTTAGGTTTCCTGCTTCCAGACCCTATTCTCCTGCCTCAGGTGCATGTTATGATCCCCAGGCTGGTTTCAAACTCCTGGGCTCAAACAATCCTCCTAACTCAGCCTCCCAACATGCTAGGGTTACAGGTGTGAGCCACCGCACCCAACCAGGGTTGACTAGGATGGGGCATGAGGAACATTATTGACTAGGAGGGGGCATGAGGAAACTTTCTGAAATTCTGGAAATGTTTTATACTGTGATTTGAATAATGGTTACATGGGTGTATACATGTGTAAAAATTCATGAGGCAGTAGACTTGATATTTGTGCATTTTACTATAATATGTGTATAACTTTTTTTTTTTTTGAGACAGCGTCTTACTCTGTCACCCAGGCTGGAGTGCAGTGGCACGATCATGGCTCACTGCAGCCTTGACTTCCTGACTTCAGCCTCCCAAGTAGCTGGGACTGCAGGCGTGCATCATCATGCCACTAATTTTTGTATTTTTTGTAGAGATAGGGTTTTGCCATGTTGCTCAGGCTGGTCTCAAACTCCTGAGCTCAATCGATCTGCCTGGCTCAGCCTCCCACAGTGCTGGGATTACAGCTGTGAGCCACTGTGCCTGGTCAATACGTTACAATTTGATTTTTTTTAAATAACAATTAAAAAGAAAGGAGAGCAGTTATAGATGCTAAGGCTACCAGGGCTCAGGCTCTCTTCTCCAAAGCTCAGGGACGCCCAGGCAAACCTGAGAGCAGATGAGGGCATGTGCCTTTGATGAGTCCTTAGCGCTGTCCCCCACTCACCCTCCATTCACAAGAAATGGCGAACGGCTCTGAAATTGGAGAAGTCTACCAATTGTTCCATCCGGTGTACAGCTCTGGGCTATATCTGATTCTGAGGGGCTTCTGCTTTTCATTGCCTCTGAGCTCGTTTATAACTTGGTAAGTTGCACAAAACTGAGGGTAAAGTAAATGGTTCTTGTCCATAAAAATGCCTCTGAAGTTTGTCTAATAGAAGTGCCGTTGACTATTGACTTGTAGATATGGCCTGTTTTTCATCTATTTGCAACTTCATTTCCGGTGACCTATAATGAATCTGCCCTTCGGACTCTCCTTTGAACTGGTTGTAACATCTTACTGGTTCCCTCATTACATAGTAAGCTAAAGTCTTTGACATGTGTTAGTTTTCTACTTACATGAAAGTCATGATCTCTTTGACATCCACTTACCCCAATTCCCTTTCTACCACCTTCTCTAGATGTTTCAATGTCCATTTCACACCAGGGTCAGCAACTCTGCAGCCCCCGAATGGGGGTTACTCAGAGAAGCTGAGTTCCCTCTGCCTTGGGGAAAATAAGTTTTGCATATTTACAGACACGGGACAACCTCTCCCCTGACACCCTTCCTAACAGAGGAGTCCCTAGATTGTGATCTTGGTGAAGGTCAAAGACTTGTGGGTTCTGGGTAAATCCTTGTTGAAGTATTTCTGCCTGTCCCAACATCTTTGTCCCGCCAAACTGGTGGTCCCATGGTGAGCCCCAGAGGGAAGGAAGGGGAGGGGCCTGTGAGAGGAGGCAAAGAGGGAAGGAGACTCACCCTGCTCTTGGTTCAAAGAGCTGGGTGTGTGGAGACAGAAGTGGGACTGACCCTCCTGTTGAGGCAGAGCCTGGAGAGCCCTCGTGGGCTTAGGGAGGCCCTGAGTCCCGAGCACCTTCCTGAACCTTCAAAGGCAGCTTTTTCTTCAATGAGGGACACTGGACAATTGCTGTGCCAGGCTGAGCACACAAAATCAATGGTGCCTACCAATGAAGGGGCTGCCGCCACCAGGGGTGCTGACCAGGGGTGCTGACCTGGGGTGCTGGACTGCCACCAGGTTCCCATCCTGCGCACTCTAGGTCTCTCCAGCTCCAGAAACTGCTTCTTCCAAAACCCAGTCTAAGTCCATCATCCCTCCTTCCATCCCCATTTCTCCCAGCCCTACGTGCCCGCTAAGGGGCTCTCTGAAGACCAGAGCAAAAGCCAGAGACTTCAGAGGCAGTGAGATGGCTTGAGGGCAGAACTGAGGGAGCACAGGGGGCTGAGGGTGTGACAGTCAGGAGGCAGAAAGTCGGAGGCAGAGAGTAGCTGTGGACGGGAACAGGAGATCGCAGTCCTGCCCCCACACATGTCCTGCTCCCCAAAGACTAGAACACAGAAGGAAACCCCTAGAGACTATTGCCTGCCTTGTCCTTTTGGCCAAAGAGTAATTGGAAGGAGAAGCTGCAAGAAGCCAGGACCTCCTGGGCTGAGGCTGCTCTCAGAGGATAGAGGAAAAAGGAGAGACGAAGGCTGGGGACAGGGCCTTCCCCCTCCCTGAAAACTACCACATAAGGGTCATTCGGCTGGGCACAGTAGCTCAGGCCTGTAATCCCAGCACTTTGGGAGGCCAAGGCAGGAGGATTACTTGAGCCCAAGGGTTCAAGACCAGCTGGACAACATGGTGAAATCCCGTCTCTACAAAAAATACACACAAAAATTAGCCGGGCATGGCGGCACACACCTGTAGTCCCAGCTACTGGGGAGGCTGAGGTGGGAGGATCGCTTGAGCCCAGGAGGTCAAGACTGCAGAAAGCTGTGATCCCGCCACTGCACTCCAGCCTGAGCCACAGAGACTCTGTCTCAAAAAAAAAAAAAAAAAAAAAAAAAAAAAAAAAAAAAAAAGGCTGACATTCATGAAGACACAGCTAGTAAGTGATGCAGACAGGATTCAGACTCAAGTAGCCAGCCTGGCCTAGTTTCTGATTTCTGTCATTTGAGAATGTGGGGAACCCCTATTATCACTGAATGTTCCACAGGTATTTAGGCAGGATCTTTGACCTTCACCAAGATCACAATCTAGGGACTCCTCTGTTAAGAAGGTGTGGGGGAGAGGCTGCCTCACGTCTTGTTTGTCTCACATTGTGTCTATAAACATGCAAAACTTGTTTCCCCCAAGCAACAGAGGGAGAGTTGAGAATCTTTCTCTGCTGTCTCAAGCATGGCTCTCCCGGCAGCCTCAGCCTCACCCTAACCCTGCAGGGAGGTATTGGTATTGCTTTTAGAGAGGACAAAATGAGGACCGAGAGCAGAAGTGACTTGCTCAAGGTCTCATGGCAAGGAGGGGGGCAGACCCGGGATTTGAACCCAGGGCACGATGGGGACCTTTCAAACCCCAGGGCCATGCAATGACCATATCTGGCCGGGCAGGAGGGAGGTGGCTTGAAATCAAAGGTGGGGGGCAGTTCAATCGATAAATCAAGCCGCCTCCCCCTCGCCCCCCAACTGGTTTGCACACTTGTCCAGAGAGAGTTCAATAAGAGTTCACAAGCTCTTGGAAGAGGCTGCGTGATGGGAAGAGGCAAGCTGCCTAACCCTCGCGGATGTGGACGAGGGCCGCAACCACGGGATGATGAGAGCTAGAGGGGTCCCAGAGCTGACCGGCCTTTCTGCAGGGTCTGGGAGCCGAGCGGGCGGACTGGCTTCCGCGGTCTCCACGGCGACGCGAGGGCGCGGGGAGAGGCCTCTCCGAATTGATCTAGCTCTAGTCTAGTCCCGAGTGAAATGGATTTTTTAATAAGTCTATTAGCTGCTTTGAAAACGCAAATTGAGTTCAGGAGAGACATCAGCCGCCATAAGAAAACAATATGACGTCTGAGACCCTCGGGGGGAAGAGGACGCCCCAGCGCAGGGTACCCCCCACCAAGTCTGAGCCTAGCCTTGGTGAGGCGAAGAGAGAGTGGCCTCTCTCCAGGGCCTTTACGCCTCGCCGGTCCCCAGGGTTCGTGGATTTAGCTGGAGTTGTGCGCCAGCTCTTCTACAGAATTGAGCAAACTGCGGCCCAGAGCGAAGCCAGTTCCCCTGAGGGGCACAATCCCGGAAGGCTTCCTTAAGGAGGCAGGATTCTAAGGGGCATTTGAAGAGGTACACTCAGCAAATCCTGGACTCAGGTAAAAAATAAGACCCAGAGAGCTTTTGCCCAGAGCTTTACAATTTATAAACGACACGCTGGTTCGCTCTAAGTTTATAAACTTAGAAACTTAGAAACTTATAAACGACTCCCTCTTAGTGACGACAGGGGAGGGGTAATTAGGAGCCCATTTTACAGTTGAGGAAACGGAGGCTGGGGGCCTTAAGGATAAAAGGCTTGTTGCCAAGGTCATTCAGGCAGGGTCAAGGCCAGAATTCCCAGTTTCCCTTAGGGGAAGGAGCTGGAGGAGCCGGCCTGGGCCACAGGGCTTGGGGAGCTGGGCCCCGAGTTGGGATGGTTGGGGCTGGGGAACTGGGCTGGCCTCTCCATCACCTGTTAATTGAGGCTAAGGAGGGCTCTGGAGGAGGTGGGAGGTGAGAGAAAGAGCTGGGGTCTGGCGCTTAGGTACACAATTACTTTCTTCCGTTGTCATCACCCTCTCTGTCTGGAGCCTTCTTTGCATATGCAAATGAGTGCATCCTCCCACAATTACACAGTAATCAGGAGCAAATTACCTTCTTGCTGTTTACTTTCAGCGTCCTTAATTAATCTGGTTATTAGACGATTAATGAAGCTTGTTTGGTGAAAAATTCATAGCAAGAACGGCCAAAGGGGTGTGCATGCACAAGGTGTGGGAGCGAGGGAGGTGCTGTCTTTACCCAGAAATAAAGGCAGGCCCTGGGTTTCCCCTCAGCACTCTCTCCTTCTCAGCCTTCCCCCTGTCGTCCCCAATTTGTTGCAAACAACCCAGCCCCACCCCACCTTTCCCCATCCCACCATTCCCAGTTTCCTCTTACAGCCCATCACCTCCTCCATGAAGCCTCTGTGAATGGGAAGACAGCCCTTAGTGTTCTCCAGAGTCCTTGAGGGGGGACTAGAGTCCCAAGCAAGATCAGAGGTCTAGGGTCAGCCCCAGACCTCCCACTGCCTTTAGGGTCAATTCCAGGTCCCCCAACTCCACTGCTCTCCCCAGACTGTAGCCAGGCAGTGCTGCAAAGGCAGCCCTCACCCTCTCCAATCAAAAGGAACCCCCAACAGCCCGTGGGCCAAAGGCATGTAAGAGGTTCCCTCTGTGGGTGTGAAACCACCAGGCCCAGCTTGAGGGTTCACTAAGATGACATACACTTTTAATTTTAAGAGTGATGGTCTGAGCCCCCACCTGCTCATGCTAGCAGTAATCCAGCATTTCTCCTAGGGTCCCCTTCCCTGGGTCATTTCTGGGCACCCCAGAACAGTGTTCATGTCCTACAGATCCATCCTGGGGTCATTGTAATCTGACTTTTTCTATCCACCTGCTTTTAAGATCTTTTTAGGTTTCTGCAGTCTCACTATGATGTTTGTAGGTCTGGGTTTCTCCTTATTTACTCTGTTCAGATCTTTGTATTTCCTTCCCAGGATTTATCTTTTTTATCATTTCTGAAAAATTTCTAATCAACACATTGTTAAACATTTCCTCTCCCATTCTCTCAGTGATCTCCTCTGGAATTCCCAGATGACATTTGTTAAACTCCCCTTTCTGTATTCCATATTTTTATTCTTGTTGTTCATATTTTTCTATCTGTGCTGCATTATAGCTAATGATTTCTTCATATCTGTTTTCCAGGTCACTGATTATTTCTTCAGCTGTATCTAACATGCTGTCTAACCCATCTATTGGGGTTTAAATTTCAACATTATCATTTTCATTTATGAGTCTATTTGTTCATTTTCATAATTTGCTTGGTTATCCTGATAGCATCTTTATTTCTTTAAACATTTTAAACATGATATTTTAAAAAGACATATTCTGGGCCAGATGCAGTTGTCTCATGCCTATAATACCAGCACTTTGGGAGGCTGAGGTGGGAGGATCACTTGAAGTCATGGCAATATAGTAAGACATAGTGAGACCTTGTCTCTACAAAAAACAAACAAAACAAAACAAAAAAACAGCCAAGCATGGTGATGTGAGCCTGTCATTCTAGCTGCTCAGGAAGCGGAGGTAAGAGGATCACTTGAACCCAGAAGGTAGAGGCTGCAGTGAGCCAAGGTCACATCATCATTGCACTCCAGCCTGGGTGACAGATGGAGACCTTGTCTCTAAAGAGTGTGTGTGTGTGTGTGTGTGTGTGTGTGTGTGTGTATATATATATATATATATATATATATTTACACACACACACTCTTAATCTGATTATTCCAATATCTTAAGTCTTGAAGGTCTACTTCTGCCATTTGTGGTTTTACTGACTTGCTCGTGATCAGTTGTTTCCCTGTATGCTTTGTAATTCTGTATTGTAAACTTGAGCTTAGCTGGTCTCTATCCATGGGAATCCTGTACAGCAAAAGTTGAAGGTGTGTCCCTCCCAAGAGAATTTGCTTTTGCTTCTGCCAGCCAGGTGGCTAGGTGCTACCAACACACTTGGGGTTAGTTCCACCACCTGGTATTTCCTGGAACACACATAATGCAAACATTTACCTATACCCCTGTGTGGTCAGGCTTGTGATTACAAAATTCAAAGAAGGCTTTTTTTTTTTTTCTCCTACAAAGAGCACATGCCAAAATAGGCAAATGTTCTTATTTCTCTTTGCCACTGAATGGATGTTTTTCTCTATCCTTCCACAAAAAATGTAGACTTTTGAAAGTCTTAGTTTTTTGTGGAGCTCTCAATTACAACTCCCCACCGCCCTGAGCCCACAGCCCTTCTTCCTTGTGGGGCCCTTTACAAACAACCCTCTAGGCCTGTGTCCACCTGGACAATTTTGTCCCCCAGGAGACATTTGGCAAAGTCTGGCAGCATTTCTGGTTGTCACATCAGAGGAGGAAAGTGCTACGAGCGTCTGGTGGGTGAGGTCAGGGGTGCTGCTAGACATCCTACAATGCATGGGACAGCCCCTCACAACAAAGAATAATCAGGCCCAAAGTACCCATCATGCTGCTGTTGGGAAACCTGGATCTGGCTCTTGGAGAAGCATGATCTGCAAACCACCTGTGGCCTCCCAACAGCTTCAGAGTCCCTTACACTCAGGCTTCCAGCACCCTCTTAATGTTTGACACCTTAAAGGTTTTCCTTGTATTCATTCATTTATTCATTTTACAAACCCAGCCATGTATTGAAAAAGAATGGTTGTTTCATTTTATGGAGCACTTCTGGGTGTTCTGTGAGTGGCAATTCTTCAAGGCATCCACTGTCCCTTGCGCCTGCATCCTCCTCTCTAATGTTTACTGCTCCAGCTCGCCTCTCTCTGCCTGGTAAACGCCTTTTTGATTTCACTCCCTCTCCCTGCACCAGTGTGCAGCTGGAAGCCCAGAGCATGTGCTACTGAAGGTTTGGGAGACAATCAGCAGGGTCTTGAGAGTGTGTGACCTGCCTGCCAGCAGCAGTTGCTCTTGAGGCTCACAAACCCTCAAATCCCACCATCCTTGTGGGCCCTGCCTGATTCCATGAAGCCAAGGCCTGATTCCACAATCTCTTGCCTCTCCAGATCTCCAGGTCTCTTCACCTCCCTGGCTCACAGCCTCAGGGTGTCCTCTCCTGCACCCCCTCCCCATTCGTGGCTCTAGACCCAAGCGACACCTGCAGCAGGAATACTCACTGCTTCCCCCAGAGTCTGTGTCAGCCTGGTTCACTCTGGACCACACAAGGTGCTCAGTACTGACTTGTTGAATGAATAAATGGATGATCGAATGAATGAATGAATGAATGAATGAATGAATGAATGAGGACTGGCTCCGGGACGATGCAAGGCAGTCATAATAACTGTAAAATACATTTCCAGAGTCTGGCTGTTCAACATCAAAGTGACACCATGTTGGGACAGCCACAGTTCAGTCTAAATGTGCGTTTAGGGAAAAGCATTTCCCTAATGCTTCAAGGGCACGGCCGGGATAGAGACGCTCCCAATTTACATGACTAAACAGCACACTCGACGCGGCAAACTGCAGCATCTGCATCCAATTTGTGGTGGATGACTTTTCAGCTTCCTCTGCGAACAAATGGGGGTGGGCCCTGGCTTGCTTGTGTGTAACTAAAGGGCCCCACCTGGAGTGAAGAAAAAGCAAACAGAATCTGTTCCAAAGTTGTTCGTTCTCTACCTCCAGAAACACAAACTTCCAGTAACCCCAGTTGGCCTCTCTCTCCATAAAACAAAGCAAGGTCTCTGTCTTTCTAATGGTGCCTAGAATTTAAGGCATTTGCTCCATTCATTCATTCATTTAATAAATTTTTTTTTTTTTTTTTTTTTTTTTTTTTTTTTT
>NW_016815774.1:1357772-1370300 GCF_001698545.2 Rhinopithecus bieti | reverse complement strand
TNATCCGCCCGTCTCAGCCTCCCAAAGTGCTGGGATTACAGGCTTGAGCCACCGCGCCCGACAATAAATATTTATAGAACATCTTCCATGTGCCAGGCACGGTTTCAGGATTTGGAAGTTCAGCAGAAAACAGGCCGGGTGTGGTGGCTCACGCCTGTAATCCCAGCACTTTCAGAGGCTGAGGCGGGCGGATCACCTGAGGTCAGGAGTTCGAGACCAGCCTGGCCAACATGGTAAAACCCCGTGTCTACCAAAAATACAAAAAATTAGTTGGGTGTGGTGGCGCATGCCTGTAATCCCAGCTACTCGGAAGGCTGAGGCAGGAGAATTGCTTGAACCCAAGAGGCAGAGGTTGCAGTGAGCCGAGATGGCGCCTCTGCACTCCAACCTGGGCGACAAAGCCAGACCCCATCTCAAAAAAGAAAGAAAGAGAAGAAAACAGAGCCAAGTTCCTATCTGCGCAGCGCTTATGTTCTGCTGGGGGAGGGTGACACAGTAACTACTGTCAGGGAGTGATGAAATCTAGGAGGGAAGATGAAGCCATAGGTGGCTGCAGGGATGCGGGGTGGGTGCTGTCTAAGGTGGGTCAGTCAGGAAATGCCTCTCTGTGAAGGCAACTTAGCTCAAGAGAGCCTGCCAGAATTAGGGGGAAGAGCGTTCCCTGTTGAAGGAACAGCAACCGACTGGGAAGAGTGAGGAGGCCCAAGTGGCTGGAGTGAGAAAGGCAAAAAGGGAAGGAGATGAGGCTGGAGAAATGCCTGGGGACTGGGCCCCACAGAGTCTCATAGACTGGGCCAGGGTTTAAGGTTTACTTAAAGAGTGATGGGAAGCCGTAGAGGGTCTTCAGCAGCGGTGTGGAAGGATCCATTGACATTTCACAGGATCCCTCTGGCTGCTGTGTGGGGGTCTGACTGAGGGCCAAGAGCTGAAGCAGGGATCCACTGGGAAGGCCTCTCAGAACCCAGGCTAAGGATGGCAGTGACGGGACCGTGTGGAGGGAAGCCATTGGATTCTGGAGGTGTCAAGGCAAGGCAAAGGCAGCTGCAGACACATGGATGAGGAGGGTGAGGAAGCAGGAGAAGTCAAGGTTGGCCCCAAGGTTTCTGCCCATGAGGGGGGTGGGGCCTTTTACTGAGAGCAAGAGGGGAGGGAGGAGCAGGAAAAGGGGGTGGAGGGTCACCTGGAGGTGCCTGGCAGAGCTAGGGGTAGGCAGTGGGCCACACGGGTCAAGTTCAGGTGCAAGGACAGGGCTGGAGAGGCACACTTCAGAGTTGGAACCACAGGATCTGATGAGATCCCCCAGGAAGCAAGCACAGGAGAAGCAAAGGATTCTGTGGTCTGAGCCTGCAGATGCAAACACTTCACAGGTCACTAAGGGTGCATGTCAGGCCCCATCCTGCTTAGAGCCTCCCAGTGGCCTTCCAGTGGATGCCTAGGTCCCAGCCTCTCCACCCTCACCTCACTCTGCCCTCCACCCCAGTCTCTCTGTGCTGCCTCACAGACCTCTTTCAATCTCTTAAACTTGCCAGACCAGCCCTCCTCTGACCCCAGGGACTTGCCCATGCTATCCCTTTTCCCTAAAACGCCTTCTTCCGCTCTTCTCCTGCTCTTTCCCTAACTTCTTCCTTTTTCTTTGGGTCTCATCTTAAATGCTGCCTCCTCAGGTGGCCTTCTCTGACTCCCCATTCTAAAATAATCACACACACACCCCCATTATTTTCTCCCAAGAGACCCTGTTCATGTCTTTTAAAGCACTTATTACAAACTGTCATTATCTGTATATGAGTGTGTTGATTTGAGAAATGTCTGTCCCGTCTTCCCCCCTTGACCATAAACTTCATGAGACAAGGAACATCAACTGTTTTCACCATTGTGACAGTGAAGTATTTGTTGAATGATGAGTGACTGGGGAACCTAAACACTGGTTGATGGTGTGCTATGTTCTCGACACCGTGCCAAACTTTTCCATACCCAGCTGTGGTAGCCGTCACCACTGCTCACCAATAGCTCCAGTTCTCCTCTTCCAGGCAACAGGATTACATATCCTCACCCCCCTTGAGGTGTGGCTGCAGGACTTGCTTTGACAATGAAATATGAGAGAAAGGACATGGGTCACTTTCAGGTGGAAGCACGAAGAGCCAGCGTGCAGTTCTCCATATTCTCTTCCCCTGCCAGGGAAGCCTTACGTGAGGATTGGAGGAGCCTATGTCATCTGCAATCCCCGAGTCACTGTAATGAGCAGATCCCCTCCCCGGATGGATAGTGTGAGTGAGGAAAAACAATCTTCTGGTTTTAAGCCACTGAGAATTTGTGACTGTCACACAGCATAACCCAGCCCACACGACAAATACGGTGCACTCATTTCATTCTTCCAGCAACCCTGCAGCACGCTGTCTGCACCCACTGCTCAGACCATTCAACCAACACATATATTGAGTCCCTACAAGAAGGAGGCACTGACCCCACAGAGAAATAAGATGTGGCCCCCAAGAAGCTTATGGTCTGGGATGCAGAAATTGCCAAGAAAGCACAATAAAATGTAGTGTAGTGGAGGTACAGCAGAAGGACCATTCTTGGGAGAGGGAATGCCAAAGTAGAATCTTTTTTCAAAAAATATTATTATTATTATTTTAGAGACAGGGTCCCACTGTATTGTCCAGGCTATTCTCAGACTCTTGGCCTCAAGCAATCCTCCTGCCTTGACCTCCTGAGTAGCTAGGACTACAGTCTCAAGCCACCAAACTTGACCTAATGGTGCCCATTGTCCAAGTAGGTAGAGGTGGAGGTACCAGAAGGGATGGCATCCCTGGCACAGGGATCAGCCTACACAAAGCTCAACACTGGTGGAGAATCAGTGGCATGTAGGTGCATTAGTTCAAGTAGATGCTAAGCTGCCCTTACAGACACTCTAAAATAGAATGGTTTAAACCAGCTAGAAGTCGAGTTCTTCGACACATAACAGTCCAGAGCTTGGTACTTCTAGGCTATAGTGTGACTCTGCCATCCCTTAAACTTGACTTCAGTCTCTGAGTTCAAGGTGGTTACTCCCACTCCTGCCGTCACATCTGCATTCTAGCAGGAGGGGAGAGGAAAGGGTTGAAAGGAGTACATGCCCATTTCTTTTAAAGATATAACCTAGGAGCACAAGTCTTCACTGTCCCCTTCTGGCAGTTCCACCATCCAGTCATCCATGCCAGCATTGCCCCACTCCATCTGCTCAGTTACCCTCTGCATCCAACTGAGTCCCTCATCCCCAGGCCCTCATCTCTCACCAGGCCCACAGCAATGGCCTCCTAACAGGTCTCCCAGCCTCCAGGCCAGACCCTTCCATCCCACCACCTGCAGAGAGGCTGTCCCAATTGACAGCTTCAACCAGGTCACTCCCTTCTTAGAAGAAAGTCCAGGCCACTGGGTGTAGCCCACAGGCCCCCTCCCCTCGCCTTTGCCTGGCTCTTCAGCCTCATCTGTCACCCCTGGAGTGCTCATCTTGGTCTTCCCAGTACCTCTACTGGGCCTCTCTTCCCAAATACGCTGTTGATCATCTCTGTCGTTTGCTCGTTTCTGAAATACCCTTCCCCGTTTCCATTCCACCAGACAAACCTTTAGGGATCAGCTCAGGTGTTAACTCCTTCAGGAAGGTGACTCAGAGACCCTTTTCTGAGCTGCTGGTGTGTGTAGCCACTCTCCTCTTCCCCATATTTTATAATTGTTTCTTCAAGCTAGTTGCTCCATATCGCTAAGAACTGCAGTATATTCGGGCTCACAGTAGTGCTTGAAAAGCAACTGAATGGAGAAATGAATGGTGGAGGCAGAAGCCAACCAGAATGCCTTAGGGAGGCAGTGTGGAGTGGAGGCTAAGGATGACGACTGGAGCCAGACTGCCTGGGTTCAAATCCCAGCTCCACCTCCAGCTCCTCCTGCTGTGTGCACTTGAGCAAGATATATAACCTCTTTAAGCTCCATTGTCTCCATCTGTAAAATGAGAACAAAAAGAGTACTTCCCCCATACACTTGCTGTAAAGATTAAACAGTTCAACACATGTAAAACTTAAAACAGTGCCTGGCACTGCATTAGTCCTTCTTGTTATTAGACTGGGGGCAGTGAGAAAGCTCAGGTGGAACCAAGCAGGGGAATGGCCTAATGGGATCTGTGTCCCAGAAAGACGGGAGGACACGCCCACTGCCAACTGAAATGAAGGGACAGGGATGTCTTAGTCTGGGCTGCTGTGACCAGTGACCACAGACTGGATGGCACATGAGCAACAGAAATTTACTTCTTGCAATTTTGGAGGCTATAATTCTGAGATCAGGGTGCCAGTGTGGCCAGGCTCTTGTGAGGGCTGACAGCCACTTTTTGTTTTATCCTCAATGGCAGAGAGCAGAGCGAGAGGCTCTCTCACTTACAAGGGCACGAATCCCATTCCTGAGGCCTCTGCCCTTGTGACCTCATCTAATCCTAATCACCTCGCAAAGCCCCCGCCTCCTAATACCACCACTTTGAGGGATGATGTTTTAATATATGAATTTGGGGAGGACACAGAGATTCAGTCTGTAACAAGGGACCAGATTTATCTTCTTGTCTGAAACAACTGAAAACAAACAAACAAAAACACACACACACATGGAACCATGGTTCTCAGGACATTGACATTAAGCAGTGAATGACAGTGATCCCTAAGAGATGGGAAACAGATAAGGTGAGCCCACCATTGTCCCACTTAGTGCACAGGGGGAGGGGACTCAGGCAGAGCAGACTGAGCTGGCGCTCAGAGAGGCTGAGGGGGCTAGAGATCACAGGCCAGAGTGCAGCGAGGGGAGACTTCACAGAGAGCGAGCCCCCAGGTCCTCCTGGAGCTCTCAGCTGAATACTGCTCCATGCATCAGGTTCCAGTAAGGAAACTGTCTGAGGCTGATTAGAGGGAACAATCCCTGTAGCTCACACATGATCCACCAGGCAGAATGGAAAACTTCATAATTCACAGGGCACAGGCTAGAGAACTCACAAAGATTTGCCTCAGAAGTGGGGCACAATTAGCCCTGGACTCAGTGCTGCTCTGGTCCTGTGTGACAGAGTTTAAAAGCAAGACCTGAAAGGATCGAACCATTTCCAAGTAACTTAACCACATTCCAGACAAAGCTCAAGAATATTTCTTTATATACAAAAATAATCAGCACCCAATGAAGTAAAATTCATAATGTCTGGCATCCAATAAAAAAGTTACTTGGGGCCAGGTATAGTGGCTCACACCTGTAACCCAGCACTTTGGGAAGCCAAGGCAGGTGATCACTTGAGGTCAGGAGTTCGAGACCAGCCTGGCCAACATGGTGAAACCCCATCTCTACTAAAAATACAAAAATTATCCGGACGTAGTGGTGCATGCCTGTAGTCTCAGCTACTCGGGAGGCTAAAGCAGGATAATCACTTGAACCCTAGAGACAGAGATTGCAGTGAGCCGAGACTGCACCACTGCACTCCAGCCTGGGTGACAGAGCAAGCCTCCATCTCAAAAATAAATAAATAAATAAATAAAACATTAAAAAAAGATATTGGGTATACAAACAAGGAGGAAAACGTGGCCCATAATAAGAAAAAAAAATCAATCTAGAAATGACACCATAGAATTAGTAGGCAAGGATATTCAAACAGTTATTATAATTGCATTGCACATGTTCAAGAAGCTAAAGGAAAAAATGAACTTTTAACTAGAAATGTGGAAGACAGAGAAAAGATCTCATTGAGCTTCTAGTGATGAAAGCTACAATGCTGATATTTCTAAAAATACACTGGATACAATTAACAGCATATTGGATACCACAGAAGAAAAGGTTAGTGAACTCGAAGACATAGCAATAGAAACTATACAAAATGAAACACAGAAGGAAAAAAGGCCAGGAAAAAAATGAATAGAGCATTATTCAGTCGTCAGACAATTTCGAGGCCTGATATATGTATAATAGAAGTCTCTGGAGGTGAGCAGATAAAAGCGGTAGATGGAAACATTCTCGAAGAAATAATGGCCAGATATTTTCCAAATAATAATGAAAAGTTTGAACCCACAGATCCAAGAAGCTCACCAAAATCCAAGTAAGAGAAACATGAGGGCCAGCTCACGCCTGTAATCCCAGCACTTTGGGAGGCCAAGGCAGGCGAATCACGAGGTCAAGAGATCGAGACCATCCTGGCCAACATGGTGAAACCCCATCTCTACTATAAAGATACGAAAATTAGCCGGGCTTGGTGGCCACTTGGGAGGCTGAGGCAGGAGAATCGCTTGAACCCAGGAGGCGGAGGTTGCAGTGAGCCGAGATCGTGCCATTGCACTCCAGCCTGCCAACAGAATAAGACTCCATCTAAAAAAAAAAAAAAAAAACCCATGAAGAAAACTATACCAAGGCACATCATAACCAAATTGTTTAAAACCAGTGAGAAAGAGAAAACTTTAAAAGCAGCAAGAGGAAAAAAATGTATTATATACAAAAGAACAGCAATAAGGATGATGGCAGATATTGGGATGCTCCCTTGGAACAATGCCATTCAGAAGACAGGGAGCAACCCCTTTAAAGTATTGAAATAAAGGCTGTGCTGGGAGCCCTGGTGACCCAGGCCTGTTCTCCTGGCACATAAGGAGGCAAGGCCAGGCATTCGAGGCCAGCCTGGGCAACACAGAAAGCTCTCATCTATCTGTCTGTCTATCTATCTATCTATCTATCTATCTATCTATCTATCTATCTATCAATCATCTATACATATACAAGGAATAAAGGCCGAAAGCTGCAGCAGGAGCTGGGAGACAGTGACAGCTGTCCAGGGGAGATAGGTGATGAAGGCATGAATCCAGGAGGTGGTCCTGGGCATGGAAGCAGGTAGAGGGAATGTTGGGGATTAGCAACTGAGAGGTGGGAAAGGGGGCCTAGAATAAGGCATAGGTTTCTGGTTTGCATGGCTGCTGTCACCAAGATAGGGATCATGGGAGACAGGAAGAAGAAGACTTAAGAGAAGACTATGGGTTCCACTGTAGTCAGTTCTGAGCAGTCAGTGGAGTGCTCAAAACGAGGTTTGGAAGCTGGGAGATATATATACATTTGGCACTTGTTTGATGGCATAGTAGTTAGGATAGAAAAACTATAACTGGGCTGGGCGTGGTGGCTCACGCCTGTAATCACAGCACTTTGGGAGGCCGAGGCGGGCAGATCGCGAGGTCAGGAGATCGAGACCATCCTGGCTAACATGGTGAAACCCTGTCTCTACCATACCCACCCAAAAAAAAAAAAAAAAAAAAAAAAAGGAAAAGAAAAAGAAAAAAAAAAAAAAAAAAAAAAAAAAAGAAAAGGCGCCGGCCATGGGCGGGGCCTGTAACTCCCAGCTACTCCAGCGGCTGAGGCAGGAGAATGGCGTGAACCAGGAGGTGGAGGCTTGCAGTGAGCCGAGATCTCGCCATGCACTCCGCCCTGGGCGATCTGAGCTTGAGGGACCCCGTCTCAAAAAAAAAGAAATAACTGGCTGGGCACAGTGGCTTGTGCCTGTGATCCCAGCACTTTGGGAGGCCAAGGCAGGCGGATCACTTGACGTCAGGAGTTTGAGACCAGCCTGGCCAACGTGGTGAAACCCCGTCTCTACTAAAAATACAAAAATTAGCCAGGCCTGGTGGTGGACACCTGTAATCCCAGCTACTTGGGAGGCTGAGGCAGGAGAATTGCTTGAACCCGGGAGGTGGAGTTTGCAGTGAGCCAAGATTGTGCCACCGTATTCCAGCCTGGGCAACAGAGCAAGACTCCATCTCAAAAAAAAGAAAAGAAAAGAAAAGAAAAGCTATAACTTAGTAACAAGCCCTGAAATCTCAGCATGTTAGCATAAAATAAGTTTATTTCTTGTTTATAGAAAGTTCACTATGGGTTGGCAGAAGCTCTCCTCCATCCGGTGATTCAGGGACCCAGGTACCCTCCATCTTAGGTGCCACCATTTCAACACGTGACTTCCCAGGTCAGCACAGTAAGAGAAGAGAGACATGGAGGAGGTACCCCAGCCTTAGTCCAGAAGTGACTGGCATTATTTATACCCACAGGTCATTGACCAGAACAGTCACATGGCCTCACTCCAACTGCAAGGGAAGCGGGGAAATGTAGGAGGAGGACATGGGATATTTGGAAAGCTCTGAGGCCATGAATTTAAATGAGAGAGGCCATAAAACTTTTGAAATGAAAGAAGAGTTCCAAGCCTGGAGCCCCAGAGGGAGCCCTAGCATTTGAAGAGTGGGTGGAAGAAAAGAAGCCCAAAACCACAGAGGAGGGAGGATCCGGGTGGGAGGAGGACCGCAGAGAGCATGCTGTTCCGGAAGGTGAGGCAGCCAAAGGTCAAGGGTAGGGCTCACATCCTTTCCCCATCTCCTGTGGTCGTGCAATGATTTTGTAGTCTTGAAATCATTTTCAGCAGATACTATTTTGTTTCATAGATGGGGAAACTGAAGTTTGGAGAGCTAAGAGGCTCAGGTACTCAAGTCACAGAGACCTGCAAGAGACTAAAGCCAGGGTCTCTAACCTGACTCCTCAGTTGGCCTTATCTGTGCATGGCCCCAGATCCTGCCTATGCTCAGCGGGGCATCTGACCACCTCCATGGGTTGGATGAAGTTAGATCCTTACCTCCAGGCTCCTCTCCCTGCTTCCCCAAGAGCATCTTGCAAGCTCAGAAAGAAGAGCATTTACGGGGCCCTCTGAAAACCATGCACTCCCCTAACTTTCCTGATTGAGGGAGGGTGGGTGATCAGGATGTGAGGTGGGGCTTTACGAGGCCTCTCAAGTCTCGACAAGCCTCCTGACTCTCTGGGCCTCAGTTTCCTCTTCTGTTAATGTGTATGACGAGGAACAGTGGATGGTCCTTGGGGCCCCACCCAGCTTACCCCTCATTCTATGCTTTCTTCACCTGCCAGTGAAGGAGTGGCAGAGTGCAGGGATGGCGGGCCCACCCTCACCGGTCCCCTCCACCAACAACCCCCACCGGCTCTCCATCCTCCTCCACTGCTCCAAATGTTAACAAACCTCTTTCTCCAGGCACAGACAACCTGGGCTGGGGAAGCCAAAGGAAGGGCCTGATTTGCATACTTGAGCCCCTCCCCAACCCCCTAGTGTGTGCACAGTTGCCATAGCAACTGGCCCCAAAAGACTCTTCTTGGCAGTAGCCTCCCCTTTCTGCATTGCTGGAACGCTGGCTGCTTACTCAGGCTCTGAGCACTCAGAGCTCAATCCCTTATTTTAAGGATGAAGAAAGTGAGGCCCAAAGAGGGTAAGCTACTTGCCCAAGGGCACACAGCAAGTTGGTCGCAGAGCCTTACCTAGAATCCAGGTCACCTGATTTCCACTCCAGCGTGCCTGTCATCCTAGGAGGGAGATGGGGGTCACTTTCTACCCAATGACAAGCGTGCTACATCGAGCTCTCCCCAGACCTTGGGAAGCTTAAGTGAAGAAACTAACTTTGGGCAGAGACTCAGATATTGCTGAGTGCTAGGGGGTGGGGATACAGCTAAACAGGCTCCTCTAAGTATCCATTCCAGCCCCATCTCCCTGATTATTCATTCAGCAAACATTTCTTGTATGCCTATTATGTGCCAGGTACTGTCCTAGGCCCTGAGATTCAGCTGCAATGAAATGCCCTGCCCTGGTGGGGGCTGACAGTCTGGCGGTGGGTGAAAACTATAAGCAAGCCCTCTGAATACAGGATGAAGTCTGGGGCTGAAGCAGCATTCAGAAAGTGGAGGCGGGCCTGCTCTTGAGCTCGGGTAATCTGGGGAGCTATTTCAAAACCAGATATATCAAAACTTACCTGTCCCCTGTCCCACACCTTCGGGGCAACTGGTTTCTTGATGCTGAACTCCAGTATGGTTGCTGGCTGGTTGATGTGTTTTGGGAGAACATGCCTGAGGCTTTAACCGCAGAATTCTGGACACCGATGCTGGAGTTGGGAAGATGTTTGGGGGCAGTGAGCTCCCTCAAACCATGTGTGCAGCTGCCCGGCCTGTTCCAGCTGGCCTGCAGGCTTGGAGAGTGATTTCAGATGCTCCAGGAAGGATCACCCACTGCCACTCACCAGCACCAAAATAATGACAGAAATGCATCTCCTGGTGCAAAAAGACAGCCCTTCACCTCATAGTCAGAAAGAAGAACAAGTGCCCTGAGGGCAGATACCAGTTGCCCTGCAGTCAGCAAAGTCTTTCCTGGGGGTGGAGCTTTGTTTAACTCTTTATTATGGAAATTTTCCAATATACAGGAAGGCGAGCAACACAGTGACTTCCCATGTGCCCACACCCAGCTCAAGAATCATCCACTTTTGGCCACTTTGGCTTCTGCTCTGCTGCTCCCTGCCCTGTGTACTTTGGAGCAAACTGGGGCTGGTTTTATAAGAAAAGGGAGAAGAGGTGCCCTGGAAGTTAGGTGGGTCCCAGGGGGTAGCTGCACCCAGAATGGGGGCGGGGGTCCTGGTTCTGCGGATGGAGTAGGAGGAGGTCTGGCTGAAGGAGCCAAGCCCCATTTCCTGCCCCAACTCCGCCTCTCTTTGTTTTCTCCCTCCCCTCTTTCTCCCCTCACTCGCAATAAAACATAATTATGGGGCTTTATAGAAAAAAAAGGCAAATTATGGTGACATGCTTTAATTTTCCGCCGAGCAATGGCGGGCTGAATTACACAGGCAGGGCCTTGGAGGTTACCTAAAAATAAAGCAAGAAGCCTCATTAGATGCTAATTGCTGCTTTTGCCAACCGAAGTGAGATTCTGGTGCTGAGTGCCATTCAGTGCTGGGTTGGGGGGGGTGGTCTGAGCCCTGTGAGGCTCAGAGTGCCAGGGTCAAGCCTTGAGGGGCAGCCAGGACCATCCAGGGCAGGCAGGAGGACAAAAGGAGCCCTCAGTGCCAGGGGAGTGCCTCAGTCTCCCTTCCCTGTTCAGTGGGCACATGGAAACCTGGGATGGGAGAGGGGAGCTGTGGAGCCAGTGAGGGTGTCAGAAAGCGGGCTGCCCAGCCTTCTGCAGGGTCAGCATCTTCTCAGGGGCTCCCCAGGACCCCTTGGAGGGCCTGGACGCTTAGGCAGTGTGGGGGCAGCTGGCATGTGGCCCACTGAGACCTCTGTCCTGCCTGGCTCTATGCCTCTGCCTCCAGGGCCTAAGAAAGAAGGATGGGAGGGGCAGACCGTAAGACATCAGAGCTCAGAACAGCCCCTCAGAGCCCAAAGGGACCTGAGACTCTGCTCCTGAGGCTGGTCTCCCCAGGGTCCTAGGAGTTCCACAAAAGTGCCCTGTGCATCCAGCTGGCCTCCAAGTTCCTGGGTGTCTGCTCAGGCTGGCAGCAGCCCAGCCTTGGGCTTGAGCCCAGGCAAGCTCGAGTGGGCACTGTTGCTCCCTCCTGACTTCACAAACCCAAAAGTCTGGTGCCACACCTGGCCCACTTGACTGCACGGCCCATCTGCTGGGAGCTTTTAAAACATGCCCGTGCCCAGCCTCCCCACAGAAGTGCAGGTCCAGTGTTCTGGAGGGAGTCCAGCGTCTGTATTGTTTAGAAGTTCCTCTGCTGGTTAGAAAGTGTGCTGTGGGGTGGGATGTCCGCTAGCCCAATCCCTTCGTTCAGACATTGAGGAGGCTGAGGCCGCAGGGGTAAGCACATACCCCCTGCACACAGCAAAGGTCTCTGGGGGCCGCTGGCTCCCTATCCAGGGTGCCAGGGACCCTGAACCCCCCATCTTGTTGAAATCTAACATTGTAAAGATACTTAGCAGCTTTCTCTGGTCATTGATAATTGAGGATGAGAACAAAGGCGAGGAGCCA
This sequence comes from Rhinopithecus bieti, assembly GCF_001698545.2. NCBI lineage: Eukaryota > Metazoa > Chordata > Mammalia > Primates > Cercopithecidae > Rhinopithecus > Rhinopithecus bieti. Next base: position 1,358,497 of record NW_016815774.1, on the reverse strand, counting down.
AGCCACCCGTGAAGGGCCAGGGGTCCCTCCCACCACAGGCATCAGGGCAGGTCCCACCCAGGCCAGCTATGGGCCCCAGTCCTGACTGCACTGGCCTGAGCCTTCTAGGTGATGGATCCAGGACCCCAGCAGCACCCACCCTCCCAACCGCTGCAGCAGGTCTGGCTGGCAAAAGTCTTGCTAGGGCCTGGTTCCCTTCTGTCCACCTCAGGCCCACAGAGCCCACCTCTGCACCCCAGGCTCAGATGCCCAAAGTCACACTCACCCAAGGCTTCCCTCCTCCACGCACCTCATTCTAACAGTCATTTTACTTTGGGACACAGTCTGCTGTATCTCCTCCATCACACTGGAAGCTCCCTGAGGGCAGGGCTATTTCTCCCCACTGGCAGGGGACTGGTAGGCCCTGAGGGCCCCTCCTGAGAGCCAAGGGGAGCCGAGGGGCAGCAGCCCCCTTGGAGAGGTGATTCTCCCGTTGGAACCCAGATGGGGGTCCCACAGATGTAGGGGGACCTAGGCAAGTCCTGGGCTGAGCATCAAACCCCTGCAGGCCCTGACCTGGACCTAGCCTTGGGCCTCAGAGCAGCAATCACTTCAGGAGGGGTGTAAGCCACAGAGCGGGCAGCGTGCCCGGGCTGGGGGTGCTGCCAGAGTCACCCTGGGGGAGAGCTGGTTGTACCCCTTCTGCATTCCCCATCCCTACCCCTCACCTCCCCACCACCCCCCAC
>NW_016815774.1:1219276-1357561 GCF_001698545.2 Rhinopithecus bieti | reverse complement strand
CCCCACCACCCCCCCGCCACTGCCCTGGAAGCTTTCGGCAGATACCCATGATCTGGCAACCTAGTTCTGCCTGACCGGGCTGGAGCACTGGGTGGAATCTTTCCCGGGCAGAGGTCTTAGGAACCTTCTGCAAGATGATCAGTGAGGCGCTCCTTTCCTGTCTCCGTCCCTCACACAGACACTTACTGAGCATCTACTAGGTGCTGCACACAGACCCCGAGGAAGAAGAGACTCCCTACACACAGGTGTTTGAGATGCCCAGGCCAGAAGTAAGAGTGGGCTGATGGAGAAGACATGATACCTGGCATAATTCAGTGTCCCAGCCTCACCCCTACACACACCCTCATACCCTGTCCTTGCCTGGCCCCTGCCCAGGGTTCCTCCAGTCCCTTCCACTGTGCTCCACAGCGCTGTCAGCTAGCCTGGAGGTGGGGGGGCGGGGCAGTACCAGGGGCGGGGCAGGGCAGGGGCGGGGCAGGAGGGGGAGGCACAGGCAGCCCGGGCTCCAGCTGCTGCCTATGGCCTCATTGTGTCGCTGGCTCTATAATTTACCTCAGCCAGAGCCCAGCCCCTAAGTGCTCCTGCTTCCCACCTCCCAACCTGCCAGGGAAGCCAGCTGCGGTGAACACTCGCCATGGGCCTGAGACAGGAATCTGCACGAGCCACCAGGACCCAAACAGACGATCAGACACTCAAACAAGACAGACACGCATGCGCATGGATGCGCTGGGCGTGCACACAGACACGCAGCCAACACAGCCACACGGCCATGCCTGTGCTGTGCACTTGTGGGCCCACGTGGACACATACAACACACTGATCTCCACGACAGACACACATCATCTTAGCACCCGAGCCTGGAGACAACAGAAGCAGGAGGGGATGGCTGTGAGTGCTGGCAGCCCCTGAAGCTAACTTCTCAAGAAGAAGACTTCCTGGCTGGAAGGAGAGAGGCGCAGGTTATGGGGGCGGGGATGGAAGGGCAGTCCCAGGTGTGAGGGGTGTGAGACAGAGGACAGGCAAGGCAGAAATGTTACCTTCCCAGGGCTGCAGGGCAGGGGACAGAGCATCCCCCCTAACTAGGGGACTACTAGGTGCCGATTCCTGGAATTTCCTGCAATGTCCCTGCCCTTTACCTGGAAATCTGGCCCCTCCACAGCACACTAGATCCCAGCCTAGGGAACAGTCTCCACAGCCCCCAAGCCCTGGGTCTCCAGAGCCCATTTCCCGCTTCCCTCTAGGTCCAGGCCCTCCAGCTGCAGGCTGAGCCTGGGGTCCCATGGCAGGACCCTCAGTGGATGTGGAGCCCAGGTGCAAAACCATGTGTTTATTTTTATTAGAAATGTTCTTGGTATAAAAACAATCATGCGCTACACATTGTCGTCAATAACCATCACCAAACACCCAGGCACTGAACTCCGTGTGGTCAGCAGGAGGGGCAGGCGGGCAGGCGGACAGGACACACGGCAGACGGGTGGGGCAGGCGGGCAGGCTGCGGGCCACAGGGACACACACAGAGGCCACCAGGAGGACGCAGCACTTGGCAACACACTCGACATTTGTTTTTGTTTTGGCTTTTTTGTGTTTTGATTTTTTTTTTTCCTTTTTTCTCTTTTGCAACATGTAAGGTTTGGTGAGTTGGGGAAGGGTGGCAGGGAGAGGGGAGCAACGGCTGGACGAGAATGAAGCGGAGGAGAACAGGAAATAAAATGGCAGAAAAGTGACACAGGTGGGACCCAAGAAAGCAGGAGGAGCTGAGGACAAAGAGGATGAGGGAGAGGAGGCAGAAGCAAGAGCCAGAAAGGAGACACAGAAAAGGCCGAGAGCACAAGCAGCCGGAGACACCAGAGAGGCAAAAGGTGAAACAAAGAGATAAGAGAACCGAAAGACAGGGCTGGAGACAGACAGAGGGGTAGCCAACAGCACAGACAGAGACGAAGGGAGGGAAAGATCTAGCACTGGGGTCCACACGGCCTGAGCCCCTGTGGTTTGGGGCCAGGAGGGGCAATGGTCCAAGATGCAGGTTCTTGTGGTAGCCTGGCACTGCCCCGGCCCCTCGTCCTCCTGTCGCTCACCCGGCTTGCCCAGGCTGCCAGCAGTGACGGCCGGGGGCTCTGCTGTCCTCAGCACCAAGCCACGTCCGTGGGTGCCCACGGGCAGGCAAGACATCAGCTGGGCCCTTGGGTGTGGCCCTGGCCCAACGCACCATCCACAGGGTCACGGCTCCTCCTGCTGCTCAGCTCCATGTCCTCGCTAGATTGCATGGTTGGTGTAAGTGACGTAAGTCTGTTTGGTGGCCAGCGCTGGAAGGAGAGAGACCAGGGGTACCCAGGAGTCAGGGGCTGCTTTTCTCAAACTCTCCTTCCACACGGGCATAACCCTGCACAAGAACCTACCATAGCTCCCCACCTCTCATGGCATCCAGTCCTGAGCTGAGTTATCAACATTGCCCCAAACTGCACCGGCCCTGCCTGGCCCATCTGCTTGCTTCTCCTGCTGTTCCCAGCTCCTCACCCAGGGACTGGGCCCATGTTTCGCACCTCCACGCCTTTGCCGGACTGGGCTGCTTGCCTGGAATGCCTTTCCTCTTCCCTTTTTACTCCAGAGATGACTCCTTCCTCTAGCATTCCCTCCCCAAACCCCACTCCCGTGTGAGGGGCTCCCCAGCATGGGGCCCCTGCCACCTCCTAATTCTACCAGACTTCAAAAGAAACCTTTTTTTATGACATCATATAACCTTAAAATATTATCAAAGGGAAGTCTTTCAGAAGTTCAACCACACGCAATTTGGATGCGCACATGTAAGGAATATACATTAAATTAGAACGGTGGCCTAGGGGAAGAGAGTGAGGAACAGGGACAGAGGAAATAAATAATGAAAACCAGAGTGGGGCCATGCATGGCTAGAAACTGAGGCATGCGATTGACTCAGCCCTCCGCCCCACATCCAAGGAAACACAAGTCTCCCGGATCCCCAGGGCCCTCTGAGCATCCATCCTTTCTACTTCTCAGTGCCCCTGTCTCCCTCAGTCTTGAGCTCCCCTTATCTGCCCCTGTCCCTCTGGCCCTTACTCCACCCTGGGACTGTCCATAGCTGAGTGATGCCAGCAGCTCTCATGAGCAGTGTGAGTGTCCCCCACCCCTCCAGAGTGCAGACCCCACAGCAGCCTACTGAGGCAGCCAATGAAGCATCACCCAACTTGACAGATGAGGAACTAAGGCCAGAGGGGTGAGGGGCCTGGCCAGACCCTTGGTTTTGTCCTGTTCAGCCAGGGTTTAGGCCCTCCCTCAGTGGCCTGGGAGCTGGCTCAGCGGTGGTAATCAGGGCAATATTGCTGCCTGGGGCAGGAGCTGATCCACGAGTGTGGAGAGAAGCAGTGGGTGGGAGAAACCAGCTGCCCTTTGTCCTAAAGCTACCCTGACTATCGGTCGGGATCTGTTGGCTCAAAAAGGAGGCACATCTGCCAGACTCAGCCACGGTCATCTGGAGAAGAGGAAACTGGAGGACAAGTGTGGTGGTCTGCAAATTGTCCCCCCAGTCCTTTCTCCCCTATTTCACTGGGCACATGACTCTGAAGGACTAGGTTTCCCAGCCTCCCTTGCAGCTAGGTGAGGCCTTACCTGACTGCATTCTTCCTCATGAAATACACATGGAAGGACTGTGTGCAGCTCCCATGTCATTCAATTAAAATGGGTCTTTCCCCCATGCTTCTTCTCTTTTCCCTTCCATGAGCAGAACAACCATTGAGGTCATCTAGCCTCAATCTTCAGGGAGCCAATGGAGCAACAAGATGGAAAGATCCTGGGTCCCCACTCCCACCCACCCATGATGTCCTATTACAGCAGAGAAACAAACATCTGTCTGATTTGAGCTGCTCAGTTCTGGGACCTCTTTGTCACAGCAGTGTAACTGGAAGCCCACTAATACAGGCAGGAGTTAACGTGTCCAACTATCAGTCTATCACATGTGGAAGAAGCAAACTGGTTGGGGACGGGGTGAGCAGAGGGGTCCACCATGGGACCAGTAGGGAGGCATGAAGGTCAGAGTCCAGCTCAATTAAAGGAACAACTTTCTCCTGGCCAGAGTTGAGTGGAGTCAGTGGCCTATGAGCTCCCTGTCAACAGAAAAATTCAAGCAGATGATGAAGAATCACTTAGCTGGATGGTGGTGGGCAAGTTTCAAGGTTTAGGTGCTACCTGGATAGCTGCCAATGGAAGAAAATGGTGCCACAACATCCAAAAAAAGAATAACACAGCATGACACCTTACAGCTCATGAAGAATTCCCACCTTCACCTCTGAAAGGACCCACGACCTTCCAGGCTTCTGGATGACCAAGAGGGCAGAGGGCAGAGGGCAGAGGGACCACAGGACAGGTCAAGGTCCGTTTGAGGGGGGGGCAGCATCCAGGAGGTGGCCTGGGATGGCAGGAGGTGTGAGAGGGAGATCGGCACAGATCAGTACCCTGAGGGCAGGAACTGAGATTCTAGTTGCAGGGTGGCCTCACACTCTCTCTGAGCCTCAGCCAGCTCTTCCCCTTCTTTGCTGGGTCTCAGTTTCCCTGCCTGTAACTTGAGCAAGTGGTCTTTTTGCCTAAACTACTTCTCCTGAGGGGCTTCCAACTGCCCCCAACATCTTCACCCCATTCTATCGCCCATGGTCAGAAAAAGAGCAGCAGTGGCTATGTGAATCACAGCAGGCCAGGCTGGTGAGAATCAACTTCCCAGGGCTCCGTTACCCCCTGGGGGAACTGATAAAACTCAGCTTCCAAGCCTGTAAAACCCAGCAGCTCCTGGCTCAGAGGTGAAAAAAACTCTCAGCAGCCACAACAAAATCTCCATTGACTGCAGGGGATGCAAGCCTGAGGGCAGCTGAGTGGCAGCAGGGGCAGCTGCAGACTAGAGAAAGTGTGGAGAAGAAGGACCGCAGGGCCTCTGCTCTCCTCTAATGCCCCACCTGTCTGCCCTAGAAAACTCAGCTCACAGGTTCCAGAAGCTGGAAAATGGGAGCCATGAGTCTGGCCAGGGCCCCCACGAGCTAACAGTGAGGCTCCAAGGGAAAGGCTGTGGCCAGAAGTCAGGAAACTTGGGGTCCAGTCCTGCCTGCAATGCTATGGGGGAATCTCAACACCTGCCATGTGGCCCTTCTAACAAACTGACCTTCTCAGAGGCAAGATTCTCTCATTTGTAAGAATGGGGTGATAATAAACACCACGTGGAGTCAAACAAGAGGTGAACAGAAACACTCTTTAAATCCTGCAGCATCCTGGGCAGAAGGACAGGGCTGGAATTACTCCAGCAGTGGGGACCGGATAGGGACAGCAACACTCCCCGCACGCTTTCAGTATGAGGGGAAGGCCGAGGGGTATGGGCCAAGGCCCTGAGCCCACCCGGTGCTGACGACAGGCCCTGGCTGCTGGTTTTCAGTTGCCGGAGGCGCAGATAACAATTAGCCAGGCAGTGCTAGGCGCCAGTTGACAGCCCCCATTTGTCGCCCCTTGTCTCCGCACCCAGTCTGCCTGCAATCAGGCCCCTGAATTATTTATTCTGTTGTTTGTTTAAAGATACGTAGCCTGCCAGTGACAGAGTGAAAAATGTCCCTGTTCCACAGGAGTGACACCTTTCCACTCCTCCTGCTCACACCCCACCGTCCGGCTGCCCCAGAATTAATCACCTGGCTCCTGCCCGATGCCTCCATGGCCTCTGTTGTCACTGAGCTGAGAGACAGTGGGGGCACAGGGTGCTGGCCACTGGCCTTCACATAGGAGGTAGGGAGAGGGGTTCCCTAACTTCCCTACCATGAAAGTCCCTAAGATTTTCAGGGGGGAGGATGCCAAGGCCTGCAGGGGGTCTGGTGACCGCAGACCCCTCGGTCCCTCCTAAACCCCAGAGCAGCTGGAAGTGAGCCCCGTGGGGGCTGCTCCACAGCCTGGAGGCCCCCAGGCTCCTCTGGGCAGGAAGCAGGGGCCTGGGGATACGGGGTCTCCCTCCCCAGGCCTCCACACCCCTCCTTCTCTGGCAGGAGTGGGTAATTGTCCCATGTTCCCAGGTGACTGGCTGGAACAGAGGCAGAGGACCAGTACTGAGCCATCAGAGCTCTCTGTGAGGGCCCCACCCTTTATGGGGCCCTCTGCCCTGTCACAGCACCCATGGTGTCACCCTTTGAGGTCCGGGTGTCACCTCCGGGAGAGGCTAATATCCACTAACTCTCAGGAGCACTGGGGAAAAGTGCATCTGACAGACCTGCTCCTGCATGCAGCAGAGAGGGGGCCTGGAGGGAACGGGACCTGAGACCTGAGAAGGGAGGTCTCCACAGGAAGGAGGAAAACTGAAGCGGACACGGGGTCCCCAGTCAGGCAGAAAGGCCTGGTCAGGGCTTCATCTGGGGTTTCTGGACATCCAGGTAGACATGGAAGACCAAAGGTAGGAGTCGCATGGGCCCCTCTGTTCCTTCCCTGCTCTGTATGGGGGCCAGCATGACACCTGAAGGGAACCCCAGAGTCGTAGGTGGGGAGAAGCTGGTGTTCTAGGGGAAGGAGGAGGACTGGAAAGAACCAGAGGTCACAGGGCAGGGAAAGGGAACACACAGGCATAAGGGGCGTTGATCAGAGAGGAGAGGGTGTCAGAAGCTGGTATACTCTCCACAACAGAGGAGCACAGGCTAGATCTCTGAGGAAGAGGGAAGTTGGCAAAGATGGTGGCACTGCTCTGTAACCAGCCTGAAGGGACCTGTTCTGGCCAGCTCCAGACTGCAGGCCTGCCCCTCAGCCACTGAGGTCCCTGCCTGGTGCCCTCCCCCACCACAAAGCATGACCCTCTCCTGCTGGGTCTCCTCAGACAGTCCCCCAGACAGGCGGCTACCTGAGCACCACTAGGCAGTTCTGTAGGTCCCTCTGCCTCACTCTGCCCTCACTCACCGGTCCTGGCCAGTTCATGTCCCAGGTCCCCATTGCTCAGGTGCCTGCTAGGGGGTGGCCAAACAAAGCCAAGCTGGGTGTTACGGCTGCCCAGGGCCACTCCCACCCCACCAGGTTACCAAAGGGCCAGTGTGCAGGGCCCCTGGGACGACCCCTTCTCCCAGAGGGGCTGAAAGGGCACAGGTGGAGACCCGTGCCCCAGCACAGGGAAATCCTGGGGTCCCGCTCACCCTCGGGGCCCAGGCGCCCCCTGGTGGCCTGCCTTGGGGTGGGGCACAGATCCCTGGAAGGGTGCTGCTAGGGCACAGGCTGGGGAAACCTTCAGGTTCTCTCCAGGCCACCAGGAGGGGCAGGACAGAACGGGCTCTAATGTAGTGCCTCAGGGCTCTCCCTGAGAGGCTGGCTCCCACCTGTAGCCTCAGGGTTCCCCAGCGTCCCCCACCGCCTCCCCCTGGGGCATCGGGGTAGGGAGCGGCGGGGTGGGGCAGGAGCTCAGCCGACCTGCTGCAAAAGGAGCGGACCTGCTGCAAAAGGAGCGGGGCCTGGGGCCCGAGGGGGCGGAACGGGACCAGGCACTCACCTGGGGCCTCGAGGTTCTCGCAGAGCTCAGACTTGGCCTCGCCGTTGGGCCGGAAGTTGCCCTTCTGCGTGAACTTGTTGGACATGGTGGCCGCCGTGACCACGGCTTTGAGGCTGCGCTTGCGCTTGGGCACGTTCTGCTCCGGGTGGAAGAGGATGATGTAGACCTTGGGCATGTAGAGCATTCCCAGGGATACCGAGGCGCTCAGACTCACCGAGACGGTCAGCGTCGTCGTCTGGATGTACAGCTGGCAGAGGGCAGGGCGGCATCAGAGCAGGCTCCACCCCGTGTGAGCCGTGACCTCCGCCAGTTCCCACCCAGAGACGCACCTGGGGACCCCACCCTGCATCCCGCTGCCTTCAGGCAGAAGGAAGTCGTGGCTTGGAGCTGGGACTGCAGACCAGGGTTTCTGCATTCAAATCTTGGCTCATTACTTCCAGCTGTGTGATATCGGACACATCACATCCTTGTGCCTCAGTTTCCTCACGTATAATATGGGCATGATAATGATAGTACTTACCTCCTATGGCTGTTGTGAGAATTAAGTGACTTAATAAATGTTTTAAAAGTGTGGAAAACATCTGGCACATGGTAAGTGCCAATTCAGGTTACTGCTGTTATTTGCTATGTGGAGGAGGCGTGCCTGAGGAGAGGCTCTCAGGAGACCACAGCCGGCCCTTCTCAGGGCTGAGGGCGAGAGGAGCACCCCTTGGTGCTTTGGAACAACACCCAGTGGCCACATCACAGCCCCTCAGACCAGGCCCGCATTCAATGACTGCCCCCCAATGGTCTCCAGTGCAGAGCACAGGATCCCCGGCACCCATCGCAATATGGTGGTGGCAGCAGTCAGAGCTCATTTCATGCTCGCTCACCACACTAACGGTGACAGATGTTTAGCAAAATGAAAGCCCATTAATCTGGGTGTCGGATAATCCATTTTACAATAGTAGGGCCTTCCAGGCAGGGCTCCGCAATTCCCACTGTCCCTGTCTGGGATTCCCCTCCCTGCCTCTCCCTTCCTCCAGGTCCTCCAGGCCTCAGCCACCCCTCTGAACCTCCTCAGCCAAGGTGGGACCAAAGGAGACCCAGGCTAGGCCTCCTGGGTCTGGGCATGAAGGAAGCAGGAAATGCTCTTCCCCAAATCTGCTTTCTGGGCCTGGGTCCTGCCCTGGTACGTGGCTGATGTGCCACCTCCTCCAGGAAGCCTCTCCTGACCCCCAGCTCTATGGGCCCCCATGATACCCTTCATTTTTTCTACCCAGACCGGCAGCGTGGACACAGGTCTGGACTTGTTTCCTGAAGGCAGAGGGGCCCTGGCCTCATCTGGCAGTACCCCCCGTGTAGGGACCAGGTCTTCCTCTTCTTATAATCCTCCCTGTCCCTTGCACGCCCCTCCATAAATGCCTCATGACACTGGATGGGATGACCTTCATTTCCAGCACCCTGTCCTGGGTTTCCTACCTTTGGGACAGGGACTGGAGAAGCTGTAGGGCCTAAAAGGAGAATCCTGCCCTTCTGTGGGCCTCAGTTTTTCCCTCAGTGTAATGGGATGAAAGCAGCTACCTTACCTAAACCATGAGGGTACCCCAAGCACAGACTGTGAAGCCATGTGGAACTTGCCTTTAGTGACTGCAGGCACTGAGGTGAAACTGAGAAGAGACATGGGGGACACGGAGGCATGACCGGACAGCCATGATGTGCCCAAGCCAAGGCGCTGACACTCCTCAAAGTGCAGCCTCCAGGCTGGCGTGGCCCAGGTCAGGCAGAGCTCCGAGGGGAAGGAAGCCGAGAGCGGCCACTGGTTCAGGAAAATGTCACAGGCCCAGGGGAAATGAAAGCCTGTCCCCCAGTGAGCACGCGCCCCTCCAGACAGAGACAGGCCTCCATCCTCAGACACCACTTAACTCTCACCCCTAGGCATGGAGCTCTCCTGGAGGGAAAGGTCATGACCAGCCAGCGGGGGCATGCTGGACACCTCTCCCGCCCGAGATGGGGCTGGTAGCCAGAGTGAGAGGGCAGGAACAGGCTCCAGAGCATTAAAACAGACGCTTGGGGAATATCATAGAGTCTCGGGCTAATGGAGAAGAGGCTTGTCATCTGGGTCTTCACCATGGGACTGGGAGTTCCCTGGGGACAAGGTGTGTCTCCCTCTCCCTCATTACATCAGAGTTCCCTGAGGGCAGGGCTGGCTCTCCTCTCACACTGGGGGTTCTTGGGAATAGGGGTTGTGTTCCAGGTGAGACGCTCATCTTAGACCCTTTGCCTGCTCCTTATTGATGGGTGGAGTGCAATTGGGCCCACATGGAGTTGGCGGGATCAGGGATAGAGGCCCTTCTCTGGGCAGAGGAACACTTGCAGGGGACACAGTTCTATGTTGAGGGTCAGTGTCCTGGGTTCCAGATTCTACTCTGCCCTAGCCCACTGGGGGATGTTAAGAAGTTTCCTCCCCTTTGGGCACCAGACGCCCCTCCATGAACACAGGCAGGGCCAGTGCTACCTGTGCACTCACCCAGGGGCCTGTGCCTAGCTCTCAGTTTAAGGTCCTGCTGCCACCATATTGAATGGTGGATAATTTCTGAACAGTGCGCTCTGCGTTTCCATTTTGTGCTGGGCGCTGAAAATTATATAGTCAACTCTGAACACATGGGCACAGTCATTGGTGTTCTGTTCTATTTTGTTTTTCAGCCTAGGAGCCTTTCTGCAAACAAAATTCAAGGGATATAAACAGATCAAAACCCTCCCTCCCAGCATGGGCCCTGGGGGCTCCTCTAGCCATCCCCAGCTGGGAGGTAGGCCCTGTACACAGCAGAAGCGGGGGCCCTGTACACTGCCAGTTCTGATCCTTGCCCCAGGGTGTGGAATTTGAGCCCTACCATTTGAGCCTCTGGCTCAGACATTGTTTCTGGAGCCCTACTCTGTGAAGGCACACATGGCCACCAGGAGGTGGTAGCAGGTTAACCCTTATCAGAGAAACAGTGGTCTAGACCCCAGCAGGCACTCCTGAGGGGCTGAACCCAGGCACCAAGAAGGTCTTAAAGGGATGCAGAGTGAGAGGCGGCCTTCGGGCTATGATCTCTCCTCCTCTCCCACCCACCTGCCTCTTAGCCCGCTGGTGCCTGAACTCCCACCATCCCTGCTCCCCTGTGTGGATGGGCCCTCGCTGCACTCCGTCCTCCGTGAGGAATCCTGCATTCAACTTCACTAGTCATGTGCTCCCCACACTGAAGGAGCTTATCTGAGCTGAGTTGGATGCGGGAGGGCAGAGGACACCTGGGGTGAGGAAAGGGCACAGGAAGGAGCAGCTGTAGATGTGGATGATGAATTTCCTGCTTTCGTGCTAGGCCTGGGGGTACAGGGTTTGAGGGGCCCCGGTGGGGGCACCAAGGAGCTCTGCCTGCCTTGTGCTTCTGCAGGCTGACCCTGATAGGAACCGAGATCCTCCGAATCTGTACAAACCAGACAAATAAACTTCCCCACACCCTGATTGCCTCTGCAGCCACATCCCGCCCAAGCATGACTGAGCAGTAACCCCACGTAGTGGAGAAAGCCCGCTCAGTGTAATGCCAAATGGCTGCAGTGTTAAGCCCTGGAAATCCGGGCTAAGGCTGGGAAATCCAGCCGCCTGCTCACCAGAGCGGCACAGACAGCTTCACTCTGTGCCAGCACCTGAACCCTCGGGGAGTGTGCAAGTGCGTGTGTGCATACATGCATGCCTGCTCACACACACACCTCAATATACATGTACGTACATGCATTGACACACACACACCTGACCTCACAGCTGCACACTTACATCTGACTCAGCTGGGCTCACACACACACACATACACCTTCACACATGGGCACATATACATAGACACAAATGTACTTACACACATCTACACACATCTACCTGCACACACTCACTAACATTTGCATGCACACATCTGCACACTGTGTGCACACTCCTGGGCACATATACTCAACCTACACATCCATACACACACCAGCAGCTACATACCCCTCAGCACATCCATCAACCCATCCCCACTCAATCTGCATGCACATGGGCACACACCCGTGCACACACACACCACATGCACCACTGAGCATGTACATGCACAAAAAGGCACACACACGTCTATACACACACACACCTCTGCAGGCACACCACAACTCCTGACAACAGCCACACCCCGCTTGATCTACATGCAAACACACACACTTAGCAGCCAGACCTGCAGCTTGCACTGGGACATCTTGCAACTCGGCATGACATGGTCCAGACATGACCCAGGTTGCCTGAGTCTCTAAGAAGCCTGATAGCCTGAACTGCAGGAACTTCAGAGCACATCTCCTCTGCCCCCTCCCATTCAGAGGCCCAGAGTGGGAGAGGTATATGTCCGATGTCCTGGGACACCAGGGAGAGAGCACACCGGTGTGAGGCCAGCCTGTCATATGACCTGGGACAAGTCCCTGTCCCTCTCTGGGCCTATGAACTGATCATCTCAGGGACTCCCTTCATCATCACAGCTGGCTGGGGAAGCCTCCTAAAAAGGCAGGAATCAGAGGCTGGTAGGTCACCTGGAGAGATTGCAAAGGGTAGGGAGGCTGAGTTGGGGGGCTGGGCTGCAACCTCTGGAGACCAGAGGGCCTGATATCCTGGGATGACAGGGACCCCACTGGGAATGGGCTGCCGGAAGGCAGCCAGGGGGAATTATGGCAAGGTGGAGGGAGGGGCTTAACTATCACGTGTGGGCCTCCCAGCCAGGTACCTTTACTCCCTGAGGAGGTGTGGGAAGGGGCCTCCTGGTATTGTTGAGGGTAATTTCTCAAGCTGCCAGCTTCCTGGGGTATGGGATGGCCTCCCCACTGGCTCCACGGGGCCCATGAGCACTGAGAGGTGTGAGGGCCTCTGCCTGCACCTGCACTCAGCAGGGAGGGCCTCCCACAGCAGGCCTGGTGGAGGCCAGAGACCCGGCTCACAGCACGGGTCGGGCGCTGTGGCTGCATGGCGGCTGCTTGGCTCAGACATGCAAGGTGGGATCCCCCTGCTGAAGCAGGCCCAGTGTCAGATCTCAGATCTTAGGACACTCACTGCCAGCCCCAAGGTCTACCTCTTAGGGCCCCCCACAGGACCCCTATTGGAAGATGACCCTAGAGGAGCTGTTGGAAAAGAGGTGGGCACCTACCAAGGAAGTCCCAGGGCGTGAGGTATCCCAGAGCTGCAAGGGGGAAGGGTGTGCTCAGGATGAGGGGGGTGCTCCTAAGTTAGACAAAGTGGGGTCAAGTCCAGCTGTGCCACCAAGGCAAGTCACTCCCCCTCTCTGTGCCCCTGTGTCCTCATCTGTAAGCAGGAGATGAGACCGCACCAGCTGCCATGGGGCCTAACAGCGGTTAGGTGAAGTGTCTCCACATGACAAGCACCCCATCCCATGGCAGCTTTGGCGGCTGCCTCACTGAAAACTAGGCATCCCTGGGAGTTCAGACGGGTGCTCACAGCTCCCCTCCCCTCCCCTCCACTCCCCTCCCCTCTTCTCTCCTTTCCTTTCCTTAGATGGAGTCTCACTCTGTCACCCAGGCTGGAGTGCAGTGTCGCAATCTCAGCTCACTGCAACCTCTGTCTCCCAAGTTCAAGCATTTCTCCTGTCTCAGCCTCCTGAATAGCCTGGACTACAAGCATAAGCCACCCTGCCTGGCTACTTTTTTGTATTTTTACTAGAGACAGGGTTTCACCATGTTGGTCAGGCTGGTCTCGAACTCCTGACCTCAAGTGATCCACCCGCCTCAGCCTCCCAAAGTGCTGGGATTACAGGCATAAGCCACCATGCCCAGCCATGGGCTCACAGCTTTAGATGCCAGGCTCAAGCTGACGACTCCTCAGATATGTCTCCAGCCCAGAACTTGCCCCTGAACTCCAGACTCCTATATTCAACCACTGACTTGGCAGCTGCATTTGGATGTCTAATGAATATCCCAAACTTAGCATGTCCACAGGACCCCTTCTCCTGCCCCCTCACAGGCTCCCCTCATTGTCTTCTCTTCCTTAGCATGGGAAACTCCTTCCTTCCTGATTGCTCAGGCCTCAAAGCATGGTGTTCTCCTTGACTCTCTCCTGGTCTCCCACCCCATGTGCCATCCATTGGAAACCTGGCCAGCCAGTCTCCAGACAGGCCCAGACTCCCCCACTCCCCACTGCATCTGCTGGGGACACCCTCTCCTGCAGAGCATGACAGTGACCTTCTCACAGCTGCTTTTGGCAGCCAGGGGGTCCTTTTCAACCTACATCAGATAGCACCCTCACCTGCTCAGAAGCCTGCAGCAGCCTCTCTTCTCACTCATGGTAAAAGCCAATGTTATTGCCACCATCTGGCCTGTCACCTCTCTGATCTCGTTCCCTACTCCTCTGGCTTCCTCAGCTCCACACTCCTTACACTGTATTAACTGTTTGTGCACTCATTGTGTCATGTGATTGTGACAATACCTGGAAGGACTGCAGGGAAAGGGACATGGCCCCAATTTGCTGATGAAGAAACTGAGGCTAGGGAGGCCAACTGACTTGCCCAGATTCCACACTTACACATGGAGCTCAGACCAAGACCTGGGGTCCTTGGTTCACCTTGATGCCCCTGCCTTCAGTGACTCCCAGTCCTTCAAGATAAAACCCCCGAGTCACTCAGCCAGCACCAGGACTGGGATGTGCGCCAAGCATACAGGTCTCTTGGGGTGTGCCCAGGTCCTCAGAACAGGCCAACAGGAGGCAGAGGTAGCCACTCTGCAACTCCAGCCAAGGGAAGGAAAGGCCCTCTGCCAGCCCCTAGTCTTTGGGCTCCCAGGGCAGCTTGGGGCTGGGGAGGGGGGAAGGGTCCCATGGGGATCCTGTGAGGGATACATGGAGGAGGGAGAAGAGACGAGGGAACCAAAAGGAAGACAGGGTTGACTAGCGAGAGAGGTAAGAGAAAGGAGTCTAGAAAAGAATGAAGATAATCCCAGCACTTTGGGAGGCCGAGACGGGCGGATCATGAGGTCAGGAGATCGAGACCATCCTGGCTAACACTGTGAAACCCCGTCTCTACTAAAAAATACAAAAAACTAGCCGGGCGAGGTGGCAGGCGCCTGTAGTCCCAGCTACTCGGGAGGCTGAGGCAGGAGAATGGCGTGAACCCAGGAGGTGGAGCTTGCAGTGAGCTGAGATCCGGCCACTGCACTCCAGCCCGGGCGACAGAGCGAGACTCCGTCTCAAAAAAAAAAAAAAAAAGAATGAAGAGTGAAGGAGGGTATGGCATCCCAGGCTGATAGAGAGAGGAGGGGAAGGGGTGAGAGAATTGGGGGAGGAAAGAAGGGAAGGAGATGGGGTAGGGGCAGCAGGGATGGAGAGACAGGGAGACAGAGGAGGAGGGGAGAAGGAGAACAGGGGGAGGATGGAAAGAGGGAGTGAAGTGGGGCTGAAGGAGACAGAAGGAGAAGAGAAAAAAGGAGATACGAGACAGAGAGAAAGGGGAAGAGAGAAGAGGGAGATGGGCAAGAACAGAGAAAGAGGAGAGAAAACCCAGAACCCAGAGAGAAAACTTGCAACTGGGAGAGAAGTCAGAATGAGGCATGAAAGAAGGCATTTCTGGAGCAGGGGAGAGGCCAGCCAGCCTCAGGAGGCTGTCCCCTGCTCACTGCCCTCACCCACCCACTGTCCACCCCCGGCCCCCACCACTCACCTTGTCGGCCGACTGCGAGGTGCCAAAGAAGATGGGGATGAAAGCCAGCCAGACGATGCAGGTGGTGTACATGGTGAAGCCAATGGGCTTGGCCTCGTTGAAGGTCTCGGGCACGCCGCGTGTCTTGATGGCATACACGGTGCATGTGACCATGAGCAGCATGCTGTAGCCCAGAAGGCAGATGAGCGACAGGTCTGAGATGTCGCACTTGAGCACACCCCTGGCGAAGCGGGGGTCCAGCGTCCGCTGGTCCTGGAAGTCCACCACTGAGTGGGAGGGGTCCACCACAAACCACACACAGATGCCCAGCAGCTGCAGCGAGATGAGGCTGAAGGTGATGGCCAGCTGCGAGGCGGGGCTGATGAAGCGTGGGGCACTGACTGAGCGCTTGCCCTGCTCGAAGATGCGGTAGATGCGGTTGGTCTTGGTGAGCAGGGCCGCGTAGCTGATGCTCATCCCTAGTCCCAGGAAGATTCGGCGCAGCGAGCAGGTGCCGAGGTCGGGCTCGGCGATCATGAGGAAGGTGGTGGCGTAGCACAGGAAGATGCCCGCCAGCAGCACGTAGCTCAGTTCACGGCCTGAGGCCTTGACGATGGGCGTGTCATTGTAGCGTACAAAGGTGATCACCACAAACAACGTGGCAGCGATGCCCACCACGGCCAGGAAGAGGGGCAGCACTGCCCAGGGTGAGTCCCACTCAAGCTTGATGATGGGGATGGGCCGGCAGCCCGTGCGGTTCTCCGTGGGCCGCATGTCGTAGGGACATGTCTTACAGGTGTAGCGGTCCACCTGGTACTGGTACCCTGTGCAAGGCTCGCAGTGCCAGCAGCAAGGCATGCCCTTCACTGTCTTCTTCCGCTCACCTGGCTGGCAGGGCAGGCTGCAGATGGAGCGAGGCAGCTGCCGCCCGCTCCCCGGCCAGTGCATCCGCTCTATCTGGCAATGACAGTACCGTAGAGCAGGCCTCAGAACATGCCACCCTGCGCCCGGGACCATCCTACTGGGTGGTGGCACCTTGTAGCCCCACACTCAAATCACCCAGCTAGTTGGCTAAAAGTTCAGCTGCCCGGACCCCACAGGGACATACTGAATCTAACAGCTGGAGTTAAACAAGGTCTCCGGCATAACTCAGACATAATTGACCTACAGGGAATCCTGATTGAACCCGAAACTCTCAAGATTCATATGAAGAAACTGAGCCCAGAAAGCAGTAGTGACAACCTGGAGTCACAGGAAACAACAGTGGCAGAGCAGAGAGAACTCAGGAGTCCTGACTCTTATCCCCTAAGGCCTTGCTACTCACAGTGGTCCCAGGGCGGCAGCAGCAGCCTCACCCAGGAGCTTGTTGGAAAGGCAAATTGCAGCCCCATCCCATACCTACTAATTCAGAATCTGAGTTGCAGCAAGACCCCCCCAGATGATTCCTGTGCACACTGGAGTGGAAGATGTGCTGCCCTACGGCCCAGCCCAAGGCACCTCTGCCAAACAGCACATGGAGTTGGATTCAGTAGGGAGCAACGAACAAAAGTTTAATCAGAGGATACTTAATGTGTGCTCAGGGGTTAGCATTTCTTTACATCTTGCTCTAAATTAGTGCTACGCACAGTTACATGTCCCTGAAGACACAACAGCTGTGAGCAACAGAGCCACATGAGTGTTGTCACACGCTACTGAATATGCTACAATATTCTGGAAAGTGAGAGTCCCAAAAGAGTCTCAGGCATCGGGCAAAGGGACGTGACTACACCTGGGAGCTGTATCCAAAGCAACTGTTCTAAATAAAGGATCTCTTAGGAAGAGCTCACTCTCAGAGCACAGCAAGCCTGACTAGACTGGTGCATTTGCACTGGGTGCTACCTCCTGATAAAGTGTAACCAGCTGGTAGAGGTGTGGGGAGGGCTTTAGAATAAAGGAAAAGGGGCCAGGCATGGTAGCTCAGGCCTGTAATCCCAGCACTTTGGGAGGGCAAGGCGGGCGGATCACGAGGTCAAGAGATCGAGACCAGCCTGGCCAACACAGTGATACCTGGTCTCTTCTGAAAATACAAAAATTAGCTGAGTGTGGTGGCATGCACCTGTAATCCCAGCTACTCGGGAGGCTGAGGCAGGAGAATTGCTTGAACCTGGGAGGTGGAGGTTTCAGTGAGCTGAGATCACGCCACTGCACTCCAGCCTGGCGACAGAGCAAGATTCTGTCTCAAAATAAATAAATAAATAAAATTTTTAAAAGTAAAAAAAAGAATAAAGGAAAAGGATAAGGTGGGGTGGGCAGGGATGCCTTGTCGCAAGGTAGGAAGAAAATCTCAAAGGAGAAGGTTGTCCTGTGGTTCTGGGCATGACAGGATGTGGATTACCTCAGAAGCCAAAGGGCACAGAGCAAGGACAAGCGCAACCTGTCCTGCAGGAATGTCGAGGTGGGACGGTCCCTGTGCACTGCAGCTGCACAACTGCAGGGGAAAGACCCTTCCCCAGAGGACACAGGGCGATGATAAGTGTTCCAGAAAACTCTGTGGTTCCAACGGAAAGAGCAGTGACTGAGGTCAAGTCCTGGGATCACAGTTCTATTGCTATCTGGCTGTGTGTCCTTGAGCAAATGGCTTCTCCTCTCTGAGCCTTTGTTTTCTCACCTGATCCAATGAAAGCAGATATGAAGCTACTTTGCCCTTTGTTACTTGGAGTGACCTCCATTTAGAAGTCATAATGGATATACTTTTAATATTTCACTAGAATGTCAGCTCCATGAGGGCAGGGGCATTGTGTTAATTTCCCTGCTGTGTCTCCAGCCCTCAGCATAGGCTGACACATAGTAGAGGCCCAGCAGGTCTCTGTGGAATCTATGAAAGAATAACTGTGCAGGCAAAAAGGTCCAGGGTACCAGTGACGCGAGGCCGCCACACTCTCAGACCCTGGAGGAGGACAGTGGCCAGGTAGGTGGTTACAGCTACCTTGCCTGCTCTGTGGCCCTCACAGCACAGCCCAAACTGAGCCACTTACGGAGAAAGTGGGGAAGGTTGATGGTTAAAGTCCAACCCCATCTCCCTCCTCCCACCACCTCAGCTCTGTCCGGACCTTACAGGTGAGGAGATCTAAGAGGGCATTGTGAGTTGCATCAGAATGGGCCATGAAGATGGTCTGGCCGGTGGAGGGGCCTTGTATTCCTGGGGAGAGGACTTTCAGGGGAAGGGCCCACTGCCACCCACACATGCCCAGTCCCTGCCTGCCACCTTCAGTTAGGACATCTGGAAAATAGGGATAACTGCCTGCCTCACAGAGCTGTCATCCTCACAGCAAGGGGATGTGTTTAGAGCAGCAGCTGGGACACAGCAGGTACTCGGTAAATGTTAGCTGCTGCCACTAGTGAGTTCCAGTCCCCGGCCCCTGTGCTCTGCCCACTGCACCAAAACAAGACAGGCACATCGATTTGGTGTTGTCCCACTTTGCCAAGAGCTCCTCATACCCCATTGTGCCCATCTCTCTCCACTCAGCAATCCAAGGAGCCTCATTTAGAAACAGGCTGTTCCTGCCACACGGTGTGGCCTTAGAAGAGTCCTTTTGCCTCCCCAGGGTTGGGTTTCCTGAGAGATTTCCTCTGACTTAGAAGATGGTTGAGCTAAATGAGATGCAGCCAAGAGTGCTTTGAAGAGCAGAGCACAAGGGGTTCCTCGATGGAAGAGATTATGACAAGAGGAGACAGCGGGACCTCAATGCAACACCCACAGGATCCCAGGACAAGTAGGGCGGAGGCCAGATGAGGACCTGTCTCTGAGTCTCTCCAGTCTGTCCACGGGGTCACAGTGGGCCCACCCCGGTTATGGCTCACCCCTTCCCTGTGCAAGGTACAGACCAAGTCCACAAGCACTTTGTTGGGGAACAAACCAAAGGTCCTTTCTCTCCGAAAACACTGCTCTGTTTCACTGCTGGGATACTGAGGGCCCGAAAGGGAAAGTCACCACATCCCTGGGACAGTCCATGAGCTAGGAGAGTGTGGCTAAGAGGACCTAGAAAAATGGCTGCCTTCTATCGTGCTTTGACGGGGCTGGGGAACCGGCAACTGGCTCACTACCCACCAGTCAGTGCCACAAATCCCACCGTTTGACCTGGGTCGTTTGCCCTAAGACTTCCTCTTCTGTCCAAATGCAGCCCTCCTCCTCCTNCCCAGCCGGGCAGCAGCAGTCCTGAGCTCAGGGCTAATCAGCGGCAGCCTCCCCTTGGGCCCTCCCAGGGGCTGGAACTGCGTGAGTGACTCTCCACCCACTCCCTGCCCTCCCACTTACTCTAAGGTGCAGGTGGTCAGTCCAGGAGCCGATGACCTTGTACTCGGCAGAGTCATTGCGCAGCTGGTATTGGTAGATGTCATAGCGCCCAGGTGCATCTCCATTCTCATTGAAGGTCACAGGGTTCCCTGCGATGCCTGTAAGGGTGGGTGGGTATCTTTGCAGAGCCTTTACCCAGAGGCAGGGCGGATGATGAGCCTGGGGCAGAGACCTCTCTGACTCACCCCTTCATGGAACATCCTGGGAGATTTCACCTCTTGGAAACATCAGGAGAGGCCTCCCATTCCCACCCCACAGAGCCTAAGGGCCCCTTCCCTCGGGCATGGCCCAGGATACCCAGGGTCAGGCATGGTCCGCACCATGCCCCCACCTGAGAAGTTGACGTTTCGGATGTACTTAAGCAGCTGGGTGCCATCTACGGGGTCCATGCGTGGGCAGAGCCCCACGCGGCCGGGACACAGGTCACGGTGCATGGCGTGCAGCGCGTGGCCCATGGCGTACACGGCGTCAATCACAAACTGCACCTTCCCCTCCTGCTCATAAGCTGAATCCTGCCCAATTCGCTCACGGTCTGCAATGAAACACCAGGAACAGGGACACTCGTGAGGCCCACTGTCCTTACAGTGGTGTCATGGGAGCCAGGCCACCCTCTGGCACCTGGAGAGGGGGCATAGCCCATCTGTGCACGGCCAGGCCTCCTGACTCCCAGCCCAGTGCTCTTATCACCCAGGAGATGGCCCTGTGGAGGCGCCTGGAGACAGGCCCATGGGTATAATGGGAGAGTCCACTGGCCTGGACACTGTGCCACTGATGCCTGTGCCACCCAAGGTCCCAGAATATCCAGGGCAGACTCCCTTGTCATCTGTCACCCTGGAAGGCAGCGTCCCAGAGGTCTCCCTGTGACTGTGGCCCTTGATGCCTTCCCCCAATCCTGGCCTGGGATAATCTTGGGAGTAGCTGCCCCTCTCGAAGTCTGGGAAACACCCAGGACAGTAGCTGCGTCCATCAATGAGGGGAGTGTCCCTAAAGCCAATCACCCATGGGCAGTTGCTCCGGCCAGAGGATGTTGCCCTCACCCCAGGGTATGGGTAGGGAAACTGAGGCCTAGAGAGGCTGAAAGACTGCCCTCAATGGTTTCCAGTCACCCTAGATACCAGAAGTCACCATCACCCCCATCCATCCCTCTTCTACCTCAGGGACAACCCTCCTGTCCCCCAGTGGCAAGGATAAGTGAACTCTGCAAACTGAGAAACCATCCCCATAGACTCCTCACTGCTAACTGCAATGGCTCCCCAGGCACCGTGACCTGGGGTCTGACCTCTCAGCCTCCTCCCCTCCCCTCTGTGTCCACTGACCTCTGCTCTGGGGCCCTGTGCGGCCTCCTTGGTTGTCTACGTCAGCAAAAAGGGGATCATGATCCCACCTCACAGAGCTGCTGTGAGGCTTCCAAGAGATAAGGTACTGAAAACGCTTGGCAGCCAGCAGGTGGCTCGTCCATGGTACCCTATGTGCTAAGTGGGCAGAACAGGTGCTTCCAAGAGGGTTAGGGAGGTCCCTGGGCTGAAGTAGGTGGGACAACTTTGTGGAGGGGGAGGTGGTTCCTGGCCTGGACCCTGGGTAATCATGATATTAGGTAACATATTGAATAACAACAGTAACATTAAGTAAGTAACTTCCACCAGTACCTGCTATGTGTCAGGCATTGTACAGAACTCTTGATGTATATTCACTCATTGATTTCTCACAACAATGCTATGGTGTAATCAACTCCATTGTAGGATGAAGACACTAGCTGGGCATGGTGGCTCACACCTGTAATCCCAGCACTTTGGGAGACTGAGGCGGGTGGATCACTTGAGGTCAGAAGTTCAAGACCAGCCCGGCCAACACAGTGAAACCCCATCTCTACTCAAAATACCAAAATTAGCTGGGAACATCAGGAGAGGCCTGATGGGAGGTAGCTGTAATCCCTGCTACTCAGGAGGTTGAGGCACGAGGATCACATGAACCCGGGAGGCAGAGGTTGCAGTGAGCTGAGATTGCACCATTGCACTCCAGCCTGAGCGACAGACTGAAACTCCATCTCAAAAAGAAACTGAAGCCCTGAGCACAGAAAATCTCATCAACATTCCAGGACCATGAAGAGCTGATGTGAACCCAGGTACTCCAACTCCAAGCCTGAGCACCACACTCTGCCACACAGGGATGCGGGTGGGCAGGAACGTGGGGAGGGGACCAGGGATCTGAAGTGAGGACATGGGGGCAGGAGGATGGCTGGGAGGAGGAAGGGAGAGGATGGGCAGAGCTAGGGAAGCCTGGCTTCCCCTCCCAAGACCACAGCCTCTGCATACAGCATGGCCTTCTTCCTCGAGGCCAGGCGAGGAAATTACTCCTCCTATCGCTCTACTCCTAGCCTGTGCCTCTCAGCTAGAGGGCACATGTCACACTGCATAGAGGCAATTCCCCAGAGGGCAGCAGGGTGTGCGGCTGCACCTGCGCCCTGCCCCCATAGGCCAGGGTTAAGCTGGGTCCACAGGAGGCAGTGATTCCCCAGGGACTCCAGAGGTTACTGTGTCCAGCCCCATGCCTTGGACACCCTGGAGGCAGACCCAAGGTACAGGGGATCTCACTGCCTCTCCCTGAGGTCTGCTGCACCCTCTAATCCCTTCACATTGTCTAATCCCAGCCACACCAGTGGCCGCACCCACACAAGGATGTGGCGATGGGGGACAGCTGGCCTGGTCGATCATTAACCCTGCCAGCCAGAACCACATCCCATTTTCAGCCTTGCTCAGGGTAGGTACTCACATATTGCTGAGTGGACAGTAGAAACCATGGAACCACAATGCTAGGGACACCAGGACCACGGGGGTCATCTGCCCTCACAGCCATTTAAAAGACAAGAAAACAGGCTGGTGGAGAAGCCCAGGTCACACAGCCAGGGGTGAGATGATGGGCACTCCCACCTTCCAGACCCCACCCCTGCTCCATCCCAGGCTGCACTTGACTTGGGTCGTGTCTGCCAGCTTTGCTAACCAGCAACACTTTTTCCAGGCCAAGGCACAGACAGACAGGATGAATGCGAAAGACAGCTTCACCATCCTGCCTTGCCTGAGGTCTCTGATCACAAGGTCACGAGGGCCCAGGGAGAAATAGAATGGACGATCCCATCCCCAAAGGACACAGAGGAGGCTGGGATGGAGTCACCTGGAAAGACCCTCCCTGGACCCACACTTGCTCCCCAAAGGCCCCTAGGCCCTGCTCTCTCTAGCCTGAAGCAGCAGAAAACACTACTTGACTCCCCCACAGCTCCCATCACACCCTCATCTCATATGGATGAGAGACTAAATTATTAACTAGGGATGGAGTGGGAGACTGCGGCCACTGCAGAGAGAAGGCAGCTCTCTCCCAAGGCCAAGGACGCGGCCAGCCATTGGAGGCCAGCTGGATCTCTGGAGAAACACACCTCCCCCACGAGGCTAGCCTCAGCCTCTCCTCAGAGGGTCCCGCTGAAGCATCCACTCCTAGGCCACTCGGGCTCAGGGCCAAGGGCTCTCTCTAGGGTCACGAAGCTATCAGTATGGATGCTAGTGTGGATATCCCGCAGGAGCCCCCTCGCCAGGGAAACCTGCCTCCACCCAGGGCAGCTCTGGGGGAAGGGCTCCGGAGTGCTAGGCCTGGGGTGCTGCCCCTACAGAGCATCTATCCCAGCGCTGTCGCAGCAGTGTGGACTTCTAGCAACTTCTCAACTTGCTGTGGCCTCCTGGACTTTATCTCAAGTCTAGCCCCAGTAACATATGGGAAGACTGGGGTGCAGTGAAGTGACCAGGCTGTGAGGATGCCCACCACACACATACACACACACACACACACACACACACACACACACACACACACAGATATACATACATACACATATATACACAGACACACACAGATAGACACACACGCATACACTGAAATAAACACACACAGATACACACTGAAACACACACACACAACACATAGATACACACACATACACACACAGAAACACATGCACACACCACACACTCCTCAACTCTGGCCTCAAATGCCTCAGGCCCTTCCCTTGTGCCCCACAGGAAACTAGGTGACTCCTCTGCAGGGGTCGGAGCATGTAGGGGAGGGGTGGGGGATACTGCAGGAACCACAAACCCTCACTAAACAAGACAGGACGCTCTGGCCTAAATGAGCAGCTGCAGTTGTGCCTGTGCCTCACCCAACCCGGCTCCTCAGCAGGTGACTCTGCAGCCGTGGCTCATGCTCACCCAGAGCCATCGTGTGCCTGGCACCTTGCCTTCCCACAGCTCTGGGAAACAGGCTTCACTGGCCCCCTCACAGGGGAGGTAGCAAGGTTTGCAGGTGGGTGGGTGACATCCCAGAGCCTCACAGGAATCCTGGCACCAAGTAGGTGTTTTGACACATACCTGTAGATGGAGCTAGCTGGGAAGTGGTGGAGCTGGGACTTGAACCCAGATCTCTTTGGTTGTCCAAAACAGTCTTCAGTACCCTGAACTGCCCCTCCTCCGTTTAGCCACTGACCTGCCTCCTTCCCCCTGTCCTGGGACCCAGGCCCTGCCCCCATTGTCTGGCCAGGCCTAACCAGGGATTAAGGACTCCCTGTCTGCAGGTCTAGAGGAGGAAGGTGGCAGTGGAGGGAAAGGGGTGGGAAAATCCTCTTTCATGGGTAGGCAGGAACCCCAGGACCAGGCAGGGGCACCACAGTTCTGGGAGGAAGCAAGACACGCATTTCTGAGAGCTGTTGGAGGAGACAAATTCCAGACACATGGCAGCAGTGACAGCAGCAACAGTTTGAAGATGTCCTAATTGTGTCCCGGGGCACAGTGAGGCAGAGATGCGTTTGGCTCTGCCACGGGTGACAGTCAGCTGGGGAACCATCCAGGGAGGATTGTCTCCATCAAAACCCGGAAGCGTGGTTACTACGGCGACTGCAGCCTTTGTCTGCAGGTTGTAAATTGTAATTGAAATGAGTTTTCAAGGTTGAAATAATCAGAGTCCTCCTCATCTCCCCCCTCACCTCTCCACAACTCACCCGCCAAGCCACAATCCTCCAGTTCTAGCGCTGGTACCCATGTGCGTGCACACACGTTGCTGAAGCAGCTCCCTCACGCCAGGGTAGACAACATCCACCACACAGACACAGATATTCACATCCGCATGCACAGAGTAGCAAACACACGAACCTTCATGCATTTACACATGTCGACACACACACGCATGCTCTAACACAGGTGTACATAGAAATGCTTCCAATATAGCTACAGCTACACATTTAACACGACACTAACACAAACACATGGCTATTCAGATTCACCCACTGGCTTAGGCTGAGAAGTCTCACAAGCAGATGCTGAGGACTTGAGGGCAAGGGTTTTATTGGGGGTGATGCCAGGAAGCATGAGGAGGGGACAGGGAGGTGAGGTGGGGGAGGAAAGTCAACTAATGCCAACATGTGGGGCTCCGTCCTGCTGGGGACCTCCAGGAGACCCTGTAAACTATACCTCAGCGTCGTCTCATTCATGGGGATAAATGCTCCAGCTCCGCCGGTCCTAGGCTGAGGGCTGCTCCCAGAGGCATGAGCCCCATTAGTGCACACTGGGATGGTGAGTGCTGAGGGGTACGGCTGAGGCAGTGATAGCTGCGAAACATGTACTTATTCACATGTGCAGTCAAGCATCGATCCGTGTCTACACCACACACCTATACAGATATCAACCTGCATTTACACAGCCTGTCTCCCAGAACTATGGGAAGGTGAGGTGTCAGGCACACCAAGGCTCTGGGTGAGCATGAGCCACAAATATACACTGCACCCATTTTTGTCTCTTAAGCAAACTTCCAGGGAGTAGGGAGTAAAATAAGGGGGTCCCAGAACCCCTCCAGAGAGGGCTGTCTGGTGTAATGGACCAAACAAACACATATGGCCCTGACTCTCGGCGGGGCCATGGCCCAGCTATACACTCTAGGCCAAGTATAGGAGTGTCCTAGCGCCTCCGTCTCCCAAGTGTGAATTCCAGATAGTAAGACTTACTTTGAGGGGCCACTGGGAGGACTGAGGGAGATGCAACACCATGTCTTGTACACAAAAGTCCTCTCTCAGCCTTAGCTCTCCTTTCCTCCCTGACACGCCCCCGCTGGATGACGCTCCACCCCTGAAGGCCTCCCCTCCATCCTGTCTGCAGCCTGGCTGGTGCTGGCTCTAGTGCTGACTCTCCCCACCCCTTCCCCACCAACACTCGATGGGCAAGGGATGCCCACCGCATAGACAAACCCAGGTCAGCTCGGCCTAGCCCAATATATGGATGGGGTGGAGAAAGCTGCCCCTCTGTGCTTCCTGAGACATTCAGTTCCTTCTGAGGGTCCCTCAAGTCCTGTTCCCGAATCCAGGCTCACCACGCCACAAGCCCCCAAACTCCCAGACATCACCAGCCAGGATCTCCCTGGCCCAGAGGCACACGCTCTGGGCTCTTCAGCCCTACACTGCGGTTTTGCCGGTCCCCTCCTCTTGAATTTCCATCCTCATCAAGTCACCTGCTTTCCAGTCTGGGAATTTGTAACCCACTTGGCTGAGTCTCCTCCATCCCTAGCTCTGTCCCCCACAACTCAACCTTGGCCCAACACCAACTCCTGCCAGTCCCGGGGAATGATGCACGCAGGTGTTTTGAGGGCTTACTGGTTGGGCCAAAAGGGATCCCCATCTCAGTGATAAGGAAACCGAGGCCGAGGAGCTGGAGCAGCTTACCCAGAGGGAGGCGACTCCTGACTCCCTCTCAAGTGTTCTTTTACAAGCTCCAAGAGCTCTGTGGTAGCATCACCTGGGGCTCTTCAACCTTGAGCCAGCCACAGGCTGCTTTTGAAGGAAACAGTTCTTGCAGACCCTCAAGAATATGACCCCAGCAAGAAAACACTGAGGAGAGAAGCTGAAAGCTTGGCTAAGACAGTGAAGCCCAACTGCAAATGCCCACAGCAGCAGAGAAGCCATGTCTCTGAGACTGGGAGAGCTCACTTCGGGATGGCCATCAACATATAATGCAGACTTTAAGAATCCTCACGGCACTCCTGAGTCCCTGAGAATCTGGACTCAAGAATGTGTCCTCAGATGTCCACAGACCTCGCTCTGAGAAACAGGGTACGAGCCCCAGGGTCTGGTGCGGCCAGCTGGAAACCCCCACTCAGCCCCTTGCTGGGCCTGGCAAGTCACTTAGCATCTCTGAGCTCCAGATCCCTCATCTGTGAAGTAAAGTTCGCACCTGGGACTAGGCAAGGAGAGTCATACCTGGCCCCTGTACAGCCCAGTGCCCAAGAAGGACCAGCTCTCAGCTCCTCCCTGGTTCTGAGGCCAGCAGACCTTGACTGAGAAGCTGGGGCTCAGCTCTTCCACTCAGGAGGGGCTGGGGCTGGGGGTGGGGGGACTCTGGGGACTGAGTCTCAGGCAAGTGTGGATGTGCTGCCCGGCCCCTGCTAACAACTCCCAACGCAGACATCCCTCTCCCCCATGAGTCAGCCAGCCTCCCTTCAAGCAGCATTTAGCTTTCCCCCTTACTAGGTGACTTGGTTTGGCTCTGTGTCCCGACCCCAAATTTCACCTTGAATTGTAATCCCCACATGTCACGGGAGGGACTTGGTGGGAGGTGATTGGATCATGAGGGCGGATTTCCCCCATGCTGTTTTCATGATAGTGAGTTCTCAAGAGATCTGATGGTTTAAAAGTGTGGCACTTCCCCTCTCGCCCTCTCTCTCCTGTTCCACCATGGTAAGCCGTGCTTGCTTCCTCTTCGCCTTTTACCATGATTGTAAGTTTCCTGAGGCCTCCCAGTCACGCTTCCTGTACAGCCTGCAGAACTGTGAGTCAATTAAACCTCTTGTCTTCATAAATTACCCAGTCTAAGGTAGTTCTTTATAGCAGTGTGAGAACAACTAACACACTATGTCTTTCTCTTTAAGGTAGAAGAGGTCATTTCTCCCATTTAAGCAAACAAACAAATCCCCTCTCTTGACCCGCCTCTCCCCAGCTAGCATCCCCTTTCTCTGTTCCTGCTTACAATGCAGCTCCTCAAAAGAGGTACCTCTCTGCTCACTGTCATCAGTTTCTCTCCTCTGTCTCCTGACCAACTCCAGTCTGGCTTTTGCGCCGACCTCTCTAAGGAGACTGCTCTTGTGGAGGTCACAGTCGCCCCCCCAGGTAGCTAAGTCCAATGGCCTGGTCCAGCCAGTCTCACTTGGCCCCTGGACAGCATGTGACGGAGCCAGTCACTCCTTGCTCCAGTGCTCTCTATCGCTGCCGGGACACCACGCTCTGGGCCCTGCTGCCTCCCGGGCTGCCCCTTCTCAGCTTCCATGCTGGCCCCCTTCTCTCGGCCCCGAACACTCCAGCATCCAGGGCTCACTGGTATCTCCTCTCTAGCCACACACACTCCTTGGTGCTCCCAGCCAGCCCCATCTGTAATCTGCCATTTCCCCAGTCACATGGCCACTCTAGCCTCTCCCTGACTCCAGCGCCTACTCCACAAGGCCACGTGGGTCCCAGGAGGCATCCCACTCTCCACATGGCCTCCACCAAAGCCCTGCCTTCCTTCCCAGCCTGCTCCTCCTCCCGCCCACTCCATCTTCGTGCATGGCAATTTCATCCATCTCCTTGTTCCAGCAAAGAACGCTGAAGCCATCCTTGACTTTCTTTCATCTTTCTCTCTCCTTAAATCCTTCCATAAACACCATGGCCACCCTGCAAAGTTTACAAAGAATCCGACCCCTTCTTACCACTTCCATGACCACCACCCGCCCCAGGCCCATCATTCCCACCTGGATTACAGTACCAGCCTCCTAACTGGTCTCCCACTCTGCCCTCGCTCCCAGAGAGGAATGAGCAGGTAGAAGCCCGGTGATCTCATTAGGACATAAATCAGGTCACGTCAATCCTCTTTCAAACCCTGCAATGGCTTGTCCCATTCTGCATAAAAGACTAAATCCTTACAAACTGCCCGCAAGGCCCACATGATCTGTACCACCTGCCCGTTGCTCCCCCCTATTGCTCTCTCTGCTTCAGCCACACTGGCCTCCTCGTTGCTCCCCAGGCTTGCCAGGCAGGAGCCCACCCCAGGGTCTTTGCACTTGCTGTATGCTGTGCCTGGCATGCCCTTTCCTAGGTCTCCACATGGCTCTCTCTCTCACGGCCTTCAGGTGTTCGCTCTAGGATCACCCTGAAATAGTTCAGATGTTTGTCCCCTCCAAATCTCATGTTGAAATGTGATGCCCAGTGTTGAAGGTGGGGCCTGGTGGGATGTGTTTGAGTCACAGGGGAGGATTCCTCATGAGTGGCTGGATGCCCTCCTCATGGTAATGAGTGAGTTCTCACTCTATTAGTTATAAGATTTGATTGTTAAAAAGAGCCTGGCTCCTCCTCCTCTCTTTCCCCTGTCTCCCTCCCACCACGTTGGGAAGCCTCCTGAAGCCCTCACCAAAAGCAGATGCGGGTGCCACGCTTCTCGCACAATCTGCAGAAACGTGAGCCAAATAAGCCTCTTTTCTTTATGAATTACCCAGCCTCAGGTATTCCTTTATAGCAATGCAAACAGACTAGCACACACCTTCTCAGTGAGAACTTCTGACGTAAAAGTGCAGCATTCCTGTCCTCCCAGCACTCCCAGTTTCCTCCAAGAGGCCTCCAGGCTCCGCCTTCTCCAGCCTCACAGTTAGGCCTTTTCTGGAGCCCACGGCTCTGACTGCCAGGCCACGCCACCATCCACTCTACCTTATCTGCAAGGCCACTCACAGGGCGGCTCCCCAGGGCAAGTCTGTCCCCCTCACTGAGCCCAACACAGGGCTGACTGGGCACACAGTCAGACTCTTCGTCGACGCTGTTGGTTTCCCAGTTGATGAGTGGGAAGCAGCACTGAGTGAAGGACCAATGGTTTGAACAACTGTGAGTTCCTCTAATGCGGGCACGGCCTGGCACATAAAGGGCGCTCCCAAATGTTGGCCTTTCTTATTTGCCCAAGGAGGGAGGCTTCCTCAGGTTCTCTTCGGGATGCAGAGGTGGGAAGACCTTTCACAGGCGGGCTGGAGAAGCCAGGAGGGGCCTGGGGCTGGGATATCATCTGGTCTAAGCAAAACGTCTCTGGAGCCAAATGGAAGGATTCCAATTCCAACTCTGTGTGACCCTGAACAAGTCCTTAACCTCTCTGTGCCTCAGATGCCTCATCTGTAACGTGGGTTGCTCCAAAAATTAAATGCAAAATACTGGAACAGAGCTCGACAATCAATAAAGGCTATATAAATATTAGCTGTGATTATGTTTTCACTATTATTGTTATTACTGCTGGTAGCACAGGCTGGGCGACTGGCATCTCCCCACACACCCCCAACCACTATGCAGCTGCCCTCCCTCTCTGAGCTCCCAGCCCCTGTGTGCAGCAGGCAGTAAATTTTTCCTCTCTCCTCATAAACCGGGCCTTCCTCCGCTCAGCCGTCACCTGGCTGGCAGCGCTGTCAAAAAGACGGATGCCACATCTGCCTTGTTTACGACTTTAATTCCCAAACCCTGTTCTTTGGGCTCCCAGGGAGGGCATGGGAGGAAAGGAGGAGGCGGGCGCTATCTTCCCGTAGGCTTGACAGCTGCAGAGATGCCCCTCTCAGTGACCCCAGCTCGATGGGGTTGGGGGGATCCATGGGCCATCTGCAAGTGCTTCCTGCAGATCAGCTCCCATCACTTCCCTGGAAGCCATGAGGGAGGTAGCACTCTGCTGGGGATGGAGCTCTTGGGAGAATGGGAGGGGATAATATAATTCCCATTGCACAGATGAGGAAATCGAGGCCCCCAGAGGTGAGGTAACGTGCCCAAGGCCACATGGCTAGGAATTGGCAGCACCAGTATTCACACCCAGGTCTGCAAGACTCTAATAGCCGTATGTTTGAGAAAGAATGAGTGCTCTACCATACCCCCAACCCTGACCCCTTCAGCACACACCAGTTCAGCCTCTAGTTGCCAGCATGTGCCACCCTTCTGAGGCTTTCTTGGGTGCAGGAGCCCTCTCTGCCCAGCCATTTGGCAGGCTGGAGGTGCCAAGGAATTAATGGCCTTCAGGAGCATCCCTCCACCAATGACTGATGGGGCCCGGCACACACATACCCCGGCTCCCTCTCGCTCTCTGTGGGATGACTGAGAGGCCTGTTCCTCTGTCCCAGGAGGAGTAAGCTCCAATTGTTCACAGTGGCAACCAGCTTGATCTCACACTCTTTATCTCTGCTTTCTCTCCTCTTTCCTGGAATCCCCTTCCAAATCAGCTACTTGCTATCAAATCCTCATCTTGGAGGAACTCCACTTCAGACAGCCTTGAAGGATGAATCAAATCTTTCCAAGTGTAAGATCCCAGGATGAGAGGGTCCTTCCCACACTCTTGGGCAGTCACCAGGCCCATCCATCACCTGGGGTGGGAAGGAATGGATTTGGCAAAGCAAAGGACACAGGAGTGGCACCTGCTCTCCGCAAGACCTTGAGCAGGGCAGGCCTGGGGGACTGAAACAGACAGAGGCCGACTATGAAATGTGAGCATCCAGGAGAGCAGAGTGAGCTGATCCTGAAGAGGTGAGGGGAAGGTAAACTCTGGAGACAGAGTGGGGGCAGGTGGAGAATAGGTCTCACAGAGCATGCCTGGGCTGGCTGACGGCAAGAGAGAGGGGCCCCGGAGGAGTGGGAGGGAAGGACGGGAAGGCCAGGGGTGGGCACTGGCTTGACACTCAGGCTGCGAATCAGCTCTGGCAACTCTCTAGCTCTGTGATAGTCACAAGTTGCCTCAGTTTCCTCTTCTGTAAAATGGGAGTTGCATCTGTGACCATCTATACTACCCACCTTCAGGATTGTACATTCTTTCCTCCGGGATGCTACAGCAGACAGACAGAATTGGTACCAACAGACTTGGACTATTAGATTACCCAATTGCCTGTCTAAATCCCAACTCTCCCACTTCTTCTCTATATCAGCAATAACAATCATTTTATCAGCACCTATCATACACATTCTCAGCCAGCCTCCTCACACGCTTTATCTCCAAACCTCACAGCTCACTGAGGCAGCTGTTGCCTACCCTGTTCTACTGAAACAGCAGCTGAGACTCAGAGAAGTTAGATAACTTGTCCAAGGTCACACAGCAGGGAGGAGGCAGAGTCAGACTCAGACCCAGGGGTGGTCCTTCCCCTGCCCCTGCTCCCAGTTCTCTGTGGGTGTCACTCCAGCCCTCCTGGCCTAAGGCCTTCTCCTGTGGGACAGGCTCAGCTCAGAAGCAGGACCATGGGGAAACGAGAGCTGCCTCCCCCTCCCCCAGGGTCTCAGGTCCCACAGATATTCCCAGCAGCCCCCTCACCCGCCCCTCACCTCACCCAGAGATAGGCTGAGAGGCTCACCGCGCCCGGCCTGGGGCCACACAGGGACTCTGACCCGCCTCTGCTGGAGCTCCCAAGGCAGCAGGAAGGATTCAGGTCAGGTGAGACGTACCACGTCCACTAGAGCCTCTGCCCCTTTGCTCATGCCTCCTCACCTGTTTAGGGCGCACGCCGTCCTCCCTCCATCACCCATCCCTCCCTCCAAGCCAGAGGCTCCCAAACTTTGCTGCATAGTAGAACCACCTGGGGCACTTCAAAAATTCCTGATGCTCAGGTTGCATCCAGTGCAAATTAAACCAGAACGTCTAGGGTAACTGTATTTTTAAAAGATCCCCAGGTGATTCAATGTGAACAAAGCTTGGAAACCACTGCTCCAGCACTAAATACACATTAAAATCACCTAGGGAGCTTTGTAAAAATCCACAGCCTAGGCCCCACCACTAAGGTTCTGATCTAGTTGGTCTGGGGGTGGCACCCTGGTATGGTGTTAAAAGCTCCCAGGTGACTCTAACGCACCTCCAGGCTTTACAGCCACCACTTACAGATCAGGAAGTGCCTCCATTAACGCTTCACTTCCTTCTGGAGACACCCTCTGGGCCAGCTCATTAATCCCGTTGCTCAGATGAGAAAGCAAAGGCCCAGAAAGGTTGCAGAGCTTGCCTCAGGCTCACGGCAAAGCTCTGTGCTCTTTTTTTTTATTTTTTTATTTTTTTTTGAGACAGAATCTCACTCTGTCGCCCAGGTTGGAGTGCAGTGGCACAATCTTGGCTCACTGCAACCTCCACCTCCCAGGCTCAAGCGATTCTCGTACCTCGGCCTCCTGAGTAGCTGGGATTACAGGTGCCCACCACCACACCTGGCTAATTTTTGTATTTTTAGTAGAGATGGGGTTTCGCCATGTTGACCAGGCTGGTCTTGAACTCCTGACCTCAGATGATCCACCCACCTCGGCCCCCGAAAGTGCTGGGATTACAGGCGTGAGCCACCACACCCAGCCAAGGTCTATGCTCTTCTGAACCCTGCTCCAGTCCTCCTTCCCCACCTGTGCTAACAATCAGACCAAACGCCTCCCTTAGGACTGCTGGAGAGGTTCATGAATCCTGCCCCAAGGACTAGAATGGACAGAGCCTACAGGAACTGACCAAAGCCTTCTCCCCTCCTGCCCCTCCCAGACAAAGAGGAGATTCCAGAAAGCCCTTCCCCTTGACCGCCCAGACCCCTCGACAGCCTAGACACTGGGTCCAGGAGGCCCCAGCTGTCCATCTTGCCACCACTTCCAGTCTTCCCACCCCATCCATCCCCATCCTCACCCCCGATCTAGGTCTGCTGATCGAAATCAGGGTGCCCATACAATTTTCCATCCCACATGGGCACTTCCAAGAACCAAAGGGGATGCTCTCAATAATTACACCAGAACACGGGAGATAGGATGCATGGTCACCCCACACAGGAGGGCTCAGCCTCCACACCCAGGCATCTTTGCGCTTCTCACACCTCTATTGTGATTACCGCCTGATTCAGGCATTTGCTGAGCAGCCTCGGGCAAGTCACTTGGTCTCTCTGACTCTCCATATCCTTGTCTAGAGTGCAGGAATCTTAAGAGTTCCTAGAGTTACTGTGAGAGTGAAATGTCTTTCACATTTTAAAGATGATGTCCGTAAAGTGTCTGAACACAGTAGATACATAGTAAATAGCAATGTTTATGTTTAGCTCACCCAGGAATACATAAGCCCCACATAAGACACAGGCACACACACACCCCTTCTCTCTCAGGAACACCTGCTCTCATACACATGCAAAGTCACGTGTCACAGGTGTATACACACACGCTGCCACACTGGGCACACTCGCATACCTGCACTCATTCTGCAGATCAGGCGGGTTTGGCTGTGAGCTTCTCTGGGTCCCCAGTGGTCCAGTGGCTGCACGTCCCTGTGGGCTCTGGCCACCAGAGGGCAGCATGCTCCCCACCCACCCTCATCACACTCCCTTCTCCCCTGGCCCTGGAGGAGCTGACTCCACGCAGCGCGTCCCCCGCCCTTTGCCCAAACTGCACAATCAAGTCTGGGAGAATACAGGAGATAACTCATCATCCTCGATTAGGCACCACTCAGGCTGAGAGGCACCAGAGCACCCCAATGTCATTGAGGCTGGGTCCTGCTGCAGAGCGACCCAGACCCAGGGCGAGCAAAGACCCCTGTCTGGATGTATCTGAAGTGAACACGCCATGATGGCTACCTAGGGGGCGGGGAGCCTAGGGCTCAGACCCGGGAGCAAGTCATGCTCTACCGCCCTCTATCTATGGGAATTCAAGTCCTTCTACTCACCTCCTCTGAGCCTCCGTTCTCCCATCTGTAAAATGGACCGATCACTGCCCCTCCCCTGCGCGGCTTATTCCTCTCATGTGCGGGCTCAGATGTCACCTGTGCAAGCAGGCTGTCCCTGGCCACTTCACAGTTGCAGTTTCCCTTCCCCTCACACTTTCCATTCTTTTCATTGTTTTGTTTCTTCTGCACATTTCTGTTCTTACATATTCTATCATTCACTCATCTTGTTGATTGTCTGTCTCCCCATTAGAATAAAAACTCCAAGCGCCGTTGGACTCTCTCCATTGCTATATATCTGCCATGCTTAGAACAGGGCAAGGCACGGCCTAGGAGCCAAACTGGTGCTTGCTGAGTGACTGAGGGAACCCTGGAGGTTAGAGGTGGTTTCTGGAAATTGCCCAGCCTGGTGTGCGTCAAGACTGGAGGGGTCAGTGCAGTGCTGTGAGCTGGCCCTAGGGCTGTCCGCATCAACCCCGAGGCGGCCAGAGGCCTTGCCACTCCCAAGGATTTCAGTGCCACACCCCAAATCGGCTGTGGCCCCGCCCCTCCAGGCCCCGCCCAGGCCTCCCAACTCCACTCCAGGTGCAGGCCCAACTCCACGTCCTGCTACTGCCGACAGACAAAGGGAGGCTCTCGGCCTCAGGCGCCCGGGCTCAGCCCTCCCCGGCTCCTCCTAGAGCCCGCCCGGCCCTGCCCGGCCCGCGTGCTCACTGGTGCACTTCTTGACGTGGCTGCCCTTCTTGAGGGCGTGGCGGCTCAGCTTGCAGTGGAAATTGTCCTCCCAGAACTCGGCAAACCAGATGTTGCGCCGGTTGTTGTCCAGCGTGCGGCTGGAGAAGTAGCGGTCGAAGCCTGGCAGGGAACCGGGACGTCAGGGCCTCACTGGCCTCCTTCCCACCAGCCCCAGCCCTTCCTGCCTCCCCCAGGATAAGAGATGGTCCAGGCGGAGGGAGAGAGACCGGGAGGAGCACATCCTCTGATCCAGGAGAAAACAAAATGTGGAGCATTTCATTTCATTCAAAATGAAAAGAGCTGTATTAGGTCCCAGGGGGAGCATGTGTAATCTACAACTGCTGCCTTTATGGAAGAGAAGCACACCGGTGAGGATGTTTCTGCGGCCTTTAACCGCTGCAATGCTAACAGCGGGCTTTGAGAAGGGGCCGCCTGGGAGTCCTGAGATTACAGCACAGAGGCTGGTGGGGCTGCCCAACCCTGGGAGCACCTGAAGAGGAGACCAGGTCAGACAAGAAGGGAGGGGACCACCCAGGTCATACAGCATAGACCAGGACCTGGACCTTCTCCCTTCACATCCAGGACGTCTCCATCACTGACAGAGGCTGCCTCCCTCCTCCACGTGCTCTGCATGGCTCACAGTTCTGCTCTCAGCCTGGGAAACCATGTCCTAGGGTGGGCAGGCTGGCGGTGAACAACCTCTCCTCCTCCCAGACGCCCCTCCTGCCATACTGACTGTTCCCAGCACTGTGGACTGAGCTGCTCTGTATGGGCCAGAGGCCTGAAAGCTCAGCGGGGCCCACGTGGAGCTTCCTGCCCATGGAAGCATACAAGTGGAAGCAAAATGACTGGCCACGTGGCAGGAGACGCACTGGCATCGAGCAGGAGGTTTGGCCTGCAGTAGGATTTCTCGGCCTCGGCACTGTGGACACTCTGGGTGGGATAATTACTGTGGGGGGCCGTCCTATGCACCATAGGATGCTGAGCAGCACCCGGACCTCTACCCACTGGATGCCAGCAGCAGCATCCCCCAATTGTGACAACCAAAAATGGCTCCAGAAGTTGCCAAATGTCCCCTTGGGGGGCAAAATCATCCCCAGATGAGGACCATTGTTCTAAAAGCTTCTCTAATGTTCCTGAGAGAAAAGGTACTTGTCAGGCAAGTCCTGGATTCTGGTCCCAACTCTGCCACTCGCTGCACTGTGTGTGTCTCAAGCTCTCTGAGCCCTGCATATCCACCTACTAAATGTGGGGAAGAATGCATCACAGGGCTGTTGGGGAGGCTAAAGGGAGATGTCCGTAAGGGTCCTGGCATTGGTAAGCACCATAGCAGTTATTGTTATGTTGTGTTTATTATGGCTGGGGGTGGTGTGGAAATTCTCGCTATGTGTGTGTGGTGGGTGGGTGGGGGGGGTGTTGGATGTGTGATGGGGTAAGGGATGTGGGGATGGATCAGCCAGGAAGGCATGAGTCTGAGAGGACCGGGGCTGGGCAGAGGTGGTTCTGGAGCCTGAGTCAGACATGGGGCAGGTGTGGATGTGGGGGGACAGATGTGGTCTTTGCAGGGACAGGCATGGGCCTGGGGGATCACACTGGGCCTGTAGGCAGGCGTAGGCCCAGTGGGGCATGTTTGGATGAAAGGGTAGCCATGGGCCTATGGACAGGTATGGGCCAGGGCTAGAAGGAGTCATGGGCCAGGGAGCTCCCTCTGCCTCAGGATGAAGAGAGGACACTGCTGTGTGACTTTGAGCAAGTCCCTCCCTTCATCAGGCCTCCATGTCTTGGGAAGTGCCTTGGAGAGGCAGATGTCTGCGGTCCCTCCCAGCTCCATTAATGCTTGATTCTATTGAAAGGAGGGAGGGCAGGGAAGGAGAGGGCCCAGGGAGCCTTCTCCTCATGGTGAAGACTGCCAGGTCCCTGCCCATCAGGCCATTAACGGGAACATCACACCTCATTCTCTGTGAAGTTCTGGCCAGAGAGGTTCATTCCTGCCCAGGTGACTGTGGGTTCTGCCCTGAGAAGAGGGCATTCAGGGCGAGGCAGGCCCAACCTCAGCGCCATCCCGGGGCCTGCCAACCCCAGGCAGTCTCTACAGGAAAGGCCTGTCCTGTAGCCCTGGCAGGGCAGCTCCCAGCCTCTTCCAGCAGTGGACTCTCCACACACCTTCCACCCCAAAATTGTCTGAGAAGAGAGGAGGGAAGGTCTTGAATCTGGATTCAAATTCTGCTGTGTTGCGTGTGGCCTAAAAAAGCTCCCAGTCCAGAACCTCAGAACATAAAAGGCTGTGGGCTGCCGGGCGCGGTGGCTCACGCCTGTAATCCCAGCACTTTGGGAGGCCAAGGCGGGTGGATCACGAGGTCAGAAGATCGAGACAATCCTGGCTAACATGGTGAAACCCCGTCTCTACTAAAAATACAAAAAAATTAGCCGGGCGTGGTGGTGGGCGCCTGTAGTCCCAGCTACTCGGAAGGCTGAGGCAAGAGAATGGTGTGAACCCGGGAGGCGGAGCTTGCAGTGAGCTGAGATGGCGCCACTGGACTCCAGCCTGGGCGACAGAGCGAGACTCCGTCTCAAAAAAAAAAAAAAAAAAAAGAGGCTGTGGGCCAAAGAAGAGGAAAGGAAGGATATAGAAAGGGGAGGAGCAGGAGGGGAAGGAAGCTGAGGAGGGACGGCAGGAGGAGCAGTCCAGGTGCCGACCACCTGCACCTGCCCGGCCTTACCTCGTACAGACATCCTCTTGGGGAGGATCGTGACAGCGCCCTCAGCCACCTCCTCCAGGTGCAGTACAGGTGCAATCTTGGAGCCCCAGCTGTCAGAGCCCATCCAGAAGAAATGGCCTGTCTGGTTGGCCCTTCGTGCTGCCTCCAGCACACGCCTGTAGGAACACACACCAGCCCAGCCCAGCCGTGTCTGTCTACGCAACTGCCCCCACTCCTGGTCACACTTGCTTTGGGCCCACGTCCCTGACCCCCAGAAGCCCAGGGTCCACAACTGTCCCAGCACCCATGCTTTCACCCCAACCCGTGGATTCGCCCTACCCCCTGCCCCCACCTGCCCATAGACCCCTGGCTACTGCCTCATCCAACCTGCCTGCCCCTGGGCCCACGCCCGCTGCAGGCCCAGTGTGATTCTCCAGGCCCACATCTGTCCCTGCAACTACCACACCTGTCCCCCTAGATCCACACCCGTCCCACATCTGACTCAGGTCCCAGAACCACCTCTGCCCAGCCCCGGTCCCCTGAGATGCATGCTTTCCTGGCTCATCCATCCCCATATTCCTTGCCCATTCTCACACGCATCCACCATCACACAATGGCCGCCCTCACCCCGCTGCACATGCTGCCTTCTGCCTGCAGCTCCCTCTTCATTCACTGCCCTCTGTGCCAAAATTCCAGGTCCTTCAG
Organism: Rhinopithecus bieti; assembly: GCF_001698545.2. Taxonomy (NCBI): domain Eukaryota; kingdom Metazoa; phylum Chordata; class Mammalia; order Primates; family Cercopithecidae; genus Rhinopithecus; species Rhinopithecus bieti. The sequence goes on along the minus strand of NW_016815774.1, from coordinate 1,319,225 downwards.
AGAGCTGCTCCCCTCACCCTGAGTGGGAGTGGGTGATGGAGGGAGATGGGTGTGGAGCCAGCCGCCCAGTGCTCACACACAGCCCAGTCTGCCTGTGATGGTAATATAAATCAAACCAGGGACCCGAGAGCCCAGCCCGGGGCCGAGGAGCCCACAGCAAGCGCTCAGCTAGGACTTCATGGAGGCATGAATTAAGTGGCCCTTCAAAGACATCTCGGAGGGGAAAAACAAGGAAGAATGGGCAGAATTCCCCTAACCCAGCTCCCACGAAGAGAGACTGAGGTAGGGAGGAGGCAAGGAACTTGCTCACAGTCACACAGCAAGTGAGAGGCTGTGATACTACAAACTGTCCAGGCCCTTCCATCGGTGAGGACCAGGGCACAGACTCCAGGGCCTGGGGGTGGCTGCTGGGCCTGTGCAGGAGGCAGCCAGCTGGGGCTGGAGGGCCTGGGCTTCCAGGAAGAAACAAATGTTTCCAGGCCCCAGAGCTTTCACCTGAGCTGGCCTTGTCCATCTCATCCCACCCCATCCTCCTCCATCATCTCCCAACTCCTGAGGCTTTCCAGCCCCACTCACTGGTGTAGCCCCCCCACAGCCTAGGTTACCACTAATGGCATGTAAGGCTGCTCTCAGAACCCACACCCACACCCTATTAATACCCGTCTGCATCCGGCCAGCCTGAGATGGCCAGAGCTCCCAACCATCCAGCCCTGCAGAGTCACCTGGATTTATTTTTACTTCTGTTTGCTTCTGAAAATGCATGTGGATTTCCAGAAATGACCCCTACCTCCTACCCCACTTCCCACAGCCTGCTCCGGAAGTCAGTCTAGCTCCCCTCCAGCCATCCCTTAGGGGCCTCTTTGCTGGGACAAAAGGCCCAGCGCTTTCAGTCCCCCTCCCAGAATGTGGGTCCATCTGAGCGAAGCTATCCTCAAAACAGCAGGCCTGGAGTGAGCCGCATAGCTGGGTGGGGTGTGGGAGCCAAGTCTTGCCAGGCTTTGGGATGGGAGTAAGGGACAGGAGTTGGGGAGCAGGGCCTGGTGGCTCAGAAGCTTCCCCAGGAGCTGGCTGAGCGGTGGCCATCATAAACATTCAGAGCCAGAACTCAGGGGACCTGCACGCCTCAAGGGACTGGGTGCCACCTCTGTGCAGCTCTGAGGCTGTCAGGATGGGGCTTGAGGGCCTCCCCTCCCTGGTCTTTCACTGCCTGAGACACTACCATTGCAGCTGGTCCTTTTGGCTTTTGAGGCCATGATGGTCTTCCAGAAGCCCTCCTCCATTCCTCCAGGGACCCACAAATGGCCTGGGAGGGTATCTGTTGTGCAGCAACTCTGGAGTCCAGGTTAGAAAGTGAGAAACGGCTTGGGAGCACTGATGAGGAATAGGAGGAAGCCGCCTGGGAAGGACTGGGCACACAGAGCAGCCTTGGCTGGTCCAGTGAGTGGGAGTCTGAGGGCACAGCAGACTCTGCCAGCCCAGACCAGTTATCTGAGGAGACCTGGCAGGGGCCGCATCTGCTCTCACCCTCCTCTCTGAAAGAGAAGTGACCAGCAGGAACTAGAGGCCCCTACCAGATTCTAGGCAGGGCTGTATCTCCCCTCATCCTGGGGCTCCCTGAGGACAGGGCTGTGTCTCCCCTCAGCCCGGACTCTCTGAGCCTAAGCCAAGACTAGAACCAAATACAGCCCAGAGCTCTTCTCTGTACTCTGAGCTCACCACAGAAAGCAGGGAGGGGCTGAGAAGTGGCCCACATTTACTGGGCACCTATTTCATGTCGGACCTTACTCTAAGCCTTTTATGCACATTCCTGCATTGAATTCTCAAACGCTATCAGGCAGGTATCATTAACTCATTTGTGTTTTAGCAGCAGAGGCCCAGAGAGGTTAAGAAATTAACCTGAGGTCACACAGCGAGTAGATGGGAGAACAGCATTAGAACCTAAGTGGTCTGGCCCCAAGCTCACAGCCTCAGCCCTCTGTTAAAGCACCCAGGTAGCCATCCCTAGCAGGTGGAACGGATGCAGGAAATGGAGGGAGGAGGGAAGGGGTGCCCCATAGCAGTAGCCTGCATGCCAGCCTGTGGGTCTCCCTGCCCACATACACACTCACCCGCACCCACCTCTCTGGATCCCAGGGTGGGGTCAGGCTTGCCTGGGAAGGTCTCCAGCAGGACAGGACCCTCTGTCATGCTCTGCCCACACCTGCATGGCTCCCGGTGCCCACCGTGCTGCCACCTGCCCTCACCTGATGTCATCCTCATTGGCGAAGATGATGACTGCCCTGGCGTTTGAAGTCTCCAGGAGGCGGCGGATGATCTTGTCGAACTCGCCTGCCTTGGGCTCCCGTGGTATCTTCACCGACTGGGCGATGCACACGCCCCCTGCAGGAGGGGTACCAGTTAGTTGGGGTGGGCAGGGGAACCCGAATCTCCCCACCACTCTCCCAACACACATTCCAGAAGATGGGGGCTGGGTGCTGCCTAGGCTCCCCAGCCTGACTCCCAGCCCTGGGATCCCAGTCTCTGGATATGGGCTGTGCAGTCAGAACAGCTTCAGTACCAATCTTGGCTCCACTTACCAGCTGGTGACCCTGGACATGTCACTTAAGTACTCTGAGCCTCAGTTTCCCCATACAGCAGCTAGAAGCAGCACAGCATCATGCTTAGGAGCTAGACTGCCTGGGTTCAAATCTCAGCTCTGCCACTTACTGCTGTGTGACCTTAGGTCACTTACTGGACCTCTCTGTGATGCACATACATCACCTATGAAGTGGAAATAATGGCATTACCTATTTCATAGAATCGTTACAAAATAAGTGAGGTAATGCATATAAAGACAACATCCGGTACCTAGTGTTTAGTAAATGTTGATTATTTTTATTGTAACCCCCTCATAATGTTTCTTGGAGGGTTAAAGCTGGGAATAGAGCCCACCCTGAGGCGTCAGTCCCTGCTACACCCATATCCACGTGCTTCTCAGGGCTCCTGTCCCTGGGTCCCATGCCCATCACCAGGCCTTTGGTAAGAGCAGCGTGCATGGCCACTGGCTGGAACCATCAGAAGAGGGTTAATACTTGATGTTGCCGGGATTCATGACCAGACTGGGCGGCCATCAGAGACCGTGGGAGCACTTTGTCCCAGCCAGTCCCCAGCCCCAGATGTGCCTTTCAAGTGCTGGCAGGGGACAGATGTCATTCATGTGTTTAAATCTCACCCGACCTCGTGGTACAGAGCATCTGTGGGCCATGCTTGTGTCAGCCACTGCCTTTGACAGATGAGGAAACTGAAGCTCAGAGAAGTGGCTTACCCAAAGCCACACAGTTACCTGCCCTACTGGAGTCCAGGAACTGGAGACCCCCAGAGAATAAGACCCCAGAAGCCCATGGTGGCAGTCAGTGGAAAAGCATGAGGGATTAATTTTGAAGCCAGTCCTGGTATCTAACGGCGGCTGCCCTCCTCTGGGTCCCACACAATGCCTCAAACCAAACACCTTGGCTGGGCACCCCTGGGCTTCCAAATGACCTGGAGGTCCAGGCTGGGGTCACCTGAGCCTTCTACACAGACTTGCCCCAATACATCAGAAAATTCTGGGTGGAGCTGCCAGGGGCTCAGAGTGCAGGGGACACGACTACCACCAGCCCCACAGGGCAGTGCCAGCACCCAGCTCCACCCACGGACGGGTCCCTACCCATGGGTAGGGAGATGGCTGCCAGGGAAGGCTACCCAAAGGCAGTGACACTGGGCTGAGTCCTCAGAGGATGCAAGTGGCCAGGCGGTAGGCATTCTGGAGAGAAGAGGGTATGCTCTGGAAGGAGTGGCTGCTCTGTGCCAGGCACCCTGCTGGCCTGGGCCCACAGGACACAACACACACATGCATGCACACACATGCACATGTGCACACACACAGCTCCTTAGGGCTCTCCTAAGACACCAAGAAGTCCCAAGTGCTAGAGAAGAGCATGGTTACTAGGAGCTCATGGGGAGGGGGAAGGAGCAAGGGTGCTTGTGCAGGACTGGGGTCCCTGTCAGTCTGGGGTCACAGAGGGAGCCAAGGGAGGCAGCTGCTGGCTGCATCGCTGGCCAGGCTGGCTCTCAGCTCCCAACTAAACCCTCCATATGGTTTCTTTCCACTTAGAAAGTGGGCCAATTGCGACATTTCTCCCCCCATCTGGGGAGACAGATGGACAGAGGTAAAGGCTGGACTGGGAGGAGAGGGAAGGGAAGGATGAGCCACCTGGCTCCAGGAGCAGAGAGGAAGGCAGGGGAAGGGAGTTAATTGCTCTCAAACAGGGAGAAACTGTTAGGTTAAGTCCTATTTCTGAGTGATGCTCCTCTAAGAGGATCCGTGTGATGGTCCTGCCTGGCACCTCAGGGCATATCTTGCAAGCTTCATTTTGCTGGTGAAGGAAGGATTAGGTGACCATGGCTCAGTCAGCAGGAGTGTGAGTTAGCCACAAGGTACTTCAGATGCTAGTGCAGTCTGAGGAGGGTTTGATATTCTTGCAACTGCAAGAGATTCAGACCAGAGGGGAGTGCGGGCGGAGGGGGTGTGCAGAGCTCCATAATACTAATGAACATTTATGGAGTATCCAATGCATGGGAAATGCTATTCTGCAAATTTTACATGGATTCACTCATCTGAGGCCAGTGTAATCACCACATCTCCAATTTATAAATGAGGAAATGGAGGCACAGAGAGGTTAAGTTGCTTCTCCAGGATCATGAAGATAGTCAGGGGCAGAGCTGGAGTTTGAACTTGGGCCATCTGGCTCTAGCGGCCACCTTTCAGCCAGTCATGTAATGAAGGGACAGGACTGTGGAGTCAAGGGGGCTTGTGGGCCCATGGGCAGGATGGGGCACGGCGCCTATCCTGGGGTGAGTGCCCACTGGTGTTGCTGCCCCCAGGATGAGATAATGAAATACCAAGTACCCATGGGGTCCGTTTGTTTCACAGCCCTATTGTCAGCATGTCTGCTCAGGGGAGTGGGTAAAGGAACTGGCTCACAAGTCGGCCCCTCTTCTGGGATGACACAAACTCCTGGCAGTGGCATAATCTCTGCCTCAACTGCTCTCTTGGTGCCTGCTGCAGCCAGAGAGGGCCAGAGCGACCTGAGAGGCCACTGAGCATCCACTGTATGCCTGGTACCATGCGAGGCCCAGTCTCAAATCCTCACACATTAGCCAGTGCTAATATCCCCATCTCACAGATGAGGAAACTGAGGCTCAGATTGTGAAATAGCCTAACCAAGGTCACACAGCCAGTCAGTGGGACTGCAATCCTGGTCTGTGTCCAGAGCCTCCCTCAGGTGGAGAGGCCCCCATTTCCTGCAGCCCCTCCCACTCCTGGACAGTTCCCTTTTCTTGCAAAGCAATGACTTCGCAGCAGCCGCTGAGAATAAAGGGGCAGTGCTTCACGAGCCAGAGCCTCTTCTGCAGCCTCTGTTGTTTAGGTGCGTTCGTGTACATGTGTGCACACATGTGTCCACACAGTCACAGAATGCACGCACTGGCACAGATCAACGTCCATCATCACCACAGCCCACCCTGTGCATTCCAGGCCACGCTGCTACAGACCCAAAGTCACACCAAGCCCACCAGCCATCCCTGTGCCCAGCCCCTGGGCCACATGGCTAACACTCCCGCAGATGCCTGTTTCAAACCTCTCCCCCAGGGAGGGGCATGCCTCCTCACCCTGTGCCCTTCCCCCAGTCTCTCTCATTGAATAAAATAAGAATCCATGGGTCCATACTGAGAGTAGATATAATCAAATTAAAGCCCACAAAGTCCTCAGGGAACAAGCCCACTCCGTATCTCAGGGCAGAGACTGGGGCCCTCTACTCCTCAGGCTCCAGGCATAGGACCATATGGGGAGGGGGACACAGATGAAGAAGGCTGGGTGTCCCCATGGCCTCCTTGGCTCTCCTGGGTTCCCCTTGGCAAGCCCCTGCCCAGCCTCCTGCCAGGACCCCAGCAGCCCAGGCTCCTGACAAACACCCAACTGCCACTTGCCAGCTGCAAGCTCTGCCATCCCGGCCAAGCTGGTGCCTCTGCTCGCCGGCCAGGGGCAGGAAGCCACAGCCACTTGCCAAGAAAATCTGAGCATATCAAGTCCATGGGGACCTTGGAGACCTCCTGGCCCAAGCTGAATGGAGAGTGAGGAGATGGAGGCCAGAGAGGCCTTGCCCAGGGGCGCACAGTAGCAGGGGCAGAGCCACCTCCAGACAAGGCTCTCACCACTGCACTGGGAAGTTTGGGATCCAGGCCAGCCCTTGACTGCTTTCAGCAGGAACCGCTGTCTCTCCCAGCTCTGCGCCTCCGCCCCAGCCCGCCCAGGCTGCACACCTCCCCTTCTCCCTGGGCTGTCCCACACATCAAAACTGACTTATGCTTGGCCCCATCCCTCGGGGCCCGCCTTTACTACAAGGCAACTGGACACCTGATCAAGGCGTGTCCATCAGAACTCTCTGCAGAACCACATGGCAGCATCTAGTAAAGCTGAACGCGCCGGCTGCCTCCAAGCCAGTGCTTCCCCATCCACACTCGTCCCCAGGGAAACCCCCGCATGTGGGCATAGGAGACCCACGTGAAGTCGCGCAACACAGCACTGCCTGAAACTGCAAAAAAATGGGAATAACCTAAATGTTTTATAACAGAAGAATGAATAAACTGTGGTGTGTTTGCCCAATAGGCTATTATGGAGTTAAGATGAATAAGAGTTCTCATGTGTCAGCATGGCAAATCCTGAAATCGTACAATTGACAGACAAAAGCAAGTTGCAGCAGGATCTGTCCCATTTATGTAAAATCTAAAGACCACATATAATATTTATGAAGACGCATATATATTTGTTTTACATATACGAGAAAAGGCTGCATGAGGGCAAGAGACTTTGTCCATTGTCTTCATCACACTCTGCCCAGTGCCTAGAACACTGCCTGGCACACGGTAGGTGCTCCAAAATATTTGTTGAGTGACTAAACAAGGACAGGAAGGGAACCTGCCACCTTTCAGAATCATGGTTACCTGGAGAGAGAAGAGAGGAACAGGACTGAAGAAGGTTCCAATTCAATCCACATTTTATTTCTTTAAAAAATAATCAGAATCAAGCAGATGTGGTAACATGGGACTACTCAGCAAATCTGGGCCACAGAACCCCGGCTGGACAAAACTTTTAGACATAGGTGACAGCAAGGGCGCTGCGGTCCTCATGTGGGGTCGCCTGACAGAGAACACAGCAGGACACACCGGAGTCTCCCTGTGTTCATCTGTGAAATGGGCTGCAAGGCCGCGGCTGGCCCAAGGGCTTCCATAGGGAGGCTGCCTGCCTTCCTCCACCTTCCTCCACGCCCGCCTGCCTGCCTAGGGCTGCCTGCCTCTCTCCTCCCAGCCATGTGGTTCCTGAAATCCCATCTTCCCGTGAGAGCAGGCTCTCACCTGGCCAGCCCTCCGGGGTGTGAACTGGAACCCTCACCACCCCAGGCTTCAGGCATCCCCACGTGAACATGAAATAGAGACTTCGTGGGTGAAACTTGGTATCAGTTTCCTGTCGTATTTTTCAGTCTCTCCGTCCTTTCCATCTGTGGTCTGGTGACCTTTCCTGGTGGTCTCCAGGCCCAGCTGACATATCTGTGTCAATGTCCACCTCCAGCTGTACTTCCCAAGGTCAGGGTCAGGTCTGTGTCCTCTCTTCCTTTCTTCCTCTCTTCCTTCCTTCTTTCCCATCTTCCTTCCTCTCTCCCATCTTCCTTCCTCTCTCCCTTTCTTCTTCATTCGCTCCCTCCCTCCCTCCGTCCCTTCCTCCCTTCCTTCCTTCCCCTTTCTCTCCCTCCCTCCTCCCTTCCTTCCTCCCTCCCTCCCTTTCTTCCTCCCTCCCTCTGTCCCTTCCTCCCTTCCTTCCTCTCTCCCTCCTTTCCTCCCTCCCTTTCTTCCTCCCTTCATCCCTTGCTCCCTCCCTTCCTCCTTCCTTCCAGTGCCCTGCTCAGTTCCTGGCACAGTCGGTCCCTAAGAAACGACATTGAGTAAGACTCCTTCCTCAGGAGCTCTCAGTCTAGCTGGGGAAGCAAAACCAGACGGAAGAGCCATCACCCTGAGCAGAAGCACAAGGGGACAGTGCTCCGGGTCAGCCTGAGCAGGCAGGTGGCAGAGGAAGGGCCCCCTGGAGCCACACCCCCACTGCACAACCCCTAAGCACCACTCTTCAGCAGCCCACATTTATTGAGCATCTGCAGGCACATCTTTAGGGAAGTACAGGCCCCTCTCACATCACCTGCCTGCCTGCTGCCACCACTTTCCCTTCGTAGAGCCCGCAGACAGACGTGTACTGAGTGTCTCCTATGTGCTGGGCATGGTATGAGACACTGGGATGCAGCCCTGCAGAGGACAGAGCCCTGATGCCATGCAGCTTGTGTCCCAGGGTGAGAAGGAACCCTAAACATCCTGGAATCGGTGCAGAGGAGGACAGAAGCAGCATGACGTGCTGGATGGAGACGGGGCTGCATCCCCTCAGTCCACCTGGATTCGCCCTGGAGAACAGGGAGGCTTGGGCTGGGCCATGCAACTGGAGAGGCAGAGGCTGGATCTGAACTCAGGTCTGACTGTTCTCTAGGAGCTGCTGCCTTGCCTGAGACCCCAGGAATTGAGAACACTTTGGAACTCGTAAATCCCACTTACCTTCAAGGGAGGTGGGATGTGCTGCTAAATGAATTCACATTTCTGTCCTGCACCACCTGGGATTGTCCGAGCCTGAGGTGAGCTTAGGTTTACAGGAGGTCTGACCGTGGCAGGACCCTCTGAGCCCCCACAGTGCCCGGGACGCTCTCCTTGCAGCCCTTCCCCCATCCTCCCTGGCATGGCTCTCCCCACCCCACCTGTCTCAAAAGTCCTCCCGTCATCCTGCAAGGCCACCCCTCAAGCAACCTCCAGATCCCCTGCCTTCCAGGACCCACCCCCGCCCGCCACTTGTGGGATGTGCGCACTGGTGCAGTCAGCCTGGGCGGGCTGAAAAGAAAAGGCCTCCCGTGAGAGGAGCCGGCTTGTGCCCTGCCTCCCCGACTCCCTGCTGTGGGGGGACAGTCAGGGCTCCCCCAGGCTGTCACGGTGGACACTCGGCTCCAGACAAGGAAGGAGAAAGATCCTTCTCCAGAGCCCTGAGCCAGCTCCCTCTGGTCTCCAGGCCTGGCCTCTCGGGGCCCAGCCAGCCGGCCCTGAGGCCAGCAGAGACAGAGGGACATCCTCGCTTTCTCTTTTCCTTAAAAAAAATTTTTTTTTATTTAAAAAGAGAGGAAAACAATGAGAAGACAAACCCTAGGAATTCAAGTGGAAAAATCTACATTATGGCAAAATGTGAAGGCAGCAATTTCCAGCGGGGTAGGGGGTAGGGAGTTACACACAGGGACAGGGGCAGGACAGCAGGTCCCCCCGGCTCCCATAGGGGAGGACAGAGGGGAGAACAGAGGCTGGAAGCTACCCCTGGACCCTCGTGGGCGTACACACACACACACACACAAACACACACACACACACACACACACACACACACACACACACACAGCTCCTTCCTTCTGACTCCCAAAGCCAGGCCCTTCCCCAAACCAGCTCTCAGGAAGGGGACCAGAAATAGCTGCTCAGAGGGCTTGGTGACTGGTGACTGCTACTTTTGTTTTCAGCTGGGAGTGAAGCCTGAATGTAAATAATGGAGCCCAGGCAGCAGTTCTATGGCCAGAGGGGGTTTCAAGGTAAGAAGGACACCAGGCCCCAGCAAAGGCCCTCCCCATGCGGCTGCTGCAGAGTGAGCTGGGTGCGAGACACACGAGGGCTGGGCTGGCTCTGGCTGGGTCTGGGACTGCACAGAGGGCCAGGCCTGGTTCCCGTCACCCATCACCCCCACCCGTCTGCTCCTGCTTGTGACCCCGCTCCCCAGCTCATCAGTCTCCAGCCGCCCAACACACCCCCAGCTTTACAACCCTTGGTGGCCTCCTCTGTGTGTGTGTGTGTGTGTGTGACCCTAAACGCCTGCATCTCCTCCCAGGAGGGTCTCCCTGATGTACCCAGTGAACTTGGGTTTACTGCAACATCCAGGACCACCCCAGTCCCCACCAGGATCCACCCATCTGGCCACGTCTGTGCCCCCAACAGGCCTCTGCACATGCTGTTCCCTCAGCCAGGAGCACCCCCACCTCAGCTGCTCAGCCACCCTCTGGCTCCCTACCCAGCTCTTCCCTGGCTGGGCTGCATTTATCTCCCTGGAGCCTGTCTTTCTGCTTGGGGCCTTACGGAGCCCAGGACCCATGCAGGGCCTGCCCAGGACAGTGGTAATCCACATTTGCTGGATGAATGGAGAACTGAGTTCCTGACTGACAGGTTTTTGAAGGGACAGCTTGGCAGGAGCTGCCAGCATGGGCGTGAGGGCAGAGGCTCTGTAAGAGTTGGAGCTGGGCACCTGCACCTGCTCACACGCTCCCATCCCCTCGGTGACCTCCCCTCTGAGCTGCCACCTCCTTACATGCTCAGGCACTGGACACCCCATTTGAGCCTGGCGTCTACTTTGCTCTGGTCCACAGTGATACTCCGTGCTCAGCGTCCACACGCGTGGGGTGGGTACCCACATGCACCTGGACGTCTCCCTCCATCGTGCCTTCTGCTGGGATTTTACTTTCTCCACCAAGACATCAATTCCTTACCATGAGTGCTTGGGAAATCAGCCTGCAAAGGATGAGCAAGTGGAGAAAAGTGCACGCTGGCTGTGCAAAGGGACCGGGTCACAAGAGCCCTGCCTGAAGACAGGTGACAGTTTATAGTTTAAACTCCACATGATAGGGCTATTGTGAGGGCCCAGTGTAGTGGTGTTTGTGCAGGTCTGCCCCCGAGAGTCAATGCCTCTGGGGAGGGGGCAAGGCCTAGTGGGGTGGAGCTGCTGAGGCAGGAGGGCAGGAGCTCGGAGGACAGGGGCCTCATCACTCAGGACCTAGGGCTGGGGAGGTCCATAGATGCGGGGACCAGGGCACCGGGATTGTCCAAGGCAGCACACACATCCTTTCCCTCCTGAAGGCTCTCAGCACCCCCACCACACCCCAGCCACACACACACACACACACACACGGCAACGCACCACCACAAGCTCACAAAGTCTCACGGTCACACACGCTCACCAGGGACACAGCTCCCATCACACTTATGGACCCAGTAAGAACCTCGTACAGCCTCACAGCCACAAAGACGGGCACAGGGCCACACGCACACACTGACACAGTCACAGATCCCATAGTCCCACAGCCACACAGGCTCACCCAGTCACCACATAGCCTCGCACAAACACACACACCACACCCAATCCCATCACATCCTCCACATACACACCCACAAACCTGGGCACACAAGTCATGTTAATCCCCAACCTGACACATTTGCACCCAATTATAACTTCAGACAACCCCCAGCCACACACAGACACACACCTACACATCACCACACAGATACACACCACACACATCACCACACAGATACACACCACACACACACATCACCACAGAGATACACACCACACACATATCACCACAGAGATACACACCACACACACACATCACACAGATGAACACCACACACACACATCACCACACAGATACACACCACACACACATCACACAGATACACACCACACACACACATCACCACACAGATAAACACCACACACACATCACACAGATAAACACCACACACACACATCACCACACAGATACACACCACACACACATCACATAGATAAACACCACACATACATCACCACACAGATACACACCACACACACATCACATAAACACCACACACACATCACCACACAGATACACACCACACACACATCACATAGATAAACACCACACACACATCACCACACAGATGTACACCACACACATCACCACACAGATACACACCACATACACACATCACCACACAGATACACACCACACACACATCATACAGATAAACACCACACACACACATCACCACACAGATACACACCACACACACATCACAAAGATGAACACCACACACACATCACCACACAGATACACACCACACACACATCACATAAACACCACACACACACATCACACAGATAAACACCACACAGACACACATCACCACACAGATACACACCACACACACACATCACCATACAGATACACACCCCACACACATCACCACAGAGATACACAGCACACACACATCACACAGATAAACACACACAAACCACACAGATACACACCACACACACAGATCACCACAGAGATACACACCACAAACACACACATCACCACACAGATACACACCACACACACAATCACCAAAAACACACCACACAGCCCTACACATCACTACACTACACTACACACCACACACACACACATCATCACACAGATACACACCACACACACACCTATACATCACCATACAGATACACACCACACACACACACCATCACCACAGACCACATAGATGTACATAGACACTACACACACACATCACACAGATACACACCACACAAACACCCATACATTGCCACACACACACCACACACCACACAGATACACACCACACACACACATATCACCACACAGATATACATCACAGACACACACACACACATCACCACAGATACACACCACACACATCCACACATCACCACACAAATACACACTACACACACCCACAATCACCACATACCACCACACAGATACAAACCCACAAATCACCACACAGATACACACCCCACACAGCCACATACCCACACACCACCACACAGATACACACCACACACACACATTGCCACACAGGCATACACCCACATCACCACACAGCTACATACCACACACACACACCATCACATATCACCACACAGCTACACACCACACACACACATTGCTACACAGATAGGCATACACCCACATCACCACACAGCTACATACCACACACACACACCACCACATATCACCACACAGATACATACCACACACACACCCCCACACATCACCCCACACACACACACACACACATCAGATACACACCACACACACGTCACCACACACACACCACACACACCCATACATCAGCAGATACACATCACACACACGTCACCACACAGATACATACCGCACAGATACACACCACACACACACACACCCACACTTCACCAGATTCACACCCCCACGCATCACCACACAGATACACCACACATCACTCCACACAGATACACACACCACACAGATACACACAGTCACATACACACCACACACAGACACACACACACCATCATACCACATGCAGAAACATCCACACATCACCATACACAGTCAGATACGCACCACACACAGATACACATAACCCCACACAGAGTCACAGATACACCACACACAGACACAGGTCACCCTGGACAGTCACATACAACAACCCTGTCTGACCACGGCCAACCCTGCTCCACCAAGCACAAGCAGGCAGTGCCCACCATGAAGCGTCCGCACCCCCACCCTCACACCGCCTGGCGGCTCTCACACAGTCACCGCACGTGCACAAAGCACCCCTCCAGCCCATCTCTTCTTAACTGAGAAAGGCCTCCTTGCTAAATCTCCCCAGTGAATGCCCCAATTAGCCTGAATCCTTTCCCAGGAAGACCCTGCGAGGCCCTAGCATGCACCAGGGGCTGGCAGAAGCTCACACTCCTCACGCCGTTTGGGGGCCCAGCCACACCTCAGCACAATTAGCAGTTCCTCCCTTGGCCTGGTCCTCACTGGCTGAGGTGACCATGGAGGGGCCTGTGGTCCAGCAATTGGACGGAGGGGATGGCACAGCTATTCATGGAGCAGCTCTGTGGCCGGCACATTGAGGCAAAGCCCTCCTTTTGCCTCTGAAACCCCACCCTCTGCTACCAGGCTCTCCATTCCCGCCCATCCCTGCCCCTGCTGGGAGAACGGGGCTGGATCTCAAGGTGCAGGGGCACCAATGGGGCAGAAGAGGGGGACACAGACATACGAGAGCTGGACTGGTGTGACATGAGGAGACAGAGTCTGGGCACAGACAGGGCCATGTCCCATCTCAACCTCCCACTGCTTCACGATGAAAGCCACTTTGCCCCCTCTCCAACCCTCCATTTCCCCTTCTGTGAAATGGTATGGTATGAACCCCGTCCCCCAGACACAGCAGGGTTATGGTGAGGATTAGAGCGGATCACCTGTGGACAGACTCAGCCCCTAGGGGATATTTTGGGGTGTGGAGGAGGATGCAGGCCTTGGAGGACCTGCCAGGGCAGCTGTGGGGCTCAACATCTCAGAGCTGAGCCCTGCCGTCCCCACGACAGGAGGCCGCTGGGCAGCGCAGGCGGTGTGGCTCAGAGCTGCATTATTCATGGCGCTAGGCTCTGAGCAGAGGGAAATTTGCTGAGTGATCGACTTAATGTCTTAACACAAACCCACTTAGGCAAAACACTTTGAAGCAAGAAAGGCAGAAAAATAATAGAAAAGGGAAGCCATGGTGTTTGGAGGCAGATGGTGGCAGGAGGGGCCTGGATGGGGCAGGACACAAAGAGATGGCTAGTTCCTGGCCCCCACCAAAAGCCCTCCAGAGGTCCCTACCCCAGGTCTACTGTCCCCCACCCTCAGTGGCTGTGCCCAGCATTCACTGATGAGCAAATCGCACCCATTTCTTGGATTCAGTTCATGAAGGAAAGGGAGTCTGCCCCAGGCTCACACAGCAGTGGGAGGCCAACCGGGAGCCAGACTCAAGACTGCTAGTGTGGGTCAGGGCCCCTGCCGAGGTCATGTCCTGCTCCAACCCATGGGCAGTGCGGTGGGGCTGTGGCGAACAGGGCCCTCAGCCTGACTGCACGGCTCTGTCCCCGCCTCAGGCCACGGTCAAGGCCGGGACACCGTGGAGTGTGGCTGCGGGTACTGGAGGAGCCACTCACAGGACAAGACCCCCAAGTTTCTTCCCATCTTCCCCAACTCCAGTGACACTCTGGTGGAGGAGGTCACATCTCACCTTCCAGTCCTCTCCTCCGCCTCACTTCACCTCTACCACAGCAGGACCGCTTTCTCCAACTCAGCCAGAACGTTCCCCCCTAGAGCCTTTCCCAGTGCTGGTCCCTCTGCCAGAAATGCCCTTCCCACGTTTCTATCTGCCCAGCTCCCTCCAGCCTAGGGCCCCACTTCTCTGCCTCTTCCCACATGAAATATCCCAGACCTTTCCCACAGTAGGAGCTCATCGCGCCCGCCTGCTCCTCTCCACTGCCACTTGCCATCCTCCACTTTGTGCTGTGGTCAGTTTTGGAACTGGCCTGCTTCAGGTTCAAATGCCAGCTCTGCCACTTCTTAGCTGTGTGACTTTGGACAAGTTCCTTAATCTCTCTGAGCCTTGTCTCCACATAACAAAGTGTGAAGAATAAACAAGTTAATATACATAAGGTGCTTAGAACAGTTCCTGGCACATTGGTGCTCAGGAAGTGTTTATTATTATTATACTATTACTGTTGGTTTCCTCCATCAGCCCATGGGCCCCTTCAAGGGCAGACCATGTCTTTCCCGTTTCTAACCGCCCAGTTTCCAGCAGAGTGTAGGATGCTCAACCGACGATAGTTGAAATGAACCTAGTTTCCAACAATATTGTCTCCCCAGTCTATTCACCCCAGATACCCTGGGAATGGGAGCCAGCGCTGGGCTGGTGGCAGAGACCCTGTGTTGGGGCAGAGAGAGGCATGGGGAAGATGACCTCGAGGCACAGTCAGGCCAGCAGTTGGGCCTGGCCAGGGTTAGAGGTCAGCAGCTGGGCATGTGGTTTGGCCACAGAAGAACAGACAGTGCAGGCTGGGATGAAATATTTAGGAGCCCACATCCCTTGGAAGTGGAAACTAACAAGCAAAATGAAATGCTGAGATGTAATTACCCAGGCAGGCCAAGCATATCTCCCTGCCAGCGGCAGGCTCGGCACCCCCTCCCACCCACCCACTGCCACAAGTAGGCAATGGGTAATGAAGTCCCCCTGGACCCTTCTCCTGAGCTAGCCCTTGCCCCTCCTCTTCAGGCCAGGCCAGGAGGGAGGGGTGGCAAAGAGCCGGGCTCTGGCTCCTGCAGGCCACTCCTTTTGGTGGCAGAATAGCAAGAAATACAGAAAACTGGGAGGCTGGGTCAAGCCCCAGCACTGGATATAACCAGATGATCCCTTCACTCCACCAAGCTTCTTCAGCTGGAAAATGGGGCTGCTGGCCCACGCCAGGGAGGGGGGACCAAGAAGGTGGATGTGTCAGCTGGCCTTGGTGGAGGGGCTGGCGAGAGGATGCCTTCCCGAAGTGAGCACGGCAGCAGGGACCAGCCTCACCCAGGGCAGCAGGAGAAGCCTTCTTGAGACACTGGGCTGTGGGGACTCAGGTTGGCAAAGCTGATGGACGGATGCTGGGGGCTGCGGCCGAGATGTGAGCCCTGAGCTGAAGAAGTCCTCACCCCAAAAAACTTCCCCAGGCTCTCAGCACTGTTGGGAAAAGCCTTGGAGCCTCAAAGCTTGGGGGCCTGCTTGGCCAGATGGGGGGCGGGGGGGTGGAAGACAGGAACCAGGTAGGGAGGGAAAAGGGATTCCAGGCCTGGATCCTGGGAGCAGCCTTGAGTAGGGTCAGAAGAGCCTTGGGGAACAAGGGCAAGGGGCAGGGGCTCTTCCTGTATGCTGTAGCTGGAGCTGGGGGAGGGGTGGGTAGCGTCTGCAAGTTTTTCTCAACAGACATTTGGAGTAGGACAACTTTTCACCATGTTACAGTATAAGGGACTAGACACTCAAGTCATTATGATAATCCAAAGTGCCCCACATATTTCCCCACATGTCCCACGTGTCCCCAGGGGTAGGGTGCAGCTGCCCAGACTTGAAAGCTCCTTTCTGATCTAAACCAGAGAGGGGCCAGGATTTGCCTGAGGCTGACCAGCACGTGCTGCTCTCACACATTCTGCCCAGGCCCCTCTCAGGCTGGCTCAGGAGCCCCAGATAGCTCAGTGTCCCTGGGGCAGGTCCAGCCATACCTGGTAGCAGCCAGCTGATTGCTCAGGCCCTAATTCACAGCACACCCTCACTTCTGTTGACACCATCTTTCCAGACCACAGCCCCACACCTGCCACACAAACCTCAGGCTGCCCAGCCTGGCCCTTACAACTTTCCACCAAAACTCCAGTCCCACCCGGTCACTCCCATCCCTCACACCTTCAGTGGCTCTCACCTCCCTCAGGACCAAGTCCAATCCTCAGCCCTGTCCTGAAGGGCTCTATAGGACTGACTTCATCCACCCCCAGCCTCCTCTCCCATCCCCACCTCTAACAGCATCTGCAGTTTCCAACATACATTGGAGCCTTTAGACAGACTCTTTGCTCGCCTTTGATGTCTAATTCACCTTCCCAGACTCTTTTCTTCAAGTCAGCTCCATCTGTTCTTAAGGATTCAGCTCAGGCCCCCTCCTCCAGGAAGCCTTTATGGGTATCCCCAAGCTCCTCCTCCCCTGGGCGCTTATAACAATCTCAGTGTCTCAATCACTGCACTTAGCACAGTGAATGAAAGTTACTGGACTAGATGCCTCTGCGCCCACCAGCCTCTGACTCCAGCAGTGGCCACTGCTGGGCCCTGGAGCCACACACTGCCAGGCACAGAGCAGTCACTGTCACTGACTCAGCAACCCCCAGTGCCAGGAGCTGTCCTAGATTCTGTGGGTACCACCAGGAATAGGACAGATAAGCCTGCCCTCGTGGAGCTGCCATCCATCTGTGAAGCCAACAATAGGGACGAGAGAATGAACAAAGGAATGAACATGCTAGTTAGGCGGTTAATTAACACTTGACCTACTGTCCGGAAGGCTCCTGGCCCCACCTCCAGCTGCTGTTCCTCTGTGCTTCCTGTCTTCCCCCACTCTCTCCTGCCCACCTTCTGCGTCTTCTCTGTCTCCCCACAATACACACTCTCTCCCATCATTGCACAGCCCCTCATGTTCACGCAGCACTCCCAGTCAAGTAACCTTTCTACATGTTGAATCCTGAGCTTCTTCCAGTACAACCAGGTCCTAGGTATTATGACCATTTTACAGATAAGGAAACCGAGCCCACCAGCCAGAACCCAGTGCTGCAGCCTCCACCTTCCCTTCCTCCACCCCATCTTCTTTCCCGCCTCCACCTTTCTATCTGGCCCTCCTCTCTGCTTCCTGCCTTCTGGGGTGCCCTGACAAGCGGCCTCTGCTCTCTCAGCCTGTTTCCTACGTGTAAAAGCAGTGGGCACGGAGGCTCGGGGAGACGGCCTCCACTGTCCCCTCTCCCGCACCCCTCCGCAGCCCCTACTGCATGGCCCTCTGTTCACTCTCCGCCCTCCCTCCCTCTTCTCCTCTTACTTGTCACTTCCTCCTGCTTCCTCTCCTCCCCATATCCCAAGGCCTCCCTGGGGCCCCAAGACGTCTGCAAGAGTCGTTAGCTTTCCTTCTGGCTCATTAAAAAGCAGAATTTGCATAGAATATCCATATGATCATTCTATCTACCGCAAAATGGGGCACAGATATAATGCAGCATGTAAGTGAGGGAGAGAGGAGAGGACAGTCACAGCAGGAGGCTGGGAGAACCCCACCAGGAAGAGGCCCAGGTACTCCCCTGGGTCTGAGGCCTCAGAGGTAGCCCCTCACTCCCTCCAGCTCTCACTAGGCCTTTCTGTTGGCTAATCCCTATCTCTGTAATTCTTACAATAACCAGCGAAGTTGGAATACAGCTGTACCCATATTACAGGTGGAGAAACCAAGAGCTCATGAGGAACAGTGGCTCGTCCATGGACACAAGGCAAGTCCGGCAGGCCGGGGAAAGCACTCTCTGCCAGGGCCAGCCCACCTGACTCACGTCACCTGCTGCTCTTTTGGGAAGGCTGCCCCTCCTGATTCTCAGAAGGGAGGCACAGGCAGGACAGCCTCCCACCACCCTGGGACAGGCCCACCTCCCGTGGAGGTCTCTCCCATCACTGCTCCTCAAGGCAGCCTCCCCTCCCCCAATCCTGCCTGGCCTTCCCCTCCCTGCAACAACAGTTTAGCCAGAGACACAAGAGATTTTTGGAGACAACTGCTCCAAACCTCTCATCCCAGCTTCATTGTCACATTCAGACCTGCCTTGCCCCAAAAAGAATTCACAGCAGTGCCCAGAAATAAACATGTATAGCTAAAAAAGAAACTGGTAACAAAACCAAGGGGAAGGGACTGAACTTCACAGATGAAGACCCACTCAGCATCCATAAGACTGGCCCAGAAAGGGGCCCTTGGTTGGGCAGGAGCCAACCAGGACTTCCCAAGCAGCTGACCTTGGGGCAGACTCACTATCCATGGTACTGAAGCCAGGAGTGCTGTGCCTGGCCTGGCGACCCCTCACCCTCCAGCCCTCTGGCCACAGGCAACCCAGAAGCAAGGCCGGTGGGCCCAGACCTCAAATATACCCCAAATCTGTCCCTTCTCACCACTCCCACCCCTGGTCCAGGCCATTGTCACCTCTTGCCTGGACTACAGTGGCCTCTACACTGGCCCAGGGTCCCACTCTATTCCCTGCACAACAGCCAGAGGGATCGCCACCCTCCTCTGTTCCTGACCCTCCAACGGCCCCCAGCTCACCCAGTACAAAAGCCAAAGTCCTCACAGGGCCCCCCAGAGCCCCATGCAATTTGCCCTCCTCTGCCCGTGTGTCTCCCTGCCTTACTCATTCTGCCCCTGCCTCCTGGTTATTCTCCAAATGCCGGGCAGGCACCACCTCAGGGTCTTTGCACATGCCAGTTCCCCTTCTTGGGGCCCTCTTCCCACAGATCTCCACCTGGCTAATGCCCTTGCTGCAGCTGGGGATCTGCCAAAAGTCACCCCTGCAGAAAGCCAGGGTGAGGACCGAAAGTCCGTCAACCTTGCAGGGAAGAGTCTCCCCTACTTGCCCCTCTCTGTCCACTTACACTGCTTTGTTCCTCTTCAGAGCAGCATCTTTCACAGCTGGTATCTCAAATTATAATTATACAGTGATGTGTTTGCTTATTCACTGCAAGTTCCTCCTGCCCTCTCCCCAAGTGTGAGCCCCACAAGGCCAGGAGCTTCATCTGCTTAGTCCATGGCCGTACCCCAATGTCCTGGTCCAATGCCTGGCATACAGTCAGTGCTCAATAAATATTCATTCTGCAGATGAATGAATTACTGTGGAGGAAAGGGATGCAAAGGCTGGAGGGCAGAAGGAAAAAATGACCACGCCCCTCCTCACCAGCCATACCCCTGGGGCAGGTCTGTGGGATTGGGAGGCCGGGGTCCCACCTTCTGAGTCCCTGAAAGTCCCAGAGGCATGAGGGGAGCCAGCAACAGAGGAGTGGCTGCCAGGGGATCCAGCCCTCCCAGACCACTTTCAGAATGGGACCCTCACAGCTCATACATGGTCACGCGGGAGTCACATGTGACTTGAGGGCTCCTGGCCCACTTCTCTCTTCTCTCTCTCTCTGTCTGTCTGTCTCTCTCTCTCTCTCTCTCACACACACACACACACACACACACACACACACACACACTTACCATGCCAAGGTCTTCCAAGCTTCACACCAGGTGGGGAAACAAGGGACCCTTGGAGATTACCCTGCCCCCATCCCTACCTCTTTCCTCCCTAGCCCTAGAGCTGCTGGCCTCCGTGGGGCAGGGCCTTCTGAGGCCTGCCCATCTGACAAGCCCACCAGTGCTTCCCTGGGAAGGCCAGATGAAGGGAACCAAATTCCCCACTTAAAAGGAGGACTCCATCTTCCCACCTTCGAGCTCCAGAGCAAGGGCCAGTTTCGGAGTCATGCAGAACTGGCTACAAACCCCAGCTCTGCCCTGACAAGCTGGGAGGGCCCAGGCAAGCCCCTGGGCACCCTGGGCTGCAGTCACCTCCTCTAAAGTGGGGAGAATGCTCAGGGTTTCTGTGCAGGGGCTGAGGCTGGGGCCGGGGAGCAGCGTCTGTCATGATAGTTTGTGAACATGGCCTCAAAATGTGTTTATTACACACAAGGAGTCTCAGGGGTCTGTCCACAGGCCAGGCCAGGCTGGCTGTGACGCTGGCATGGGAGGCTGAGTCTGTTCAGGCTCAAAGGCTCTGGGAAGAAGGAAGAGGGACCAGGTTGGGCAACATGGAATATCAAGGCAGAAATATCCGCATATACCATTCATGCCCACATACATGAGCCCACTGAGGAAGGCACACAGTCCGTTTTTGGTCTTACAAATGAAAAACCGGAGGCTCAGGGAGAAGTGAATCGTGTAGGGTCACATAGTGGTGGAGGGTGGGGCTGAGACTGGGACTTACGCTGCTGGACATTCCCACCCCGCCCCAGGGCACTTGGTAGGCCCATGTAGGCCTGAGGTGGGAAGTGCTGGGTGGCGAACGTGAGACAGGGAAGGAAATGGTGGGTTCACAGGTCCCTCCAGAGACGCAGAGGAAAAGGCAGATGGAGCTTATCTCAGCCACATCTCCAAGGAGCTCAGAGTGGGGACCTGGAGTTCCAGGAACCCCACCCCAGCCAGGAAAGCAGGCAGAAGGCCAGGGTCAGCAAACAGGTGAAGATGCTTTCCTGAAGGTCAAGGCCCAAACCCAAGCAGGGGTGAGCAGGGCAGCAGCCTTCACCACTTGCCCTTTAGCCAAGGGAAGAAACTGGAAGGGTCCCTGTCCAGTGGGAGCCTGGGGGACAGACCCCAGTGTGCTCTGAGTGAAGAGGCTCAGTGAGGAGAAAGAAACAACAGAAGAAAATGAGCTTGAAGAAAATGGGGTTCCAGTTGAGAGATTTGTCAAAAATATCAAAAAAAAATCAGAGGCCAGAGGAGTTAGGGAGCAGCAGGCCGCTTTGGAAGTAGCTACTCTGTGGGCTCCTGCCTGGGTCCAAAAACAAGACACACGGGAAGCCAGAGACCAACTGTGGTGCTTGACCCTCCATGTGGCAAAGTGAGACAGGAAAGCCACGAGAAGTCAGTGAGGGATGTGAAGACCTGTGCCGTGGGGGACTCAGAGGTCCCCTGATATGTTGGCTGCATGCTGTCGATAAAGCTGAGGCTCAGAGAGGGAAGGTTACCAGCCTAAAGTCACATAGCCGCCCAGAGACAAGAGCCGGGACCAGAACTCAGCCCGCCTCCCAGCCCAGGGCCCCCGGCCCCGCTCCTGTTCTCTGGTTAAGAAGGAAAACAACTAATGCCTTCGGGAGCACCAGTGTGCAGTGCAGTGCCCGGTCCACCCGGCAAGCGCTTTATAGCTATGCATGCATTTAACCTCACAACAAGCTGTAAGGGAAGGACTATTACTATCCTTGTTTGACAAAGGTGGAAACTGAGGCACAGGGCCCCTCGGGGACTGTTTAGGGTAGCACAACTCATGATGGCAAAGCCAGATTTGAAGCCACACCATCTGCCCCAGTGTCTGGGCTCTTGGCCACTCTATTCTCCTGCATCACTGGGGAAAAGGACCGGATTCAGAAGGCCAAAGCCACAAAGGGGCTGCCACCAGCAAAGGGAATTTTTTCAAACCCCAAAGGAATCTTCAAACACATTCCACAAAGGAGGCTGTGAAAGAAAACGTTGCTTCCCATCAGGAGGGAAGAGATGCAAATTCAGAGAAAAAGGGCTCAGCATCTGACGTCTTCCTCCTGTCATTCCCATCAAGCTTAGAGGCGAATGCAGACGGGAGCATGTCCCCGTCTGGACAAGCGCATCAGGCAGAGGGAGCCAGGAAAAGTGGCTGCACTGAAAGAAAAGCAGCAGGCCAGGCGACACCAACCTGGGGACTTACAAAATGCAGAAGCGTCAGGCCCTGCACAGGTCAGAGTGGCAGAGGAATCCAAGCAGACAGGCGCAGTCCCTGAGGCGCACCAAACAAACGCGTGGTTCATCTTCACAACGGAACGGAGACTGACCTGGCAATCACGAGCAGTCACATTAACAACAACACCTTGCCAATCTCCAAGCCCCGGCAAGGAGACCCAGCTGGCGAGTGGTGGGTCTCATGGCTTGGCAGGGGGCGCCCATGCCAGGTCCACTTAATTTCCACCCACAGCAAAGTGATAGGTGGCGTACAAGGGCAACGGAAGGCAAGATGGGTCTCGGGTCTAGAACGGCCTAGTTGATAGGTTAGAATGGGAGGTTCTGGCTGCAGGGTGGGGCCCACTCCCCCTCGTCCTGGGAAAACACAACGTCAGAGGGCAGAGTGCTCAGCCTTGGGCTGCAGGGTCCCTGGGTCCCAGGAGGCAGCTGGTGGAACAGTCCAGAGGCCTCTCCCTTTGAAGCTGCTAAAAGTCATCCGATACTCAGATACAGGCTAAAGCCAGGAGCAGCACCCCTCGCTGCTTCTACCCCCACTCAAACCCCTGCTCCCTGCTCATTTTGACCATGGTTCATCCGATGAGGTGGGAAGGTTGCATGCTCCAGGCACTGCCACCATGCAATTGGCCCTGATCATTCCTGAACCAAAATGCCAAGCCCTGAGGGGTCAGCGCTGACATCCACTCCTTTATGCCTTGCGGGAAGCTTCCTTTCCGGCACTCCTCTGACAGACACATTCTAAACAAGTAGTTTTCAGTGGGTGTCTGAGGGTGTCTTCAGGATGGGTCCAAATTGTGGGGAACAGGTCTTTGCTCTCATGAAGGATGCCTAGAGCCAAGGCCATGGAGGGCAAGAACACAGCCTGTCCGTGCCAGCTGGACCTCAGAGGCGGGCTACTGTACCCACTCCTGTCACAGGTAAGAGGAGGCCCAGGGAACAGGGCTGGTCATCTGTTCACTCACTCTTCATTCTGTAGCGTGTGCTGAGGCCCTGCTATGTGCGAGGGAGGGCGGGGGGCACAGAGCCAGGCGGGGTCCTGTCCCTCCCTGGCCTCTGGAGCTGTCAGTGGGGCAGGGGCAGAGGGAAGGGTCAGCAGGCACTGTGGCCCACCTGAAGGGGCTTCCCGGGGAGCCTTCGAGGGAAAAACCCCCCCCGCCTGCTCCACCAAGGAGCTCAGCTCTGTTTGGGACAGGGCAGGTGAGGGGCGCCTTCAGGGAGAAGGGCCTTGGCTCTGAGCCTCAATGGCAAGGGGACCCCTCAGGGCCCTGAGCGAGTTGGGCCCGACAAGTGGAGATGGTCAGCCAAGCCAGCACGAAACATTTCAACATGCGGCGTTGGCCTAAAAGAAACTCTCCTCGGCCCCACCTCAAATGGCTCCCTATCCCCTCCCCACCCCACGGCCACAGGAGCTCCAACCCAGGCCTCTCATCGCTTCCATCTGCCTGTTCATTCACACTTCCAGGCTTTTGTTCCCACTGTTCTCCCACCTGGCGTGCCCTTTCCTTCCTCCTCTTGTCCAAATACACCTCCTCCAAGCCCTGCTTGCCTGCCCAGCCTGGCTGGGCTGGAGCCCCCGCAGCCCTGGGGTTTGTGTCTTCACTTCAATGGACACATCACCACATCCCTTTTTTTACTTATTCAGGCAGGCTCTGCTGAGCACCTACTGTGTGCAGGGCAGGTGCTAGGGCTGGCTGTGCATGGCTCCTCTCATGCCCACACAAAAGGGCCTGAGAGCAGGGCCTGCAGCCTGTCTCTGTCTCACACCGGGGCTGGAACATGCCCAGGGAATAGGGCTGGTCGTCTGTTCACTCACACTCCACTCTACAGAGTCGTATGCTATGCTGCGGTCCTCTATGTGCAAGGGAGGGCATGGGGCACAGCACACGGCAAAATAAATCTAGGAAGCTCCAGCCAGCTGGAGACTCAAGCTGGTGGAGGACTGAGCCACTTCCCCTTCCTGCCCCCCAGGGCAGCAGCACTGCAGGATGAAGCACCCAAGGCCAGCAGTGAGGAATGGCACGAGGCACACCCCACAGTTCACCTGACGCAGCTGCTGACAGGCCCCGAGTTCCTGCTCCCTCCCTTATGTCTCCAGAAATGGATTTCTGTCCTCAGTGAGTCAGTAGAGAGAGGAAGGGGAACAGCCAGGGAGCTCAGTGGGGCAGGAGGTGGAGGTCCCAGGTTAGCCTGGCCTCACCCCCAATGCCTACACTCTGTCAGCCTCAGTTTGCCCCTTTGTAGGCTGGGAGAGCAACCTCTCAGGTCTAGGGGTGGGAAGAGAGCTAAAGAAGTGAGTAGTTGGGGGCTGGATTTTGCAATTAACCATTCATTCAACAAACATTTATTGAGCAACTACTATGTGCCAGGGCTGTGCTAGATGCTGGAGATGTAGCAGAGAACAAAACAGATTAAAATCTCTGCCTTGGTGGATCATACACAAACAAATAAAAAGGTATTAGTCTGGTGCTATAAAGAAAAACAGCAGGGTACGGGGACTGGAGAGTAGGACTGAGGCAGGGGCTGTTTCAGATAGGCTGTTCAGAGGCCTCTCTGAAGGGAGACATCCGAGAAGACACCTGAAGACACCAAGAATGCGGGCCACGTGGACATGCAAGAGAAGCTTTCCCGCAGGAGAACCAGCCCATGCAAAGGCCCTGAGGCAGGCTGGTGCCTGGAACATTTGAGGAGCTGCAAGATAGTTGGTGTGGCAAGAGCAAGGGAGAGGCACAAAAGGGGGCAAGGCCAGAGAGTGAGGAGAGGCAGCGGAACAGGCACCCTTAATGCAAGTGGTGCCAGCTCCCTTGGCTCTGGCTGCACAGATCTTCACCTCATCCCCGTGGAGTCTCCATAGATGGGGTGCTCCATTTACAGCCAGGGACGCCACATGCAGAGAGTCTCACAGCCCACTGGACGAGGAGCTGCCCAGCCCGGGCCTCCTGCTGCCCAAGCACTGTCTCCTCAGTGGGCTGTCAGCCGTGCCATGCCACTGTGCTAACAGAGGCTATCTACATACAAGTCTGATGCTCAGCCCTGGGAGTCAGAGCTGGAGGTCAGATCCAGCAACAGCTTGACTCACCCACATCTCTGGAATACCAATGGAGGGCACAGCAACACAGCCAAGAGGTAGGGCCTCAGAATTTCCTGCTGTTCAAGGAACGAGACATCCTCCAAGGAGCAGGCCAAGCCCCCCACATTCCTTCCTGCCACACCCAGAGAGGCCATCTTGTTTCCACCCTTGAAGCACAGATGTACCCAGACATGCTAGACGCACTTACCTGAGAGGACTAGAGACAAACTCCTGGGTGACACCGTGGATAGGACTTCCTGCCCCATGCACCACAGAGGGTAAGTTCAGTGGCTAGGGAGAGTATCTGCAGGATTCAAATCCTGCCCCTGCCACTTCCTAGCTGTGTGGCCTCATGGGAGTTACTTAACCTCTCTGAGCCTCTGTTTAGCCATTGGTATAATGGAGCTGTCTTGAGAGCTAAATGAGGTAATATGTGCAAAGCACTTAAAACAGGCCTGGGCCAGGTGCAGTGGTTCATGCCTATAATCCCAGCACTTTGGGAGACGGAGGTGGGTGGATCACTTGAGCCCAGAAGTTTGAGGCCAGCCTGGGCAACATGGTGAGACCCCATCCCTACAAAAAATTAGCCAAGCATGGTGGTATATGCTTGTGGTTCCAACTACTTGGGAGGCTGAGACAGGAGGATTGCTTGAGCCTGGGAGGTTGAGGCTCCAGTGAGCTGTGACTGTACCACTGCACTCCAGCCTGGGCAAGAGGGTGAGACCCCATCTCCAAAAAAAAAAAAAAAAAAAGGCACAGTGGCTCATGCCTATAATCCCAGCACTTTAGGAGGCCAAGGCGGGTGGATCACCTGAGATCAGGGGTTCAAGACCAACCGGGCCAACATTGTGAAACCCCATCTCTACTAAAAATACAAAAATTAGCCAGGCATGGTGGCACATGCCTGTAGTCCCAGCTACTTGGGAGGCTGAGGCAGGAGAATCGTTTGAATCCGGGAGGTGAAGGTTGCAGTGAGCTGAGATCACGCCACAGCACTCCAGCCTGGGTGACAGGGCGAGACTCTGTCTCAAAAATAAAAATAAAAAAAAAAGCCTACCACATTTGTGCCCACGTCTGTGCCACATGTTTGCCACTGCCTGCCTTTCTCCCTCCTCGGTGACTCACTGGCGTTATCTCCAGAGCCCAGGCGGGGCCTGCTCTGCATGTCTAATCCAGCCCTGGCGACGCCGCGGAGGAGACCGGGAGGGAAGGGCAGTCTCCTTGCCTTTCCCTGGTGCAGCCTCAGCCTTGACAGGGAGGAGGAAGTCCTGGCTGCAGCCAGAAGGTCCACATGTGCCCGCATACACACACACAGACAACCACCCCCCACACACACACAGACCCTATCTACAGATACCCCCACCAAGGCAGGCCTGCCAGTCACATGACCAGAACTTCCCAGACATGCACCCCTACACAGACACACACACACACACACACACACACACACGCACACACACGCACACACACGTCCTGGCCTAGCTGCCTTTGGAGTTCACCTTGCTGTCCTCTCCCCACCAGAGCAGCCGTCCCCTAAGAACCAAGCTAGGCTGGGCTCCTGTAGTTTTGTCTCTAGCCCCGTCCCTGGACACACCTGTATCCCTGTATCCCCAGTTAGGGGCACAGTACGGGGCCCAGCACTTCCCAGGCCTCCCAGGGCTAGCCAGACCCCAGGTAGGGCTGGGATCCAGGCAGCCAGTCCCTGACAAACCCTGCAGTGCGCATTCCTGAGCTCCTGCCGGCATGTGCCACGAGCACATTTCACTCCTTTTTTTTAAGACAGATTCTTGCTCTGTCACCCAGGCTGGAGTGCAGTGGCATGATCTTGGCTCACTGCAACCTCCACCTCCCAGGTTCAAGCGATTCTCCTGCCTCAGCCTCCCAAGTAGCTGGGATTACAGGCTCGTGCCACCATGCCCAGCTAATTTTTGTATTTTTAGTAGAGACGGCATTTCACCATGTTGGCCAAGCTGGTCTCAAACTCCCGACCTCGTGATCTGCCTGCCTCGGCCTCCCAAAGTGCTGGGATTACAGGTGTGAGCCACCGTGCCCAGCTGCATATTTTACTCTTATACCCTGCTTTATTCCCATTTCACAGATAAGAAACTGAGCCCAGAAAGACGAAATGACTTTCCCAAGACCGCACAGCCAGTCAGCGTCTGAGCCAGGGCACAGGTCTGCCTGAAGAAGCCTGACCTCTTATGCACCTGCCGCCACTTCTGCAATGCAAGCTGGAGAAGACAGGGCGTATAGGTAGAGTGCCTGGTCTGACAGCCCTAGCTCCAAGTCTTGCTCCGACACTTGGCTGTGTGACCCTAGGCAAGCCACATCACTGCTCTGAGGCTAAGTTCTCCCATCTGCAAAATGGGGACAAAACACCTAGCCCACCGGTGTTGCACTTAGCCGCATGGTCATTACCAGGATCTGTAACACTCACAGGGTGTGTCTGGCCCAAGCAGGGCTCAGTCAAGGGCCACAGGATTGCCCAGAGCATGTGTGGACAAGGGTAGAGGTGGGGAATGCCAGTGCCAGGGCTTCCTTTAGGCCTGGTGCCAGAGGCCCAGTCAGTATTGAGCCACTCCAGGTGCCACCTATGGGCTCCCTACCTGAAGGACAGAGCCAGGTTCCCATCCCAGCTCCTCCATGTTCTGGCTCTGTGGCCTTGGGAAAGTGACCCGCCCCCTCTGGCCTCCATTTCCCCATCTATAAAATGGGCATAGTCATGCTCCTCTGAAGGACCCGGAGCCCAGCACACAGTCGGCACCTAGGACTCGCTCACCACAATTCCAGCATGCATCCCAGCCTGGCCAGCATGCTCTCCCCGCCACTCCCCTACCCGGCGCTCCTCTGAGCAACTCACAGATGATTTATACTTCAGAGGACGAATCAATACAATATACAGCCAAAGACATCTTTAATCTTTCGCAGGGATTAGGCTACAAGGTACAGCGGCCTCTTTCTACCGGCCGCTCAATTCTGATTTCAATTTGGCCAGCTGGAGTGCAGCTCTCTCTCTCCCTTTCTTTTCACCTTCTAAAAGATGTTCCTCCAAATCAAATTTCATTTATTGGGTTGCGCGAGGAGATCTAGCTGCCTAAGCTGCCCTGGCCAGGCCCCTGTAGGCTGTTGCACACTAGCATGGGGTGGCCTTGGAAGTTTGGGGACATGGGAGGCCCAGTCAAGCAGGAAGCCAGGCCCTCAGGGAGGTGCAGATGGTACATGGGGCGTGGCAGGCACTGTGAGGGGCACCTCTGCCAGGACAGGAGTGCCCCATGCTGAAGGCCTTCGCATAATAGCAAATTTTAGTTTTCTAGATGATGAAGTCCTTTTAAAAAATCTTGAGTAGACTTTATTTTTTCTAACCACCCAATACTTGATTAGATGTTGATTTTAAAAAAATTAAACAATAGGCTTACCTTCAGCCAAAACACAATGCCCAGACTGCACCCCTATCCCATGCCTCTCCTGTCCCTCCAGGCTGTGTGTACATAGGCATGCCTGTGTGTCCCTGTCATACCCTAGCACTTGCACAGGGGCTGGCCCAGGGTCTCAGTGAGCACGCAAATGACAGAAGACAGAGAAGACAAGAGTCCAGAAACAGGTGAGACCTCTAGTCCCAGAGCCAGCCCTTCTGGGTTCAAATCCCTTCTCCACCTCTTACTTGCTGTGTGGCCTGGTGCTAGCTATTATTCAGCCTCTCTGTGCCTGCACTTCCTCTCCTGCAAAATGGGGATGAGGCAGCATCTACCTCGAAGGGCAGAAAGGACTGCCCAGGACAGCAGGTGCTGGGCACAGAGGGAGGCCTGCATGAGCACTGGGGGTGGCTTTGAGGTCCCTCAGGGCAGGGACTGGACACAACTGAACACAGAAACTCAGGGCCCTCGATCCCTTCCCCCATCCTATACCGTTGTCCCTATATCCTGCAAAGGTCATGCCTTGAACAGAAAAGGCAGGGGGCTGGTTTGGGGAAGAGTTCAAGCCGCAAAGGAGGAAAGGAACCAGCAGAGCAGGGTAGGAGGTGCCATCCAGAGGGAGGTGCCAGGTCTTGGGTCTGAGCAAAGGAGGAAAGGACATGTGGGTAGCCCGAGGGAGGGGCTGGGCTCTGGGGTTCTGAGGCTCTGACACCGTCTGCCAGGGTCCCCAGGTGCTATTGGCAGCCCGCCCGGAGGTGGGAGTGGAGTACTATTCACCTCTGCTTCCTTTTCCTCTGCCAGGCTGCCGGAGTGCAGAGTGGCCTGGAGCCTCAGCCATCAGTCAGCACTGCCCCACTTCCCACCGCCCCGCTGCCCCCTCCACCAGGTGGAGGCACCCAAGCAGCTTCAGCAGTACAATTAAAGGGGCTTATCTGAGATTTATAGCAGCATTATGCCCGCGGGGTGTTATCAACGGCAGCCTCTGGACACTCTGTAGTCCTTAGGAAAAGCAATTAGAGTGCTGAGGCCATGAGGGTATAAATATACAGACACCATCACCCAAGGTCTCAGGCGCTGGCAAGCTGTGTAGAGGTAGGGCCTTGGGAGAGACCAGGGGCAGGGCAGACAGGCCCTCTCTGCAGGAAGTGGGTCTGCCAGGAGGGAGAAGGGCCTCCCCGCTTCCCCCACACACCACAACAGGGCCCCAAGGAAGTCACAGGCACCATCCTTCAGCCCCACAGCCTCCTAGGAGCCGTCCCATCTTGGCTCACCCCAGCCCAGGTGAAGACCCCCCAGCCCACGGCTGCCTGCTGCCCCTAGATGCCCACAGCTGCAGCCCACGCAGCCAGTCCTCCCAGGGCACCAGCAGAAGCAGAGACCCAGCCAGGGGCCCGCTCCCGGGCCCTGCTAGGTGGGAGTCACCTGCCAAGGGGTTAACCCTTGTTATTGCTCAGCCGCTTATCTCTGGGGACACCTGAAAGCTTTATCACAGAGCATCTGAGGACAGCAATTTAAAGCAATGCAGCAAGCTTCATGGGGGAAGGTGGCATCAGGGTATGAGGGGAAGACCTCAAGGAGAATAAATACTTGCCATTTCCTCAGACTCCACCCACAGGGACACCTTCTT
The DNA here is from genome assembly GCF_001698545.2 of Rhinopithecus bieti. Classification (NCBI taxonomy): domain Eukaryota; kingdom Metazoa; phylum Chordata; class Mammalia; order Primates; family Cercopithecidae; genus Rhinopithecus; species Rhinopithecus bieti. The sequence continues at coordinate 1,288,293 of NW_016815774.1, read as the reverse complement.
CACTGATGCCCAAACCAGCACAGGTCACCCGCGGCCCTTCACCCCTCAGCCCCAGCACAGACAGGTCAATTTTAGGGGCTCCAAATTCCTCATTCCTCTGAGAGCCTGCCTGGCTGTCCACCCATCTCCCGAGTCCCTGACAGCCCTCTAAACAAGGCCCTCGTCCCCACCCCGTCCCTTCCTCTGCTGCGAGGATAGCGGCCGCCCCGCAGGCTCCCGCACCAGGGAGGCCAACAGTGCCCTCATCTGCACACCCACGTCTGCAAAGGCCTCATACCTGCCGTGCACAGGAGTCATGCAGAGCCCAGTGAGGCCATGGGCCAAACCGCAGTGCTCAAAGAGGAGGACAAGGCCCACCTGGCAACAGCCAGGCAGTCAGAGGCCGCATCAGGCCCCGGCTGGGTGCTCTCGGTGGGTCAGTCACATGCCCCCAAGCCCGGCATGACCCTGCAGCCAGGCGCTTGACTCACCATCCTCACGGGACTTCTGGATGAAGGCCTCCACACCGCTCTCGCCATAGCTGCCCTCCGAGGCCACCGTGGACACGTAGTTCCACTTGAGGGCACGGACGATGTCCACCATGGCCTGGGCCTGGTACGTGTCCGAGGGTACCACGCGGGAGAAGAAGTCGTAGCGGCTGTTGTCGCTCAGGTCTGGCGCGGTGGAGGCGTAGCTGATCTGGGGTATCTGAGGGGCGAAAGGGGCTGTTGAGGGTGGCGGCTGCCCCCACCCCGCCGTGCCAGCCCCACTCCCCTACACACCAACCTCCCTCTGGTCCCCACAGCTTTGGGACCACCACAGCCCACGCCTCCCCATGGGCACTGCCTCCTCCTCCAGAAAGTCTCCCAACCGGCCTCCCTGGGGTCCCCAAAGACACTCCAACCACACACAGGTACACACACACACACACACACACACACACACACACACATACACACGTACATACACCACACACACATACATCCTGGGAGCCTCTGGCTGCCTCAATTTACACAAAGAGCTCAAAGATCCCAGCCCAGGGAAAATCCCCACATACATGAGATGATTCAGCCTGGGGATTTGGGTGTTAGGAGGGGCCCTGAGGGGTCATGTAGCCCATCCCATGTCCCCAGGCAGCCCCTCTGGTCAGGACCCAGCAGACCCTGTCCCCACAGCTCTCTGCCAGCTCAGCCTCCTTCCTCGTGCCCTGCTCAGAGGAGATGGAGCCTCGATTCCAGCTCCCCCGACCCCCACTCCACCCCCAAGGATGGAAGCCCAGGAAGCTAGCAGGGTGGGCTTCAAGAAGTCCCTTCTCTCTGCAGCTGGGGACACTGAGCCCAGAGAGTCACCACCCTGCTAGGTCCCACAACCTCTCCAAGGCAGAGCTGACCCAGGGCCCTGCCCCAGCCCCAGGGCTTTCTAGTCACAGAGCATCTTCCTGCCTCCACAGGCCTCACCTGGACCCTCCCCAGGCAGGGATGAGACTCAGACCCCCTGCCTCCTGTAGATACACCCAACCATCCCCAGGACAGGGAGAGGTATGGTCCCTCCTCTCCACCCCTCCCCTCCAGGGCCCCACCCACTGCTCTGCTCTCCCGGCGGGTCAGGGCCTGTGGTCTCCACTCCCCGCTTGGCCCACAGGGACACTCCTTCTTCCTGTGTGCCCTCTGCCCACTCAGTTGTCCAGGGGGACGGGGGTGGGGAATCCATATTGATCCCGGCTGGCATCAAAACTAAGATTTTATGCCCCTAAGCAATCACTCAGATTCAATCCCGGCCAAGAAACCTGTGGCCAGGACTTCAGGCCCAGTGGCAACCGTGGGTGGGGAAATGTTCCCGGGACAGGAGGGTTGGGGGTGCTCCTGGCAAGTGGTTGCCCACTTGGCTAAAGCCTAGTGTGTCCCTATCCCCGGGACCACCTCCCAGACCAGTCAGCTCCCCTCCTCAGGACAGGGCAGAGCTTCTGCCAGCCTAGAAGCCCCACCTCAATATCCCAACATTCAACTCTGTTCACTTCAACGAAGACTTTACTGAGCACCTCTGATATCCCGAGTGCTGAGGACAGCAGTGAATAAAACACTCACGGAGCTTCCTTCTGGTGGGAGGAGAGAAGCAAGCCAGCTAACAAGTACCGGGACCATTCTCCACAGCCATGGGGCCTCACAGAGGGGCATAAGGGGGTGGGACATCAGGGTGGCAGGTGGCAATGCCAGGAAAGGCCTCTCTGGGGAGGCGACAGCCAAGCAGAGCCAGCATGAGCAAGGATAGGAAGGTATCGGAGCCCAGGGAACAGCAGGTCCCTGTGGAATGAGCTTGGTGTGTGGGTGGCCAAGCAAGGGGCCTGTGTGGCCGGAGCAGAGCAGGATGGGGAGAGTCAACGCGTAGTAGGCCCCATAGCCTCTTAATAAACGGACAAATGACAATAAGGAAGTTGACTGGGGGCAGGGAGGGTCCACCCTCCCCTGAGAATGCCCACTGCCAAAAGCATGGCCCAGATGGCTCACTGTCCGCCTCCGCTGTGGGAAAAGCCCAAACCTCTGAGGCCCTCACGGGTGAGGATGTGGGTAGGGGAAACAGTTAACTGGTTTTTTGGATTTTTCTAAGCAAGGTTTCTAAGCAAGCGTTAGAAACCCTAAGTTCTGAGTGCTTTGCCTGAATTCCCTCATGTGACCTTCACAGCCTTAGGAGACAGCTATTGTAATTATTCCCATTGTGCAGCTGAGGAAACTGAGGCCAGGGGAGGTGAAGTAACTTGCCCAAGTTTTTTTTCAGCTGGTGAGAGGCAGAGCTGGGATTTGAGTTTAAGCAGTGTAGCTCCCCAAATTCTGCTTGAAACTGTCTCCCTAGGAAGTGTGGGAGGAGCTGTGGAGGGAGGCTGTGGGGAGAGCAGACAGGAGAGAACCTTAGGGTTCTAAGCAGAACAAGGGTTAACTCCCAAACCCCCTCACTGTAGCTCTTGTGGTCTTTATAAAATGGCATGTACTACATTATCCACTGGCACTGTTTGTAACAGTAAAACTTTGGAAACAACCTGTATGTCCATCAAGAGGGGATTGTTTAAAGAAGTTCCAGCCAGATAAGGAATATTACACAGCTGTGAAAAGGAACGAGGCTGATTTCCAGGCACCGCTCTGGGTGGGTCTCCAAGATATTGTGGGGTAAAAATAACAGCAATAAGGAGGCAACATGCAGGTGGAAGCTGTTTACTGTGTGAAAGGGGAAGTGCATACTCGCTGCTCTGAAACAAAACACGTGCATTGCCTCAGGGGAGGAAAGCAAGTGGCCGAGACAGGATCGGGCAGGGACCTTTCACCTTCTACCCTTTGTAGGTTTCCAGTGTGGAACCATGCACATCTTCCACCCATTTGGAAAGCAAACCATGCTCGAATATACCTGAATCTATGTGTCCCCTCACCTGCTCTGTCAGCAGTGACTGAAAACTAGCCCAGTCCTCTCCGCCTTGGAGAACACTTAGCATAAAAACAGCACCCTCTAAAATGTGAGCTCTGACTGAATATTTTTTAATTCACTTTAAGGTTGTTATTTTTGAGGTCTGAAAATGGTATTCGAGTCATGGCTGGTTTGTTTTTAAGAAATCTTGTGTTTTAAAGCAGTTTCTCAGCCTTTGCACTCTTCACACTGTGCAGGGGAGGTTAGTGCTTTGTTGGGGGGAGGTCCCTGAGAGAAAAGTGTTTTGTTTACCTCTCTCCCTCGCCTCTGCTGGGCCTCAGCCAGGAGCGATCATCACCTGCCTGCCTCCACGCCCCTCCTGATCAGAAGCTTGTCCCTACCTCTGGTGTTTCCTCCCACCAGGCCTTGGCTCCCGGGAGAGGGAAGGAGGCCCACTCAGGTGTCTGGACTTGCTCAACCCAGGCCTCACAGCATGCAGCAGATGGAAACAGAGGACCCCCCAGATAAAGTGGCTCCTTCTCACTCATTCCTATTCCTCCTTCCAAGCTCCTGTCTAGGCCCAGGTGGTGCTCAGCACAGGTGGTGAGCAGTGGATGGACAGATGGATGTCCGGGCATCCCCTGTGGGGCCAATCTCGTTAGAAGCCTTCAGACCCTGGCCCACATCCAGAGCGGGGCCCTGGCACACTGGCCCCAGCCCACGGCACACACTCCATTCCCCAGAGGGTGGGAGGCCAAGCATGTGCTCCTGTAGGATACGCATGTCAGCCTGCAGAAGAGCCCCAGGCCCCTGATTTCAAGAGCCCAGGAGGGGCCCCTGACCTTCCCCCAATAATTCCTGAGACACTGGAACAAGAACCCAACCCTGAGACGCGGGTGAGGGAATCAGGCTCCTGAACAGGATCCCGGGGATAAGCCAGCCTCCTGTGATGTGTCCACCTGCCAGCCTCTCCTGTCTGCTCTCCCCACTGCCTCCCTCCTCAGCTCCAGCCCCTCCCACACTTCCTAGGGAGACAGTTTCAAGCAGAATTTGGGGAGCTACACTGCTTAAACTCAAATTCCAGCTCTGCCTCTCACCAGCTGAAAAAAAACTTGGGCAAGTTACTTCACCTCCCCTGGCCTTAGTTTCTTCAGCTGCACAATGGGAATAATTACAATAGCTGTCTCCTACGGCTGTGAGGGTCACATGAAGGAATTCAGGCAAAGCACTCAGAACAGCACCTGGCAGGAGGTGAGCACTGAGGGTCAGCTCTTAGAGGAGCTGCCATTCCTCCGCTAAACTTCCTCTGGCAGCAATCGCCTTCTCTTGCCTCTCTCTGACTGTACCTCCTAGGACTCTCCCTCTCTTCCGGCCTCCTCCCATCACACGCTCTCTCCATAGTCTCATTGTTGTCATTGTCATTGTCACACGGACATCCTGGGAATGCTATCGGGCTCTCCAAGGCTCTCTTACCCCAAACTGGAGTGGAGGGATGGGGGGCAGGAGGTGTCGGGGCCGCCACAGGCAGGCAGGGAGCCATGTCTGCGTCTAAGCAGGTGACTGTGACAACCTGGCCCATGTGGGGCTCTGACGTCTCTTCAACTCCCACTGTCTCCGCAGCCCAGCCCAAGCAGGAGGGGGACATGCAATTTACATTCTCCTCAGAGAACGCTCCTCTCCTCTCCCAACAGCAGCAGCAGGAGGGGAGGGAGACAGCGGTGCCAGCCCCGGTGCCAGCTGCTCCATCCCTCTGCCTCCTTTGCTTCCCTCACCCAACACATTGAGCACCTACTGTACACTGGGCACTGTTCCAGGTGCTGGGGACGCAGCAGCTTGTGTCACACCCTCATGGGGCAAGAGTCAGAACTCAGATTCCAGCAGCCCCCGACCAAGTACAGGCATCCTGCTCTAGGTCCCTCTGTCTGTCCCTTTCTCCTTCCTCTTTGTCTATCTTCCTCTGTCCCCAGAGCCCATGACCTCATCTCCCACATCCAAATCCCCCTGCTCATCAAGGCCCAACTCAAATGTCACCTCCTCCAGGCAGCCCTCCCTGAGCCCTCATCCTTCAGAGGGGGCCTAGCCTTCCACAGCACTGAATGCGGCCGCTCCAAGGGCACCAGGCATGTCCTCCTTGTGTTACTGTTCTCTGCCTACTCATCAATTCAACAGGCCTTCTAAGTACCCCACCCTGTGCAGGCAAGGCCACATGGAGAGATGCAGAGGTGAACTAGATTCTTCCCACCCCCAAACACTAGTCAATACCCACTGCATCCTGGGAGACACCAGCAGAGATGGCAGAAAGTGTTTGTGCAAAAAGTGCTCCACCGTCTGGGCCCCCTGATGAGGGGTAGGTTGTACGGCCCCCTGGAGTGACACACAGTGTGCCTGCAGCCGCCACCCAGGAGAGCCTCGGCTGAGGTAAGGGGTGAGTGACTGAGGGGTGGGAGGATGCATGAAGAAACCTCTCTCCCTCTTCCCCTGTCTCTGGCTTCTAGAGTGACAAGGAGGTCCATGCCACATGAGGAAAGACAAAAGCTGCTTCCGAACTTAAGCAACAATGAAGATGGATTTCAAGTACATCTGAGTGTGTGTGCGCGCATACACACATGCACGTGGGCGCATGGGCTATAGCATGTGTCCTGAGCACATGGGTGCCCTGCACATTCATTCATGTATTCCTCCTACAAAGAGGCATGGAGCACCCACGGCCTCCAGGCATAGTTCTGAGGGCTGGGGATGGACTATGGACAACTGCCTTCAGTGGGCTCCAATCTAGACGAAGGCAGGTCATGCAGAGGTGCATCATAAGCTTCTGAGTCTGTTAGATGGGGATAAGGAGTGAGGAAAAAAAAGAAAGGAAAGTAACAGTTGAGTGTTGCAGAGTGGCCAGGAGAGACCTCGGTTACAGGGCGATGTCTTTGTCAGGACCCCAGCAGGGAGGGGTATTTGAGGCCAAGGTGTTTCAGGCCAAGGGAGCAGCCAGTGCAAAGGCCATGTGTGCATGCCTGTGTGTGTGTGTGTGTGTGAGATCATGGTGCATGCCTGTGTGTGTGTGTGAGATCATGGTGCATGCCTGTGTGTGTGTGTGTGTGTGTGAGATCATGGTGCATGCCTGTGTGTGTGTGTGTGTGTGTGTGTGTGATCATGGTGCATGCCTGTGTGTGTGTGTATGAGATCATGGTGCATGCCTGTGTGTGTGTATGTGTAGATCATGGTGCATGCCTGTGTGTGTGTGTGAGATCATGGTGCATGCCTGTGTGTGTGTGTGTGTGTGTGAGATCATGGTGCATGCCTGTGTGTGTGTGTGTGTGTGTGTGTGTGAGATCATGGTGCATGCCTGTGTGTGTATGTGTATGTGATCATGGTGCATGCCTGTGTGTGTGTGTGTGAGAGCATGGTGCATGCCTGTGTGTGTGTATGTGTATGTGATCATGGTGCATGCCTGTATGTGTTAGCGTGTGTGCATGCCTGTGTGTGTGTGTGCATGTGTGTATGCCTGTATGTGATCATGGTGCATGCCTGTGTGTGTGAGCATGTGTGTATGCCTGTGTGTGTGTGATCATGGTGCATGCCTGTGTGTGTGTGTGAAATCAGGGTGCATGCCTGTGTGTATGTGTGTGTGTGTGATCATGGTGCATGCCTGTGTGTGTGAGCATGTGTGCATGCCTGTGTGTGTGTGAGCATGTGTGTATGCCTGTGTGTGATCATGGTGCATGCCTGTGTGTGTGAGCATGTGTGCATGCCTGTGTGTGTGTGAGCATGTGTGTATGCCTGTGTGTGAACATGTGTGCATGCCTGTGTGTGTGAGCATGTGTGCATGTGTGTATCCAGGCACACACATGTGTTTAGTGCCTGGATCTGCCCTCGGGCTGCCCCAGGCCCAGCCAGCAGCCTCACACAACCAGCCCAGGCATGCTGATACCGGCTAGCACACAGGCAGTGACCCAGAACGCGACAGCTCCAGCTCTGGGTAACTGGTTCCCAGAACCGCAGCATCTGAAAATCCACTGAGGGCAACTGGTCCACATCCCACGCCATCCAAAGGTGGAACAAGGATGCTGGAGGGCAGGGAATGTGTCCAGCGTCTCAGTGCCCACCCGGAGCACAGTACTCAGGGTCTCTGAAGGCTGGAGCTTTGTTCAAGACTGTTCGACTCAGTTAGGATTGAAATCCCCACCACAACCCCCACAAGGCCTCGTATGCCCCAAGTCAAGTGACCAGATGTCCAGGGCCATCACCACAGACACCCCAGGGGCTACCTGACAAAACCCACACTCCTCTTCCTGTGACCTTTTCTGTTAAAAGCACCTTGCCTTTCCTCCTCTGCCGTAATGCGTGGCACAGCATGTAAGTGTCCAGCACCCATCAGAGCTACCCTGCCTGGGGCTGTGACCCAGCTTCACTATCCAACTGTGCAACCTTAGGCAATCCAGTGAACTCTCTGGGCCTTAGTTTCCTCCCCATAAAGTCATCACAATCACAACAGAAAGGACTGCATCAGCAAATACACAAAAAGTGCTTAGAACAGGCCGGGCGCATGGGGGCCCTGGGCGAATGCTAGATATTCTTATTAGAGAGAAAGGCAGGGCTAGGATCATTGTGCCCATTTTGTAGATGAGGAAGCTGAGGCCTGGAAAGATGATAGTGTCCTCTGAGTATTGCCATCAGGAGATGTCAGAAACAAGGTGCCGACTGAGCTGCTCGGGCCCCTGTTTCCACCCTCCTGGGCACACCCTGCAGGCCTCCAGCTCTGCCCCACCCTACCTGCTGACTCTGCTTTTTCTGTCCCACCCACAGGCCAGGCCACGCCACCACAGATTGAGTCTGGGATCGTGCAGCCACCTCTGGCCACCAGCCTAGGCCCAGCCAAGACCCAGGCAGACCTTAAGATCCCCACCTGGCCGGCACAGCCCCTATCGCCCAGGGAGCAGGGGAGCCTGCGCAGGCCGGCACAAGCCCCAGGCTTGGCTGCATGCTCCTTGCCCTTCTGATCCTGGCTGCTTTAGGCCCTCCACCGCCAGGCTCTCAGCATCAGCTGTTTGCTTCACAGATAAAAGCTAGTGATGCTTTTAGGTACATGAAAGCTGTGGTGGACAGGAACGTGTGGTTCAGAGAAAGAGGAGGAGAGTGCCAGCTTCCAAGGGCCTTGCCTGCAACATCCCCCACCCTGACTCCTCAGGGGCCTGAGTGGTGCAGCCTCCCCCACAGGGCCTTAGCTGCAGAGATTGGGGCGGGGCGGCCAGAGGTGCAAGAGGAGGGGTTGCCAGCTGCCCTTTCCTTCCTCCCTCCATCTGCAGGCTGGGAGCGGGTCTCACCTGCACACTCAGTAGGGCTCCCCTTCACAGAGCACCTGAGCATCCCTCTGGCCAGGTGCTGGGGACACAAATTTAAATAACACTCAGAGAATCAGCCTAGTTGGGGGAGTCAGACTTGTGGCTGGGAGAACAAAGATTCCCCCCAGTCTCCCACGGGCAAGGGAAGAGCCACAGGGTGAGGGGAACAGTGGCAGGACCTGGGGGCCAGGCTGGCTGTGCACAGAGGCCCAGCCACAGGGGCTTCCCAGGCCCTGCTAAGGAGGGCGGGACTTTCCTGGGAGCCAGGGGAGCTGTGGAGGGAGCCTGGGCAGGGGTACAGGTGGTCAGAATGGCCCTCAGCCTGCAGGGGAAGAGTCTAGAGAGGCAGGCCTGGCAGTCCAGGAGGAGGCGGGGAGTGCACTGCAGACAGTAGCTGACGCTGCCTGATCTGGGATAGGGGCTTTGGGGTGGAGGGGAGGTGGGTGGCAGGCACTTTGCGGGAGACTCACAGCATTGGGGATCAATTATATGTGGTCACAGAGAGAGTGGGGACCAGCAGGGGGTACAGGGAGGCAGCAGAGGGAGTAGGGTGGGGCCAGCACACGGAGAGGACGCCAGCTGTCCCCAGCCTTCAGCCCTGACCAGGCCCATCGCTGATGCACACCACTGGGTTCAGGAGCAGAAGGTTAGAGTAACCCAGACAACTTGGGACAGCCCCACGGAGGCCTCACACACCCATGCCCTCCATGGAGCTGTCCTGACCCCAGTGACCAAAGAACAAGGCCTAGGCTAGGAAATGGCGGGGGGCACCTGGGCAGAGGACTGAGTGGGCACAACTGGGTGGTCTTTGGAAGTAGCAGGATAGGCCCCAGATCGGGAGACTATCTGTCCTTACCCCAGCAACTCCTCCAGGGACACACACTGGGGCCCTTCCCCTTCAATGCCACCTTCCCTGACACCCGCCAGAGCCATCTGGGGAACACCAGCCCCTTCCCCACAGACCCTCCAGGAATTCGAATCAGGCCTGCCTAGGCACTCACCTCAGGACTTGACGCCCTCATTAATCAGATCAATTCCTCTGCTCTGTGGACGCAGACCAGCTGCCAACTCCTGCCCTGAGCATCCAGTCACTTGGGACCTGACCCTGTGCCCCTGTCTGGCCCTGGCCGGCCGGCCTATGCCCCAGTGCAACTGATCAGTCTGCGAGGGCCCACCCTGGACCAGCCCGGACTCGGCCTTTTTCCTGGTAGCTGAGGAAGCTGCAGTTGCCACCCCAGGGCCCTTGGCCTCCCTTGCTCTGCTCCTCCCCCCGGCCTGGAGATGGACCGCCCCTCTGCCCAGTTCCAGGGTTGCTCTGGCCCTTCTCTGCCCCTGTAACCTATGCCCCCCACGATACAGCCCCCTTCCTATCACACCGTGACCTGCAGTTTCCCCTCTGTGATGGAGAGTGCACGTCAGAGTGTCCTAGGCTGCAGGCACTATCATCAAAGACAGTAGAACTGGCCATGAGGCCCATGCGGTCCCTTTGCCTCAGCTGCTCCTGTGGCCACCAGCCTCCCCCCATACGCTCTCCCAGAATCCACCCATGCTCCTCCAAAGCTCTGTCTGCTCATTCATTAATTCACTCACTTGACCAGGTTTACTGAGCACCCACTGAGTACTCTGCATGATCCCTGCCTTCCTGGAACTGACATCCAAGTGGGAGAGACAATCGATAGTGAATGAATACACACAGAACTCATGCTGGGTGCTGGGCAAGAGCCATCAGCCAAGCATTTCAAGATCTCTGCCTTCTTGGGGCCACCTGAAAAGTTGTGGACAATGAGCTGAGAGCAGAGCATGCCCATCGCTTCTGTCCCACAGCACTGAACTGCAGTCCTGAGACCTACAGGGTATACATTTCCTCTGCTACTGTAAGCAATGGGTCCCTGAGCAATGTTCCAGCCCAGCCTGGGTCCCGGAGCAGAGTGCCTAGCCAACCCCCAGAGAACACAGCAAGAGTTAAGCTGATGCTATTTTAAGCCACGGAGCTTTGAGGGTTGTTTGTTATGGCAGCATCACCTCGCCTATGCTGACAGACCCAAGGAATGGTAAACATTAGGCTCCAGCTCTGGGAGAGCTGGGAATGACTCTTATTTATCTCCACCTCAAGGCCCTGGATGTGTCAAGTTCACACTCATCACAGGCTGGTTTGGGCAGAATTGTATTGAATTAAATTCATACGCATACATGCAATCCTCATCATCATGAGAGCTAACACTTATCGGGTGCTTACTATGTGCCAAGAACCGTCCTAAGTAGCTTCATGCACCCTAACACCTTCAATCTAATAATAGCACTATGAGGTGGGCCTTCTTATTCTCCCCATTTTTCTGAAACTGAGGTACAGAGATGTTAAGTCACTTGCCCAAGCTCACACAGCTAGTGAGTGGCTGAGCCAGGATTTGAACTCGGACTAGCTGCAGACTCCATGCTGCTAACTGTCAGGTAAAACCTGTCTCCTCTGTACACGGTGAGCCTACACATGCATATGCATTTGCACACACACATGCAACATCTACACACATACACTGTGAATCTGAGGGTGACGCTGCAGCCTCTAGTGAGAAGGCCGCCCCCATCTTGTGGGGCAGGATCCTCAGGGCAGCAGCCGGGAGACTAGCCCTGCTTCCTCTCCTTGCTGAGCCCCCACCTCCACTCCTGGCTGTCAAATTAAGGGCTGAAGTGGCCCACTCGTCTTCAACACAAAACATCGGGCAGGAGCCCTGGAAAGTTGTGTAAAATGGCTCTGCTTTGAGCAATAGCTAGTTTCTATACATAATTATCAATTTCATGCTTATTATATGCAAACCTGTCTCCCAGAAGAGATGAAATTGATTTAATTAGAAATTCCATCATCAAGCCTTTTGCATCTGAACTTTTAATTAGGATCACCAACCCCACACGAGGCTGCCAGAGAGTGATCTCGTGGCCCCTGACTTCTCTCGCGGAGGCCAAGGGTATGGCCAGGACTTGTGGACCACCACTGCCACCTGTGCCTAGTGGCCAGGTCAGGGTCCCTCACTAGGATCCTTACCTGTCCTCCACCCCTACAGCATGGCCCTGAAGTCCCAAGGGTCCTCTTTTTTCTCTTGGCACCATCATGGGGAAATAGCTTGGGAAGAGTTTGCACCATCTTGCAGCCAGCGGGAAGGACTGGGGCATTTAAGGTGTGCAGGGGACAGGAGCAATAACAGGCCTCCCCGCTTCCTGCAAAATTCACACACCAGCCTTCCTTTGGGAGCCCCTGCCAGGTGCTAATAAAATGCCCTTTACGGCTCAGCTCAGAGCAGTCCGTCAGAATTACCCGCAACATTTTAACAAAGCATTTTCATGCTCAACACCTCTGATCTCATCTCCAACCACTCCCAGCTTGGCCTCACTGACTCAGCTCCAGTCACGCCAGCCTCCTTACTGTGCCTCGAACTCTCCAAGCACACTTAGCCTCGGGGCCTTTGCACTGGCTGTTCCGCTGCCTGAATGCTCTTCCCCCAGATATGCATGTGGCTCGCCCCCTCTCATCCCTCACTTCAAGACTTTGCTCAAATGTCTTCTTCTCAGGCAGGCCTTCCCTGACCACTCCCACCTCCCTCCCCTGCACCCCACCTTCACCTCCTCTGCTCTGATTTTCTGCACAATGATCACCTACTAACACACTATATTTCCTTACTTAATTCATTTAGTATCCATCTCCCTCCAAAACATCAGCCTGGGGCTTCATGTTATTCCCCCACTGTGTCTTCAGACACCTGGCACAGGACAGGCGTTCATTGAAAAAAGGGGACACCTCATTCCCTCTGCACAGCCAGCCCATGAGACAAGCACCTCAGTGCTGAAGTGCCTTCAGCCGGTGAGGAAGCCGAGGCCCAAAGCCTCAGGGCCTTGCCAAGGTCACAGAGCTGGTCAGCAGCTCCAATTCTCACATGGTCTGACGCTGCACCTGGGCAAGCCAGTGGCGTCACTCTGCAGTAAGTGGGCCACCCACGGCAGTGCCCAGCACACAGAAGGTGCTCTGAGGTCTCCTTCCTCCCTCTTGGGTTCAGGCAGGACCCTCCCTCTGGCATCCCTCACCTCCTGGGACCTGTCATACTGTGTCCCCCACTGACACCCCCAGAAGCAAATGCTGGGAAGCTGCCCCATGACACCTCTGTCTCCCCATCCCCGGGTTCTGCCCAGCCTCTTATCAGGAGAACAAGCGGACACTTGGATTAATTTCCAGGCCTGTTCAGAATTATGTTTTCCAGGAGAGAACCAGACAGACGCAGGCAACAGGCCTTTGAACAAATATTTCCCCAGAAAGCGCTTTATTCAGTCCCTTGTCTCACCCTTTTAAACATTATGTTTTCTTAGGAGCCCAGGAAAAAAGAGGGTCCCGATAAGCCATGGAAGCTGGAGAAGAATAGAGGGCATGGAGTGGAGAGCCTGGGTGGGGCTGACAAAGGAGGCGGCTCGATGCAGGCTCAGAGGCAGGGCCGCAGATAAGAGCGCCCGAGAGAGCGAGAGAGCGGGCGGAGGTGGCAGACGAGGGAGAGCAAACACGATCCTCAAATCAGCACTTGTCCTATTTTATAGGCGAAATGTAGATCAATAAATTACACTCACGTTTGCAGGTTTTACATGCTGACTCGGTAACCTTGTCAACAGTGATCTGTCGGGGGAGGCCAGGAGGAGCCCAGGTGGGCAGGGCAGAGGCCCATCCAGGAGCCCCAAGGGGCACAGCCATGCCCCCTTTTCCAAGGAGGGCTCAAAGTCCAACTTTCAGAGGTATGAAGCTGCCTCGCTGGGTGACCTTGGGCAAGTCACCTCCTTTGTGAGCCTCAGTCTCCTCATCTGTCCACAGGCACCATGGTGAGAGACTGGCATGTGTCAGGCACTGTGAGGGTCCCGAGGGAGAATGGGTGTTACAGAAGCCTGGGGAGAGGGGAGGAATTGGCCCAGACGTTCAGAGCCAGCCATGCACCTCTCTCACACACAGGAGGTGCGGCAGAGGCTCATGCACAGCCTCGCTTGGTAACCCTCACCACGGCCCCAAGGTAGGAAGCTGGAGCCCGATCCTCAGATGAGAAGCTGCCCCTCCGAAGCTGAGGAACGTGCCCGGGCTCACACACAGGCCCACCCAATGGCAAGCCGGGCTTCCTCTGTGCCACGGTGCTGTCTGTGGGCCAGGACACAGGCAATGCTGACCCTAGGTCACACCCAAATGTCCAAGGGGCAGGGAGAGCTGGGAGCAGCCCAGGGAGGCTGCGGGACCCAAAGGGGCCAGGCTGAGGGTGGGGCAGGGCGGGCTTCCCCAGGGCTGGGGACACGGAGCGGGCTAGGCCAGGGCCAGGCATCCTTGCCAGTGGGTGGGAGGCCGCAGCAGCACGAGGCTACTGGAGTGTTCATGTCATCATAACAGGACTGTTGGCTAACGAGCACCTACTCTGTGCCAAGCACTTCATGTGGATTATTCACTTCTCCCTCACACAATAATCCCATGAAGCGAACACTACTTATTACCTTCATTTTTCAGATGAGGAAACGGAGGCCCAAGAATACATGGAAACAGGATGACACAGCAAGTGGCAAAATGAGATTTGAACCCAGGTCTGTCTGGCCCCAGCCCCTGAGCCCTCTCACCCCCTGCTCCCTCCCCACCTGGCACACACTGCGTGTCCATTCCCAGCCTCTTGCCCTTTGCCTACACCATCCCCGCACCCAGGAAGCAGCCTGGATGGGGAGCTGAGAGTCCCTGTTGCAGGTCTTTCCCCACCACATCCCTTGGGCACCACTTCACATCTATGAGCCTCAGTTTCTGCATCTGTTCAATGGGGGCTTAATTAGATGACCACTGCTGCACTCACGGGTAAGGACAGAGGGGCCTCCACAAGGTGGGAGAAACAATATCCGAAAGCCCCTTCTCCAAAAGCCGACAATCCTCACACAGGCAGGGGTGGGTCTGGGAAAACCTCAGTGTGGCGCCTGGGGTGTCCGTAACTGCACCCCATGTCCTGATGACCGCATCACCAGGAGCACTGAGTGCCGGCAACGGGGCGTGGCTAGGCTGAGAAAATTAACCATGGTGTCTGCCCAGTGTGCTCTCGAGTCAAGTTAATGTGCAGTGCTGTGTGTAATATATTGCGCTATATTAATATAATATGATATAATGGGATGTATTACCATTATTGAACACATGAGCCAATAAAAGTCACATCACCATCTTTCCCCATAATTTATATCACAGTCAGGCCAGGGCCAGGCTGGCAGCCCCAGGCTGGCAGAGAGAAGGCCCTCCTGGGGCTCTGGGGGCTTCCACTGGGGAAAGGGAGCCTGACCCCTGGGAGGGGGGCCAAAAACCAGCTCGGAAGGAAGATGCAGGCAAGGCTAGCCGACCGGCCAGGCTGGGGGTGCTGAGCTGCGGCTGGGGATGCTCAGTCCCCTCTCCCCAATGCCAGTCCTCATTGCACTTGGCCCCACTGCAGTATTTGACCCGGGTAGTCCCTTCCTTGCTTGGTGATCCCACTCCTGACACTCCTGGTCCCCTCCTTCCTCTCAGCTTCCTTTGCTTGTCCTGCCTCTTGTCCCTGATCTGACCCTGGTGGCCCCCAGGGCTCAGCGCTCCCTTCCCTCTGTCTGCCTCTCCACTCACTCGCTGGGGCCTGGGATTGCCCTCTCAGGGGTTCACCAGATCTCACCACGGCAGGAGAGGAGACAGAGCATGCACCCCTGAGCTCCAGGCTCCCATCCAGCTGCTGCTCCCCTGGGCTATCCAATGGGTGTCCCAAACTCAGCAGGTTCAAAGTCCTTCCCCGCCAGGTAACTGCTACTCTGCCTTCCAGCTGTGCAGGCCAGAGTGTTGACAAAGTCCTTGAGTCTTTTTCTCACACATCCCAAACCTGATTTATCAGCAAATATTGTTGGCTGTACTTGAAAAGAGATCCAAAATCCAACCACGACTCACCTCCTCCATCAGGACCGCCCAGGTCCACAGCTCCAGCATCTCTGGCTGGGCTATCACAACAGGGCCCTTAGCCTCCTACTGGTCTCCTGCCTCCCACACTTGCCATTCCCACACACATGCACAGTGCACTCCCACCTGGCAGCTAGAGGAACCCAATTAAAACCCGAGTGACACCACAGGGCTCCTATCTTTAAGAGGATCCCAGCCGGGCGCGGTGGCTCACGCCTGTAATCCCAGCACTTTGGGAGGCCGAGACGGGCGGATCACGAGGTCAGGAGATCGAGACCATCCTGGCTAACACGGTGAAACCCCGTCTCTACTAAAAAAATACAAAAACTAGCCGGGCGAGGTGGCGGCGCCTGTAGTCCCAGCTACTCGGGAGGCTGAGGCAGGAGAATGGCATGAACCCGGGAGGCAGAGCTTGCAGTGAGCTGAGATCCGGCCACTGCACTCCAGCCTGGGCAACAGAGCGAGACTCCATCTCNAGGAAGGGAAGGAAAGGAAGGAAGAAAGGAAGAAAGAAAGAAAAGAGGCTCCCTTCTCATAGAGTAAAAACCGCAGTCTTTCAATGGCTCCCAAAGCCTCTACATGACCTGCACCATTAGCCCCCTGGCCTCCCTTCCTGCCACCCTCCCCGTCACTCACCCTGCTCCAGACATTCCAACATCCATGTTGTTCCGGAACAGGCAGGAGCCCACCTCAGGGCCTTTGCACTGGCTGTTTCCACACACTACTTCCTGCAACACCACACCTTTCATTCACGCATCTAGTGAGGAATGTCTGCCTCTCGCTGGCACATCAGCGCCCTGAGGGCAGGGGATAGATCTGCCTTGCTCACTGTTAGAGCCCCGGGACTTAGGACAGTGCCTGGCACCCACACCGCCATCTTGCAGGTTCTGCAAATAAATATTAATGACAACTACAAACAGGTGAGCCTGAGCAATGGTCGGCTTTCACCTGCTTCTCATCATCAGGTTTCTTCAAGATTCTGCTGGGGGAAATTTTCTGCTTCCAAAGAGAATTTGGAAACTCCTGGTCTGGTGTGGATAAGGCAGCTGAGGAATGGATGGGCCAAGCAGCCAGCAATTCAGCCAAGAACACAGGCGCCTGGAGGCTGGCCCCTCCCTCCGCCCAGCACGGCCTCAATGGCCCTGGGGCAGAGCTGGCTGCTGAGCACTCAGCCTGCAGGGGGTATCTCCGAAGCCAGGGGTGAGAAGGATCCCAAAGGATCTTTACCCGATTCCTGGCTGCCTCCCACGGCTGTCCTTGGACACTGGCAGCCCCTGGCTCTGACCTGATCTCTGGTGGTGCCCGCAGGAAGGGGCCCATATACAGGTACTCATGGTAACCTTCCACTCCCTCTAGCACCTGGCAAGGGGGGAGGCAATATGGCTCCACCCCATGATGGACACATTCAGAATATACCTCCTGAGCACCTCTATGCTCCTGGCACCACGGCAAGCACCAGGAGGCCACAGTAAGCAAAAGCAGACAAAGCTGTGAGCTCGTGAAACTGAGTCCAGCAGGAGAGCTGGCCTCCCACCAGACCCACACACCAACACACACAAAATCGTGATGTCCGAGAGGCGGTGGGGATGAGAGCCTGGAACAAGGTCCTGGATCTGGTCAGCGTAGCAATGGAGGGCTCCCCTGAGGAGGCGGCATTTGGCTGACATCTGGAAGACAGGTAGGCAAAACCCAGGTGAAGAGGGGAGGGAAGCACATGCCAGACAGAAGGTGCAGCAGGTACAAAGGCCCTGTGGCCAAGGGCCCATGGCAGGTTCAAGAAACTGAGAGGCCAAAACAGAGGATGGGAGACATAGCATGATGGGCAGGATGGGCCCTGGATACCAGCGGGAGGCCATTGCAGTGGTCCAGGTGAGAGGAGACAGCAGCCTGGACCGGGGTGTCTATGGAGATGGAGAGAAATATGACCCTCCCTCAAACCCTCTGGCTCCTGGGTGTCTCCTCCCTGTGACAAACAGTTGACAAGCCCTTGCCTAGACACTGAGCACACCAAAAACACAAGGGCCTGGAGCCAGGAGACAAGGCTAACAAGTTCTCCAAGGCCAGCTGCATGGTTCCCCTCTGGGCCAAGCCCATTCTTTCAAGAAAATAGGGGTGCTGTGGGTTCTCTAGCTACCTCTGCGGCACAGGCAGGGTGAGGAGGGGCAGGGACCCAGCCCAGAGCAGGAGAAGAAGGCCACCCTGCCCCACCTCTGCCATTGCCACACTCCGCAGCTCCGTGAGCTTGCCACGATGGGAAGACCTGAATTCTAACTCACCGCATGACCTCAAAGCAGCCGGTCCTCCTTCCTGTGCCCCAGGTTTCTCATCGAATAATCCTAACAGCCACTATAATAAGAGTTAAAAGCTCTCAAGCACTTATGATGTGTCAAGCTTTGCTCTTAACACTGCTTATGCATTAATTTATTTATGCCTCACCAGAAACCTGTTGCAGACAGAGCTGCTAGTGCCTAGCCCAGTGCACTGCTGAGGGGACTTGCCCAGAGATACTCAGCTGGTAAGTGGCTGAGCCGGGGCTTGAACCCTCACAGACGGGCTCTGCCTGCCATCACACTATGCTGCCTCCACAGAGAAATAAGGATTGGATGGAATCACCTGCGACCCTCTGGCTCTGTTGTGGCTGCCTCCTATGATCCTCAGCCCAGAAATAAAACCTCCCAGCTTCTCTGGAAGGATGGCAGACCTGATTTGGGGTGGGCCCCTCCCACAGCCCTTCTACTTCCCTCCACGCCTGCAGAGACCTTCCAATGTCCAGTTCAGTGCCCACAGTGTGCCAGGTGCTGGGACGTGGCAGAGAACAGGGCAGCCCCTGCCCTGTATGGAGGATCTGCTTCCGCCATCTCCTGGCTGCCCACCAAGGTCTTCTGCTCACGAAGGCACTAGCACCAGCCCCCCCATCCCTCCCTCTCACCTCCCCTCTTGTACCGGTGCACCTCGAGGTCCCCTCTCAGGTAGAGTACCTGCAACCCTCACTCAGGTCTGCTCCAGGGACCCACCTGTGACAGTGCTTTCCACCGTCATCTCCCTTCGTGCCACCCCTATAGCAGCCCTTCCCAGTAGGAATTATTACCCGCCACTCAGGGTGAGGACCTGGGGACTAGAGAGAAGTTGCTGTCCTCAGCTGCCAGCAGCTGATTGAAGCCCAGGCCCACTAATGCCAACCCCTCGTCGATCTTAGCCCTTCCCACCCTGTCCCACCCACTCAGGCCCCTGCCCCAGAATCTTCATAAAAGGTGGAAGGTTGGCAAAGCTCTGCCACCACCAACCCAGGCCTCATTGGGTCCCTGCAGGGGCTGCCTCTGGAGCAGGGGCTGCCTCTGGAGCACAGCCTGCAGAGAGGCCTGCCACCCCAGTCAGCAGGCACAGCCAGGCCTCCCGGGTACCAGCAGACAGTGGGCATCTGCAGAGTACATTCAAAGAGGGGCCTAAAGCCCTGCCCAGTCCTCCAAGACCTCCACAATGCCTGCTGCCCAGTCTCAAAAGCGGATTTCTGTTCAAACCCACCCATGTCTCCTGGAAGGGGGCCTTTAACCATAGACTCTTAACTGTGGAGGGCAGGATTACCCCCTATGGTATCCTTGACTGGGGCCTCTGGCTTCTGCTCACCTGTCTCCTGCGACAGGCAGCTCACCAGTCTACACAGTAGTCAATTCCAGCACCTGCGGCTGCCAGGCTTTCAGGATACCGAGCTGAAGTCTGCCTCCCTGTCACTTTCATGTGGTTCCGAGTTCTCTGGAGCCATGGAGACCCTGCCTGTGCCCTCAGCTGGAAGGACCGCCAAGGCTCTTTGACTCTCTGTTCCATGTACACCTCCCCAGCAGCCTGCTCCCCTTCCCTTGGTGGTCTAGGTCCACACATGTGCACACGGACACATGTGGGACACAGTGGGTCACATGTTCAGGCACAACCGTCACTTAAACCATGGTGTCCCTTGGGAGGCTGAAGCGGGCAGATTGCTTGAGCCCAGGAGTTCAAGACCAACCTGGGCAATACAGCAAGACTGTCTCCACCAAAAATTTAAAATTAGCCAGGCATGGTAGAGAACAACTATAGCTCCAGCTACTCGGGAAGCTGAGGTAGGAGGATCGCTTGAGCTCAGGAGGTTGAGGCCACAGTGAGCCATGACTGCGCCACTGCACTCCAGCCTGGGTGAAGGAGCAAGACCCTGTCTCAAAAACAACCACCAAAAAAAAACCCACTTGCTGTTCCAAGCCCTCCACATTGAAGGAAAGCCTTGGCCCTGCGTCGGCTCCACTGCCTCACTTACCTCTGCTCTTACCAGCCCCACTCCCCCACCGACCTGGCCACACTGGCCTCCTGCGACAGTCCCCAAGCACCCTAAGCATGGCCAGCCTCACAGCGTTTGCGTGTGCAGTGCCCTCTGCCAACTGGGCTTTTCCACAGAATGTCCTCCTTCACACCATTCACATCTCTAATCCAACGTCACATTATCAGAGAGGTTGTTGCTGAACATCTCAGCCGCAGCAGCCCCGCTCCCTGCCCCCTTACCATACCCCTTCTCAGCCCCACCTTACATGACACGTCTCTCCTGGAGCATGTGTCTGCCTCAGCGTCCCCGCCATGCCTGGGTGCTGGGCTGGTAGCACCTGCAGCCCGAGAGTCCCCAAGGCATCAGAGATCAAAGTGGTGCCCCTCCCTGGCCCAGGCTGCAGGCCATCTGTCTTGCCTGGCAGCTCTCCTCTGCCCAGCCTTCCTCCAGCTCAGGCCTGGAGGTGAGGAGACAGCAGGAAGTTCCCCCCAGGGCAGGTTGGGAGTGACAGTCAGAGCCCACAAGGGACAGCCTCTCTCCAGGGGAACCCTGTGCCCCACAGACTACAAGGAGCCAAGCAGAGACAGGGCTCCCCATGGGCACCCTCAGTCTCCCCAAGGCTGGGGGCAGCTCTAGACAATCCGTCTCATGCATCTGGGTATCAGCTGACAGCAGCAGGGGCCAGGGAGGAGGAGACATACACAGACCACACATACACACACACACACACATACACACACACACGCCAGGATCCAGCCCTTCCAGGAGCCAGGGCTCTGAGACAGGCAAGGTCACTCAGGCACACAGGTACACTGAGCATCCCTACACACCCCCACCCCACACACATTCAGGAGCAGCGGCTCAGGCAGGTGTGCCCACACGTGTATGAGGAGCCACTCTTGGACTCATACTCACAGGGCTCTTAGTGGTAAAAGTACAACCAACCGTGCAAACACACACACAAACACACACATAGAGTCAGCACTGGTGAAGGCAGCATTAAGGAAATGCTATGCATTTTGGGGAGCACGAGAGTGTTCATAACCCACCCCAGATCCTGCCATCCTGCCCCGCTGTCCATCAAGCAGCTGGAACTCTTAACTGCCCACGGTAGGCAGGAAAGTGCTGTCCCCCATCAACACCCCAGCAGGGGACAGCTTTCTGCAGGGCTGGGTCCTGCCCATGAGAGAACCAGCCGGGCAGGGGCAGAGCTCCAGGTGGGCGAGAGCTGCTGTGCTGGGTGGGGGTCAACATGGGCAGCGGCCAGGTGGCAGTGGGGATGGAGGAGGATTAAGGTCGCTGGGCACTGGCACCAGCTTGGGGATGCCCAGAGGCTGCCCCCCAGGGCACCATGGGCTGGAGTTGGCAGCACTGCCTCTCTCCTCAGTCACCAGCCTGCCCAGGAATTGGCACTGCCTGGGGGAGGGTGCCCAGACCAGGCGCACCCCCACCTGTTCCACTTCCTGATTGTCCAGATCTTATTGAGGTTTCTCAATAAGAAAAGGAGCCTCGCCCGGAGATTCTGAAATGGGGAGGCCTCCTCACTCACCCCAAGTTGCACCCAAATAAACGTAGTGGAAGGGGGGACATGACCACTCCTGAGAGCCCTGCTTCAGCCCAGGGAGGAGAGAGCAGTGCCTGTGATTTGTTTTAATAATCCTGCTGAACTGGGAGAAAATTAACAAATGAGAAACCAGCTTGAAATTAATCAAACTTCTCCCTGTCCATCCCCCCACCTTCCATCTTAATGAAGGTTATTTATCCAACGAGCGATAAAACACGGAATTAAATTAAACAGGCCCTTTATTTTCCTCCTCTCCCCCGCCCCAGGGAGGCAGCATCTCCCTGCTTACAGCTCTATAAGCCATGCCGGGCTGGCGGCCATGGCAGACCCATGATTCCTGGACGCCAATCAGAGGGTTTCCCAGAAGGAGCCCCTCAATTAGTGCTGTTTGGGTCTCACTGACAGCTCTCTGCCAAAAATATGAAAGGCAGTTAACTCAACCACCCTCCTGAGGTGGGAGAGAGGGAGGTCCCTGTTGTTGGGTCTTATCTGATGCAGCTGGGGGGACTCATCAGTTTCTCTGTGGGGGACAGAAGGGCCTGAGTGTGGAAGGTGGGGAGTGTGAGCTTCCCCCAAAATGAGGACACTTTAGTGCCCATGGCAGGTTCCAGCTAGAAACTATCCTGGCCCCAGCTTCTTGGTGGGAAGGGGTTGGAGGTGGCAGGAGAGGCTCTGGAAACACCTGTAGTGAAAACAGGACTCAGCCCCCCGCCCCATCCCCTGCCTGGCTCCCTCCTTTGCCTGGGGCCCAGGGCATGAAATACCAAGAATGGGAGTGACACAGATGCCCTCACTGCACCTCTCGGCCAGGGATGCTCCCATACCCCTAACTTCCTCTGTCAGTTCGCTAGGCATCTGCTTCCCCAAACTTCTCTTCCCTGAAGCTTTGAATCCATTTATGTTTTCACCAGGACCGTCTTTTGGAGTCACAGGTTGCTAAACAACTGCTCTCAGGGTCTGTCCTTAACCATTCCCTTTGGTCATTCCCTCTGGCTTTGAAAATTGCAATAATAATGGCCTTCCATTTACAGCTTTTACATACATTCTCTGTTTTCCTTCCTTCCTCCCTCCCTTCCCTTTCTTCCTTCCCTTCCTTCCTCCTTTCCTTCCCTTCCCTCCCTCCCTTCCTTCCTTTCTTTTCATTTATTTCTATTTTAGAGATGTTGCCCAGGCTGGAGTGCAACAGTGCAATGACAGCTCACTACAGCCTCAAATGCCTGAGTTCAAGCGATCCTTCCACCTCAGCCTCCTGATAAGCTGGGACCACAGGTGCTCACCACCACGCCTGGCTAATTTTTAAATTTTTTTGCAGAGATGAGGTCTCACTACGTTGCCCAGACTGGTCTCGAACTCCTGGGCTCAAGTGATTCTCCCACCTCGGGATTACAGGCCTGAGCCACCGCGCCTGGCCATGTTCCCCCATTTAAACCTAACGTCGACCCAGGTAGGGAGATATTTGTCGAAATGCCCACTTTATAAGGAAAACAGACGCAGGTTCTTGGGCAGGGTTTTTCTAGCAGTAACTGGAGGTCCCAGCTTGGGCTGAGGTTTGAGGACTGGGATGGGACTTGGAGGGAGGATGGGGTTCTGCAGAACTGCCCAGCCCTCTGAAAGCCTCCTCGGGGGCTTTCTGTGGAGCAGAACTGAGGCTGATGACCCTCGGGGAGGAGTGACGGGAGAAGGGAGGAAGGAGAAGCGAGGGAGCAGGGTGCAGCTGAAGGCTCTAACAGTGCTACAAATCTGGTCCTCACATGGCAGCCAGGGAGCACTTTTTAAAACGTAAGTCTAATTGTGTCATTCTGCTTAAAACCCTCCAAGACTATCTACTGCACCTGGAGTAAAAGTCCTCCTCTGTCTCAGAGCCCACAGGCCCTGCTAACCCAGCCCTGCCACAGCTTCCCCTCCCCTCTGAGCAACTCCCTTGCTCCTCAGATGGGCCAAAAACATTCCTGCTTCAGGGCCTTTGCATTGGCTGTGCCTGCCACCCAAAACACCACCCAGCCACCGGGCTGCCTTCCTCACTCACCTGGGTCTGTGTTCCAAAGTCCCCTACCCAGGTCTTCCCTGACTGCCTTGTGTACAAGAACCCTTCCCCCCCTTCACCACTCTCTAGACCCTGGCCCTGGGCAGGTCCCCTCCACAGCACCTGTCCCCACTCATGTAAATGATTACACCATGTCTCCTGTCTTTCTCCCCTGTCCAGAAGGTCAGCTCTGTGTAGGCAAGGACGGTATGTGTTTGGCTTACTCTGCTGCATTCTCAGCCCAACCCAACATCTGCTCCTAAAAGATGCTCACCAACTATTTGGTGGATATATGAACCAATGGATGTCTCCATGCATAAGGCCATTATCCGGGCCACCATCATCTCCAGGCTGAACTGTTCCATCCGTCTCCTCATCACTCTCTCAGCTTCAGGCCTTGCCCTGTAACCAACCCTCCAGTCCACACCCAAAGGAATACTTCTAACTCCCAAATCCAGGCAGGCACCATCCTGCAGGATCAAGTCCACCTTCTTGACCTAAGCCCCTGATGTCCCCCAGCCCCTCTCCACTTACCCCCTGCCCAACCCTCCCACATGCCACATCTCTGTCACAGACAAGCCCAAGGTCCCACCTGTGCCCACCCTCTGCCCTGAGGACACTGCCCAGCTCCACCTCTGACAAGAGCTGTCCCATGCACACCTCGTCAGAACTGCTCTCGTCCTCCTCCCAGCCCCAGACCCTCGCTTGTACCCCTCACAGCCCTCCCACACCCCAATTCGAGCTGTGGCAAATCACATGCCCGTCACACCTCCCCATCCAGGAAGGACCCAGATTTATTCACTTGGCAATCCTGCCCATCCCCACCACCTGCTCTAGTATCTTGCACAAACTTGGAGCTCCATACGTGTTTGCTGAATCAAATGGAATCCATTCAAAACACAGCCCAGGGAGCGTGTCCATTAAGAGGGGCCTTTCCTCCAGGTCGCCAGCATCTCAGGCTGGTTTGAGGACAAACGGACCTTTAAGTGCCACTAATCACTGCATCCAGGAGCAGTTGTCCCCAGATTCTGCTAACCTCTCCTCAGGGGTTGCCTGGGTGCAAAGAGATTCACCATTCATCAGGGTTGAGAGGCGGTCAGGGCCCTGCCTAAATGGCAATGTGCTGCCTCTGGGCCAGCCACCAGCCAGAACAGCAGCTCCTGGCCCACTCCACAGCTTGCATGTGCGTGTGTGTGTGTGTGTGTGTGTGTGCATGTGTGTGGCCACCCCCGTGGGTGAGGACAGCAGGCACAACACAGCCACTGCTGAATTATTTATTCCCTACATTGTTAGCGCAGTAGAGAGAGCAACCTTGTCTCCAGGCTTCAATTAAAATATCACGGCACCCGCACCGTCTGCCCGGCCACATGCCCAGCTCCCACCAAAACTGGCAGGAGCGCATCCTCTGGGAATTGCTGCCCCTTCCCCCGCTCCCAGCCACGAGGCCCTGGTTCAGGACCTTGGACAGCAGCCTCCAGGGGTCTGCCGGGAGACACTCGGCAAACCTTTCAGGCCTCTAAAAGACCATTTAGTAAATCGATGCTCTGAAAGAGCCTTTCTAGCTTCCCAAAGGGGCCCTGGGACAAGCCTTGCTGGGTTTTGGGCCTAACTCCAATCCTTTGCCTGCTCCCAGCCCTCCCTAAATAACTGTACAGCGCGAGGCTGGAGGAGGAATTCCAGGTTCTCACCCTAGTTCTTCAGGCTCCAGGAGGAACTGCGGACACATCACACCTCCCTGGGCTCCATTTGTTATCACTCAGAGAACGCAAATGAAGTGGCCAGACTGTGACCTCCATGGACGGTCAATCAGTGGAAAGGGACTTTGAAAAGGTAAAAATGAGGTACCAATGTTGGCCACACCAGAAGAGGGCTTTAATTATATACAAGTGGGTTTTCTGCGGCCTCACCACCCTTGTCCAACCTGGAAATTCCTGATTCTGGGGCACAGGCTCAGAATGAAGAAAGAGCTGACGGATCCTTCAGGAGCTGGCTGGGTCACAAACTAACTGGGTCACCCACGAGATTTAATTCAACAACCCCCGGACTAGAATATGAGGCCGAGTGAAATCAAAGTGGGCGAGCTGAAAAAGAGCAAGAAATTCTAAACACATGCCGCCTAGAACTGCAGAATGAGCACCGGCTTCAGGGACAGGCAGCGCCGCAGGCCTCCACTGCTTTCTGAGCAAGCCTCAGTCTCCTCTCCTGTAAAATGGGGCCAGTGATACTGACTTCCTAGCGGGTGACTCGCACAAGATAACCTGTGAAAACACCTAGCACACGCCAGACACATAAATCCAACCATTCATTTTATTAAGCATCTACTATGTTCCAGGCACGGGAGACCACAGCAGGGAAGAAGAGAGACACGACCTTGCCTCGTAAAGCTGACACCCCAGTAACCAGGGTTATTCTCTTCAGGATAGCAGAAGAGGGGGCATTGGAGATGGGCCTCAAAACAAATGTGGGATTACCAAAGCAAAGAAAGGTGGCAAGAAGGTACAGTCTCTTTGGGAAAATGACTGGCAGTACCTCCTTAAGCTAATCATTCATGCAACCTACGAGCCAACAATTCCACTTAAAATATGTATATGAGAAACGAGCGTTTACATCCACTAAAGGACACAAATGTTCAGAGCGGCTCTATTCATAATAGCCAAACACTGGATTCAGCCCAAATGTCCAGTGGCAGCAGAACGGGTAAATAAATTATGAATTACCCAAACAATGATACAATGAAAGAGTACAGGGCAATAGCAGCGAGCAAACCACCAACAGACCCAACTCCAGGGGGTTCTCACAGACAATGTGAGCAAAAGAAGCGGACATAAAAACCTCGCTGCACGATTCTCTTTACATGAGGCTCAAAACCAGGCGACACCAGTACACAGTTAGAAATCAGTCTATTGATTATCCTTGGGGAGGAGAGGATATTAACTAGGAGGGGCTCAAGGGAGCTTTCTGGGGCACTGAGAATGTTCTCTGTCTGATACGGGCACATGCATTTATAAAAGTTCAACGAGTCATGCACCTGAAATTTGTGTATCTTACAGTGTATAAGTTGTACCTCCATTTTAAAGAAAAATGTAAAGGAATGAAAAGGCAGACAGAGCATTCTTCAGGGCAGGTGGACCCTCAGAAGCAGAGGCCCAGCAGATGGGAAGCTGGGGGGATTTAGAGACTGGCCTAGGGGGAAATGGAACTGAAAATGGCAGGGCCAGAGGGAGGGAATGAAGATGAGGTGGGCGAGACAGGCTGGGCCAGTCCAAAAGGGCTTCCAAGGCCGTGCTAACCTGGGAGCCTCAGGGGTATCTGCCTCCTTCTACCAGGCCCCCCTGCCACGAACCCCACCTGTCCATAGTGAAGGATACTTGTGAGGTCATCCCTCCCTGCCAGCCTGGCTCCCTGCCCACCTACTCCCTCAGCTGCCACACTGGATTTAAATCCCTGAGTTGAATTTCTGGGGTTTAGGGGGCTTTCATCCTGAGCACGCATGAAGTGAAGCCACGGTCCCTGGCTCCCATGCCTGCAGTTCATCCAGCACCCCAAGTATCACCTGGGACACCTGGCTACCTCCTACAGTCCACCTGCCACATCCACCTCCTCACCCGCCCCCATGGGGAGCTCACCTGAGCACCTGTCTTTCCCAGGATAACCACTCCAATTAGGTAGGGTTTCCCACCTCCTGCTCCTCACCACCCAGCACCCAAGGCTGCACCATTGCATCTCCTCATGGAAAGAGAGGCCACTGGAAATGCACAGATGCAGCCAAGGAAGCAGCCCCAAGACCTCATATCCAGCCACCAGCAAGATGTGGTACATGAAAGATGCGAGGGCCCCCCATGGGTGATGACCTAGCCATTGAATGAATGCCAGGCTTCAAAGACTAATCAAGGATATTGGAAAATGCTCACCACTGTAGTCTAGTGGACAAAAGCTGGCTATAGAACAATATAGATGTTGTGATCTCAATTTGGTAAATTACACAGAAGAAAGGCTAGAAGGAAATACACACACTATCAAGGCTGTCACCCTGGATAGCAGAATGAGTGAGCAATTTCAATTTGCTTCTTCATGGTTTTCTGTTTTCTTCCAAACCTGTGACAAACATGCTGGCTTTTATAACCAGCACAACAGAAAGGGCCTAGGGGACATCAAGCCACACTCACACAGGGACCCATGGCTGCCTGTTCTGTGCTTAATGGCATAGAGCAAGGGCTGACCTGATTCCAGCCTGCAAAGCACCCATAGGCTCCTGCACTAAGAGCTGCTGGACTAGGAGGACACACTCATGACTTTCAGGTGTGTGCAGGGGCAGGGCACTGTGCTGGGGGCCTGGGACCCTGATTCGAAGCCCGGCTCTGATTCTAACTGGCTGAGGTGGCCCCCCACACATTAACTTCTCTGGGCCTCAGTTTCCTCATCTGTAAAAAAGCCATCCTGACCGCGTTGTAGGATTCTTGTGTGGAATGATCAAGAAGTGACTGTGAAAGCTGTAAATTGTGAACTATTGGGATTTATCCCTGAGTTCCCTATTACCATTCTCCACCAGGCCCTCTGTCCCATTGCAGTTTCTACGAAATGCCCAGAAGCCACCTACAGCAGGCATCTGAAAGTCCTGAAAACCGTGGGCCATCCTCACATGCTAATTCCCAAGGTGCACATAAACTATGCATTTTTTAATTGAACTGGAAAGCAAACAAAAGCAAACCCACCTCCTTGTTCAACAGCAAAATTGAGGGCCTGTCGCAATCTTCAGTAAACATTTACCTAATGAATACAACTGTACAAACTGGAACCAAACCCACTAACTTAACCTCTCATGAAGATTAAAATGGTCATGGTTGAATCAGGTACTTGCTGCTAACTTCCAACAGCTTCTCTGCCTCCCTTCTTTTAGGAACTGAGATTTGTTCTCCTATATTGACACCTCTCTGTTAAAACAAATAAAAATGTGTGATTCATCCCTCTAGATTCTGTGGAGATCCACAAAAGAAACAGGTGATGAGGCCAGGCACGGTGGCTCACGCCTGTAATCCCAGTACTTTAGGAGGCCAAGGCTGGTGGATCACCTGAGGTCAGGAGTTCAACACCAGCCTGGGCAACATGGCGAAACCTGGTCTCTACTGAAAATACAAAAATTAGCCAGGCATGGTGGCAGGCGCCTGTAATCCCAGCTACTCAGGAGGCTGAGGCAGGAAACCTTCTTGCTTGAAACCAGGAGGCGAAGAAGGTTGCAGTAAGCTGAGATCGCACCACTGCACTCCAGCCTAGGTAACGGAGCGAGACTCTGTCAAAAGAAAAGGTAAAGTTCTAGGGAAAGGAAGGGAGGGAGGAGGAGGAAGGGAAGGAAGGAAAGGTGAGAGAGAGGGAGGGCGGAGAGGGAGGGAGGGAGAGAGAAAGAGGTGACGAAGTCCCTGACCTGCTACATGAGGCCAGGTCGGGATCGGCCACAGGGCCTCCTTCTGGGCATGTCCTGCAGAGATGGAGGCCCAGCCACAGGGCACCACTGGACCAGTCCTGCCCCTCTCTGGCAGGAGGGCAAGGTGGCCACGTCGAGGGAAATTGCAAACACACCTGCCCTTTGATCCAGCCCTCTGTGGGGAGGAGTCTGTCCTGCAGAGACGTGCAATGTCGCCCATGCAAAGACTTCCACAGCAGCCCTGTCGGAGCCTAGACTGGAAACCACCTAATGTCCATTATGTAGAGACCAGAAGCAGGGGCACTACGCAGCCACACAAAGAAAAAGGTCCTTACACACTGACGAAGCGTGTCCCTGGGAATGCTGCAAGGTCACCCAGCAGGCACTGCAGCTTCGGGGGCATAGAGGCAGCAGAATGCAGGGCCATATATATGCATTTAATCCCCTTCCTACCCTAGGTCGGTGGTGAGGATCTCCAAAGAACCCAGCCTCTGCAAGCGTGCAACACGCAGCCCAGCCCGTGTGCAGGCCTGAGGTTCTTTGGAAGGGTGCACAGGGAATAATGGCTGCCTCCAGGGCCAGGCTGGGGTGGGGGTGTGTCTCTTGGTACCTTGAAGACTGACCATGGGAATGTATGATACATTCAAACAGTAATACCGTAACTTAAAAGAATGCCCAAAGATTTTGCATCTGTGGGGTTGAGGAAGCCAGGCCTGGGGAACCCAGTCTCCTCCAAGACCACTGAATAAAGGTTCATTCAGGAGAGAAACCTATCTTTTAAGGAGACACTCAGGCACCCATCCCCAGCACGCACACTCTTTCCCTCCATGAGACCTCAGCACAGGGCCTAGGGCTCCCTGGCCCAGGGCTGGGAGGTGAGGGAGGGAGTCCTGGCCAGGTCCTGTGGGGGTGAGGGAGGGAGGGAAGGCAGGTAAGAGGGCTCCTGGCTTCCCCTTCTTTCCCCCTGTTGGGTTTGTTGTACTTTCCTAATTGATTTTGTGTCTGTGTCCCTGGGATACTTAGGACCATCTTAGAAAACCACTTAAGGAATTTAAAATAATCAAAGTACTTATAAGGCACTTAACATCTCCTCGCACTTCAGTCTTCTCATAAACCTCCTTCCAGCTGCAACCAGAGACCTGGCTTTCAGGAGCTACCACTTCGGGCAGGAAGATACCTTTGTCATGTCCCCAGCTCCTGCCACATCACCCCCTCAGCCCCAGCAGCCTCCCAGGAGCAGAACAGCCAACCTCCACACACGAGCACATCACGCCCTCTCTCCGGGCCTCCAGGCCTTTGTCCTGGCTGTTCCCTCCTCCTGGAATGACTTCTCTGCCAGCCAGCAGCCCTCAACCTAGCTCACTGTGTCCTAACCACTGAGTCTCAGCATTCATTCTCCTCTTACAGGAAGACTTCCCTGACTCCCCCACCCCCCATTTTACATTAATAGACAGTGGCACCTTGTGAAAACCTGTGTTTAACAGGCCCTGGGGGATTCCAACAGGGAGGTAGGACTGGAAACCATTCCCTGCGCAGAATGTAGAGAGCAACAGGGCAGCACTGAGAAAGACTGGCAGGCTTATTCCCCACGGGCCTGCAATGCCACATCTGGGCATGCGCCGCCAGGAGCTCCCCCAGAGCGTAAGGACACATCGGCAAGGATGTTGTAGAAACAGAAAGATCACTGTGGAATCACTTGGGTGCCCACAACCAGAGGATGAACAAGTAACTGTACAGGGGCATGGTTATACCGTGGAACATTACACAGCAAACAAAATGAGCACAGCAACCACAGAGCCACATGGCACTGAGCCAAAAAAGCAAGTGGAACACGTGCAACATGATCCTGTCTTTATCATGCATGAAACACAAAAGATAAGCCAGGTACAGTGGCTCATGCCTGTAATCCCAACACTTTGGGAGGCTGAGGAGGGAGGATCACTAGAAGCCGAGAGTTCGAGACCCTGTCCCTTCAAAAAAGTTTAAAACTTAGCCAGATGTGGTAGTTCGTGCCCATAGTTCTAGCTACTCCAGAGGCAAGCAGGAGGAGGGTCACTTGAACCCAGGAGGTCGAGGCTGCAGCGAGCCATGATCACACCACTGAACTCCAGTCCGGGTGACAGAGGGAGGAGACCTTGTCTCTTAAAAAGAGAAAACATGCAAAATAAAACTAAATATTATGTGTGGGGATATGTATATATATTTTTGTTTTGTTTTGTTTTGAGCCAGATTCTTGCTCTGTCACTCAGGCTGTAGTGCAAATGGTGTGATCTCAGCTCACTGCAACCTCCACCTCCTGGGCTCAAGTGATTCTCCTGCCTCCGTCTCCCAAGTAGCTGGGATTATAGGCGTGCACCACCATACCTGGCTAATTTTCGTATTTTTAGTAGAGACAGGGTTTCACCATGTTGGCCAGGCTGGTCTCCAACTCTTGACCTCAAGTCATCCATCTACCTCGGCCTCCCAAAGTGCTGGGATTACAGGTATGAGCCACTGTGCCCGGCCTGTATTTTTTAAGTGCACAGGAATTAAGAGATTTAAAGACATCTCCAGGATGGGGCAGTGGTTGCCTCCAAGGAGGAAGAGAAGGGAGAGGGCAAGGAGGTATATGCAGGGGCCTTTGATCATATTTGCAAAGTTTTTTTCTTATTTACTTATTTATAGATGGAGTCTCACTCTGTCGCCCAGGCTGGACTGCATTGGTGCAATCTCAGCTCACTGCAACCTCCACCTCCCGGGTCCAAGCGATTCTCCTGCCTCAGCCTCCTGAGTAGCTGGGACTACAGGCACGTGCCACGACACCTGGCCAAATTTTTTTGTATTTTCAGTAGAGACAGGGTTTCACTGTGTTAGCCAGGATGGTCTCTATCTCCTAACCTCGTGATCCACCCACCTTGGCCTCCCAAAGTGCTGGGATTACAGGCGTGAGCCACCGCACCCAGTATGCAAAGTTTTCTTTCTTAAACAATTTTGAAACTGTTACTGGCAGATATCAATATGTAGCCAGGTCTTGGGTACAGGGTAATTCATTATATTATCCTCTATAATTTTCCATATGTTTTAAATCATTGATTAAGATATATGTACACCTTGGTAAAAGAGAGAAAGCCCTTCATGACAGACCCCCATTGAACATGCCACTCATTTTCAATAAAGTGAAAGGCGGCATGGTGAGAGCAGCGCACACTCCACTTCCTGCTGAAGTCTCCTCTCAGAACAGACCCGACCCTGGAAACCACTCACCCTCACACATCGCCCCCCAGTCCTAAGCCTCAGACTCCTTCCCTGGCTAGGGTCTCCCAACTGGGATTCATTCCCTGGGATTAAGGGTTGTTCTCTTCCAGCTGCTCTGCTGTGGGGACCTCACTGGACTCCCTGACAGTTTCCAGAGCCTGAGCTGGGTCGGAGGGAGGAGACTGCACTGAACATAAACACCACCCTCTGCAGGGCCCTGACGGAGGTTGATGCTGCCCATCCTCCCCTCAGCCACAGCCCCAGGGACAGAGAATGAGGCACGTGCTACCTCTGTCCGCTCCCATTAGGGCCCCGCTCTGCCCAGCCAGAGCTCCCTCTCCAGGAGATTTCAACTCTGATGACTTTTCAATCCCTCTTCTGCCCTGTAGCTGGCTGGAGACCAGGACCAGGCAGTGCCTTCGAGGCGGATCCCCTCTCAGGGCACCCGTGCTGGGCCAGGGGCAGGGCTGAGCAGAGCATCCCTCCTCCTGGGGCACCACCTCTCAGCAGACCCCAGGGAGAAACTGAGGCCTGGAGACAACTGAGGTCCAGGAATAAAGGAATGAGAGGAGGGACAGGAAGGAGAATCCAGCCTCCTCCTCACACGCAGGCCCACTTTACAACAGCTCCTGTTTCCTCAGTGCCTACAATGTGCTAGGCATTGAGCTAGTCACTTTGTGCTGTTGCAGCTAATGTAGCCACTCTACCCATTTCACAGATCTGGACAGTGGGTTCCACGTGGGTGAGTGGTCTGCCAAGGCCATAGAGCCACGTGGCAGTGCCGAGGCTTGAACCCAGGTTGTGGTTTCCCTTCTGAAGCTCTGCACCCGGCCAGGTCTCCCCACAACCCTGGGAAGTCTGCAGAGCCAGCCCTCCTCACCCCACAGGCAAGGAGAGCAGGGCCCTGAGCAATGCCAAGACTTGTGGGATTGAGGGGCACTCTGAGTCGGAGGGAGGGGTCTGGGTGGGGTGGGTGCCCACCAGGAAGTGCTCAGTACTGAGATGCCCGAGGCCATAATCAAGGTATGAGGCAGGTGGGCAAGCAGGTGGGCAGCCAAGTAGGCGAGAGGCTGGGATGTGTCCCACAAGGAACAGGTGGGCTTGACAGCCGTTCTGCCTCCAGCCCTTAACCACAGGCCACCAAGGCTGAGGCTGTCCCACACCACCCAAACAGAGAGGGAGCCCCAATACTGTCTCTGTGCTTGGGTGGTGTGGGACAACAAGGGAGTCCAACAGGCCCCAGGGGGAAGAAAGAGATGGGGTGGAACACGTGAGAGGGGAACAGAAAGCCACAGTCAGACAGAAGGAGGCAGGGAGCTAAGGACAGACAGGGAAAGAGGGGGCAAAACTGTGTTCCGGTTCCCCTACCCGCAACAACGCTGCGGGCCACCACTCTCCACATGGAACCAAGCATCGAGGCCGGCCCTGCCTCTCCTCACTGCCCCCATCCCAGGCCTCCAGCGAGTGGCAAGCATAAAGGTCAATTGGAATATAAAGCGGAATTTGCCTTCCTTTGATTTCCAACATGTCTGGGTCATAAAAATGCTAGCTTAGTAGGTTGGGAGAAAAATGAAGGCACACAGTTCCTTGCGGCGGGGGTGGTGCGGGGCTAACCCTGCAGACTAATGGGGGTCCACCCTTGCTGTGGGCACCATCCTGTCCCTCAGTTCCACACCCAGGCCCCGGGCTGGCGGCTTCCCCAATTTGTCTGTCTGTCTGTCTCTGGGCCAGGCACTGGAAATTGAGGGGATGACCAAGAGCGGTTCAGCCCAATCCTGCCCTCAAGGTGCTCAGGAACTGTGGGGAGAGACACGATTCCTGCAAGAGCCCCCACATGCCCTGGGAAGGTCAGTTAAGTCCTGCTGGATTCGAGTCAGTCTAACTGCCCACAAGGCAGCAAGAAGGGCATTCCAGGAGGACATGGCCCGAGCAAGGCAGGAGGCAGGCCTTGGAAAGCACAAAGCATGACCAGGTGAGGAGGAGCGCGGTCACCTCAGAGCCTGCCTAATCCTGTGCTCTCATTTACAGAGAGGGCAGCCACATTACCTAAGGTCACACAGCGAGTCGGCAGCAGAGGCAGGCCCCGAAAGCAGGACTTGGGCCACAGGTGGCTTCACTGGCAAGGGAAGACCTTCAGCCCTGCCTTGCATAGAGAGCCAGAGATCACCCCAGTGCCCGCAGCAGGGCCACCCAACAGTATGAAGGGCCAGAGAACCCCAGGTCAATAAGTCCCCATGCAAGGAGGCTCTGGCACACCTATCAGAGTCATCGGTGGCTCAGTGCAGTGATATGCCCCTTCCCATTACCATGCTCCCCACCCTTCATGACTCAGGCCGCACCCCTCAAAGCCCCCTTGGATGCTCCTTTGGCAGGAGATGAGGACAAACATGACCGGGCCCCGTGTAAGCCCGCCACACTACCAGCTCCCGCTGTGATTTTCACCCGCACCCAGAAAGGTGCACGTGATTCTGTCCATTTCCCAGCTGAGATGAACGAGATTCAGGAGGGTCAGACTTTTGGGGCCGGGATCTGCACCACCTACCACGTGCTGCCTCCAGAGCCGGTGCTCTGTTCCACACTCCATGGTCTATGCACCAGGCATTGCCCTGGGCCTTGCTGTGCACGCATTTCATCCTCACAGCGCCTGTTAAGTGGGTGCTGCAGGCATCCCCATTTTACACACAAGGAAATGGGGGCACAGAGAGGCTCTCCCAGGCAACAAATGGCAGAACAAGGGTATGAAGCCAGGCCAGCTGGCCCCAGGGTCCATGCGGCAGCCACCACATTACTGCCCCTCAGGGATCCCCATCTGGCTGGCCCTTCCTCTCTCTGGTCTCCAGCACCCAACTCTGTCCATCCTCAGGCTGGAGGCTGGGGGAGTAATGGGTTAGGGTCTGACGAGGCCCAGGAAGGCCCAAGTGGGCAAAAGCCATCAGGGTGGGAGCCCAGGGGAAGAATGAGCCTCTCACAGGGGGCTCTCACCTCTGCAGCTTCACAGGGGCTGCTCAGGGACCATCTGCCCAGTTTATAGGTAAGGAAACAGGGGTCCCAAGAGACCTGGTGACTTGTCCTCCCACGACACCCTCTACAGCAAGAAGGATGAGGAGGGGTTTGGAGGCCTTCTCCCTGATCCCCAGACTGTCTTGGACCTGCATCTCAAGCTCCCCGCTCAGATCAACAGCCAAGCAGAGTCCTGCCCCCAGGGTATCTGCACATGTTACTGCTCTGCCTAGAACACTCTTCCTCATAGCCATAGGACGGCCCCTGCACTCCATTCAGGTTCTGTACAAAAGTACGCTCTGCAACAAGGCCTCCCCACCAACCCTGTCTAGACTGACATCCCCTCCGGTGCGGCTCTCCAGCCACTCCTTGCTTTGTGATTCTGCAGGGCACTGCTCCCCTGACGATGCGTACTACATGCTTTGTCTTCTCACTGCCTGCCTTCTCCCCCCAGTGTGGAAGCCCATAAGGGCAGGGCTCACCCATGTGCTTCCTGCGTGATCAAGTTCACTTCGAATGCACTTGGAATGCACCTGTCATCACTCGGGCAGCCCAGGCCCAATCTCAGTTAAATCTGAATTCCTGAGATGGGCCAGAGTATGAGGCTTTTCTAAACTCCCCCAAGTGATTCCAATGTGCAGCTGAGATGGACCGCTGCTCTAGAAGAGCCGGGCATGGAGGAGATGGCCAGTACGTTCAGTAAATGAACAAATACATGCATGACTCTTTACAGATGGACAAATTGAGTTCCGGATGGGAGAGAGGAAGCCAGAAGCCAGCAGCCATGAACTTGAGGACCCCCCCGAGACTCAGCCCCCACCTCAGCCCTTCCATAATGCCACACATCACATCCAGAGGCCCCGTCAGCTCCTAGCTGGGCTCCAGGAGCCTATGGGGCCTGACTCCATAGCCTCTCTAGGAGGTCTTCCCAGAGGCCCCCAAACGCCTCCACGCTTGCCTTTTAACTCTGCAGGAATGAGCCTGTTTGCCCATCCAGTCACCGCATGCTAAAGCTGACATCCTACCTGCTTCCACTCCAAACCCTCCCAGACCTCAGGGTGCCCCTTGGAGGAAGCAGGCTTGAGAGGACTGCAGGGTGGGTGGGGCACTCCCTGGAGAAGAAAACCAAGGACTTGAGGCATCTGGGTCAGTGGCCAACTGAGGTTACTAAGTGTCCAAAAAAAGACCCTGGGCTCACAGTCTCATCGGCCCACTGGGGATCCAGGAATCTAATGCTCCCTGAACTCCCCCGTGATTGTGACAAGCCACTAGGCTTGAGAGCCGCTAAGCAAAGCAACTTCTACACGACTGGCCCCACTCCACAGGGAAGGGCCTGCTCAAGGACACACAGATGACTGACTGCCAGTAGCCAGGGGGGCTCTGAGCCTCCCCTTAGGGCTGCTGGGACTGCCCAATGCCAGGGTTCCCCTCCTTCCACGTCCCTTCGCCTCTCTATTCAGGCTTGGGTCTGGCTCTGGTCTGGAGGTTCCCCCTCCCAGGCTCTCACCACAGTGGGGTTTGGGGGAAAAAGAGACTATCGCAGCAGGGGGCTTCTCTGACCTCCCCTCAGGAGAACTGCCCCGGACAGTCACCCTCAGCAAGACCTACTTCAGACAACCCTTTCTCTCCTTCCCCAGCACCTCATGAGCACTCCAGCGTCTATCAAATTCTATTCTGTATCCCGAGCCTCCCCTGAGCACCTCCTGAGGGCTTTGGGCACATTATCGCTTCTACCAACTGGGTATCATCACATCCATTTCACAGGCGAGTAAACTGAGGCTTGTAGGGGCCATGCAGTAAGTAAGCATAAGGCCAGGTCTCAAACCCACCTCTAGCTGGTGGTCAAGAAGGAGGAGAGCAGAGTGGTGAAAAAAGGTAGATTCAGGGCCAGATGGCCTGGGCTCAAATCCGGGCTCTACCACTTACTAGCTGTGTGACCTTTGGCAAGTTGCTTAGCTTCTCTGTGCCTTAGTTCTCAGTTCTGCAAAACAGGGATAACAACTGTGTACCTGCCCCTGGGATTGCTATGAGGGTTAGGACCAGCCTGGCACAGGGTAAGTGCTATGTAAATGTTCTAATTATTTCACCTCAGTCACCTCTTAGAGAGGGTCCCTCTTTCCCCCCCACCCCCAACATTTACAGTTCTGTTGGGACAAATCTCTAATGACCGCCTAAAATGGTACGTGGTGATCCCCTTTAACAAGCAGCA
The DNA here is from genome assembly GCF_001698545.2 of Rhinopithecus bieti. NCBI lineage: Eukaryota > Metazoa > Chordata > Mammalia > Primates > Cercopithecidae > Rhinopithecus > Rhinopithecus bieti. Next base: position 1,250,905 of record NW_016815774.1, on the reverse strand, counting down.
AAGCTTTAGGTGAAAAATTCCCTGAGTCAGTGGGGACCTGGAGAAGGTGTTTTGGGGGGAAAGAAACACATCCAGCTGACCCTGGATGCCACCAGTAGTGGGCACTAGAGGGCACTGGCTTGACCCACTGGTAAGATAGGTCCAGCCACACCCATCCCCACAGCCAGGAACTCGCAGGGAGCTCCCAAGACTTTAGCTCCCAAGACTTCAGCTCCCAAGACTTCAACCCAGCTGTTGCTGCAGACATGAGGGCTGCAGAGGCCTCCTTCCCATTCCTTATCCCTCCATGAGTCCATTTGGTGAGGGTTTCCTGAGGGCCACCATGGGCCCACATCAGCTGGGAGTTCCATAGGTGGGGCGTAGAGCCTAGCAGGGGCCAGCTCCGTCTCTGTCTCCTCTACTCATTTCTGTGCTTGTAGCTTGACAGCAGCTGCAGACAAGACATAAGTGAATCGGCATGACTGTGTTCCCATTAAAGCTTTATTTCTGGACACAGAAATTTGAGTTTCACATAATTTTCCTGTATCATGACATTATTTTTCTTTTTATTTTGTTTTTCAACCCTTTAAAACATAAAGGTCTTTTTTAGCTCATGAAGTGTACAAAACCGGGCCAGATTTGGCTCCTGGTCTATCGTTTGCTAACCTCTGGGCTAGAGGGGACGCCAATAGCAAAAAGGAAAACAAATGTGTTCATGACCACGACTGTGATGAGCGCCATCAAGGAAAAGAACAGGGAAAGAGACAGAATAGCCAAGGGCCGGGGAGCTTCTCTGAAGATAAGCCATTTAAGCTCAAGGCTGAATGAGAAAGATCCGGCTTCAAAGAGTGGGAGGAGAAGACTCCAGACAGCAAGGCAAGCAGGTGCAAAGGCCCTGCGGTTGGAAAATAACATGGTGTCTTCAAGGAGCATAAAGAAAACAGTATGACTGGTGTGGGCAGTGCCCAGAGAGACAAAGGGACATCAGGGGCATCAGGTAGCACAGGGCCTCTCAGACAGGAAAGGAGTTCACATTTTAATCGAAGAGCAACAGGAAGCCAATAAAAGGTTTAAGCAGAGGGTTGAGTGGATTCCATCTGGGTTTTAGAAAGATCTCTCTGGCTGCTGAGTGAAGGTTTGGCTGTGGAGAGGCCATTCGGAGGCAGGGAGAGGAAAGATCGGGCTTCTGTAATGGGCTGGGTAAGAGACTATGGGGGTGGAGGCCATGAGGAGTTGTCATGTCCAGGACAAGTTCTGAAAGTGCAGCCTGCAGGGTGAGCTGATGAACAGAAACACAGTGGTCAAAACTGCCTCCAGGTTCCTTGGCCTGGTCAAGATGGGCAGGCTGCAGTAGGGTGGGTGGGCTCTCTCTAGAGTTCCTCCTGGTTGTGTAGTGAAAACACATAAAGACACAAAGCCACGTCCTCGACAGAACATCTTGTGGGATCTGAGCCAGTGTTCCCCCAGGGCCACACCCAGAAGCAGCCAAAAGCCTAGAGGGCACGTACAGCCCGACATGGGACTAGGGAACTCACACCGCCAGGCTGGGGGTGGCACGCAGAGGCCACCTCTGCTCCCCCTCCCCACGCCCCATTTCGTGATAGCAAGAAATTCTCATGACCCGAAGTTGTCTGCTCAGTCTCAACACTGAGTGCTGCGCTCGTGGCAGGAAGACACAGAGGCCCAGCAGATGGTGGGAAACTCTCCGGGATCAGCCTTAAAGGTCACCGTCTGGCGCTGCCTGCCCACTCCATCCTCTTCCGCATCAGCGGAGTCCCTCATGCTGACTTCAGGCCCAGCTACAAGCTGTGCTGTGACATTTCCTGTGGGCTGACTGTGTGCCAGGCACCATGCTAGGCCTTCTTGGACCTTAACTCTTTTTTTTTTTTTGAAACTGAGTTTCACTCTTGTCACCCAGGCTGGAATGCAATGGTGCAATCTCACTGACTACAACCCTCTGCCTCCCGTGTTCAAGCGATTCATCTGTCTCAGCCTCCCGAGTAGCTGGGACTACAGGTAACTGCCATCACGCCCAGCTAATTATTGTATTTTTAGTAGAGACAGGATTTCACCATGTTGGCCAGGCTGGTCTCGAACTCCTGACCTCAGGTGATCTGCCCACCTTAGCCTCCCAAAGTGCTGGAATTACAGGCGTGAGCCACCACACCTAGCTGGACCTTAATTCTTCATCCCCATGCTGTCCTATGAGGCTGGCACCATTATCATCCCTATTTTACAAATGAGGAAACTGAGGCAGAGAAGGGTTAAGCAGTTTGCCAGGGTAGTCAGGCCTCAGGCTGCCTGGCTCCAGAGTCCAAATGCTTACCCCCATGCTGTGCAGCGCCCCCTTCTCCAAGCCTTAGCTTTTCCACTGCAAAATGAATAAAAGACTCAAAGAAATTATTTCTGGATCCCTCTGAGCTCTTACAGGTACAGAACTTGGAAACTGCTTCCCTCCGGGGGTGTCTCCAGTCTGCTCCTCCTACCCCCAACAATGACTTCTCAGGAAAAGGATTTTTTTTTTTTTTTTGTGACAGAGTCTCACTCTGTGACCCAGGCTGGAGTGCAGTGGCACGATCTCGGCTCACTGCAACCTCCACCTCCCGCGCTCAAGTGATTCTCCTCCCTCAGTCTCCCGAGTGACTGGGATTACAGGCGCATGCCACCACACCTGGCTAATTTTTGTATTTTGAGTAGAGACGGGGTTTCACCATGTTGTCCAGGCTAGTCTCAAACTCCTGACCTCAGGTGATCCACCCTCCTTAGCCTCCCAATGTACTAGGATTCCACATGTGAGCCACCACGCCAGCCACGAAAAGGTCTTATGGGCTCATTCACACTATGGTGTAAATAACTGACACGGTAAGTGGAGGTGTGGTAACTAGTGGATCAGGGATTCAAACCCAGGCCTGAACGTGNTTTTTTTTTTTTTTTTTGTGACAGAGTCTCACTCTGTGACCCAGGCTGGAGTGCAGTGGCACGATCTCGGCTCACTGCAACCTCCACCTCCCGCGCTCAAGTGATTCTCCTCCCTCAGTCTCCCGAGTGACTGGGATTACAGGCGCATGCCACCACACCTGGCTAATTTTGTATTTTGAGTAGAGACGGGGTTTCACCATGTTGTCCAGGCTAGTCTCAAACTCCTGACCTCAGGTGATCCACCCTCCTTAGCCTCCCAATGTACTAGGATTCCACATGTGAGCCACCACGCCAGCCACGAAAAGGTCTTATGGGCTCATTCACACTATGGTGTAAATAACTGACACGGTAAGTGGAGGTGTGGTAACTAGTGGATCAGGGATTCAAACCCAGGCCTGAACGTGGGCTGGGCCCCCAACAGTGCATTGTACAGGCTACAACCACTGGGCTTGGGGGCCCACCCAAAAGTATTCTTCACACCCATCAGCAGCCCTGTCCTGAAAGAATGGGACAAATTGCGAATGAAGGAAAGGGTAGGAGCAGGGAAGTTAGGGATAGAAGCTGTCAGACCTATGAATTCCCAGAGTCAGGCCTTCTGGTCTCCAACAGAGACCTGTTCAACTCCCACTTCTGACTCAGCTAATTTGAGCAGGCAGTCTCCCAGGAGTCAGGCCTGGGAGAGGGGACCTGGCTTTGAGCCCTGCCCTGTCATTTTATCAGGGTTCAGCCTCCATACCTGTAGAGCAAGAGGTTGGCCCCTTCCAACTCTGAGGCTTGTGAGTTTTGCTCACATCCTGACCCTGACTGCACCCCATTCGCATTCTCCATGCAGGAAATCACCCCCACACCCAGGACTCCCCTCTGAGCCAAGCACCGGAAGTCCACCTCTTGCAGGAAGGAAAGCTGTCATCACAGCCTCTGGTGCCAAGTTCCCAGCAGGCCACATTAACCCATCATCAGGGGAGCAGGACAGGGGCTACAGTGGTGCCCTTTGACATGGACACCTGGTAGTGGGCGCAGGTCCCCTCCCCCAAGGCATCCCTCTCTCACCCTCTCCTTCCTGAGGCTCCTGCTCCCAACCTCCCTCCCCAAAGTTCAATCTTTTTGCTTCTGTAAATGGCTTTTAAGTTTCTCACCCAGCCTCTTGTTTCTATCAGTTTAATTATTGAGGAGGCCTCTTGTCGCCAGCCTGGAACATTAAGGCCGTTAAAAGGGACTGAGGGAATGCAGGCCACAGCCGGCTGGCTTCCTCCCCGCCGCCCCTCCCTTTCCTTGTCCAGCTCTGCCCGCCTGTCCTGCTTTCTTCTCCACTCCCCAGGTCTCTACCTCCCGGTCCTGCCTTGCTCTCTGTGCAGCCTGGGGGGGCTCCTGACCCCTGCCCCAACCACTTCATCCTGTGTCCTGAGGAGGCACAGACCAAACTGAGACTGCACCATGCTCCTCTGTGTCCAGACAGGGGACATCATGAACCCCCAGGATGGTAAGGCTCTTCACCCCAGGCCCTTCACCCCACCCTGGCCCTTCCCCACCCTGGGAGAGGTTAGCATAGCAGCTGCAGCCCACTCCCCTGTCTGGGGCACTGAGCATCTCATCTCAAAGTATCTATGTTCCCAAGAACACACCTTAAGACCCAACTCTGAGTGACCATTCCTTGAGCCTTCACCATGTACCAAGTGACAGGGCACTCTCAGCTCCTTTGGCCTCTCTGCCTCCCTGTAAAGTAGGCACTCACTCCGCTCTGAAAAACAGGGGAAGGGATCCTCACCAATGTCACAGGTTCAAGGGCTGGACCAGGCTGTTTTACCATCTTTCTGAAAGACCCAGAGTCACTAAAGGAGTTTAATTACAAGCTCAGATAAAGAGAATACAGCAGCCTCACTTATGGGGTGGCCTTCCTCGAGGCTGGGGATCTGTGCCCCACCCTGCCAGGCTGACAAGGAGGAGTCCAAGGGCTGGTCCCCTCTGCTGGATGGCCCAGACTGCCTCAGCTCCCAGGCCAGGGCCAGGCGGGCTGAAGTGATGACTCATGTGGCCTGAGCCATCACTAGGCCCTGGCCTGGGACAGCCTAGCCAGCTCCTCCTCTTCTCTTGTGTCCAGTCCCCACTGCAAAACTGGGTGCGGTGGGAGGACTGAACCAGGCTACCATTCCCGAACCATCCTGCCAAAGAACTCTGAAAGATGATCAGAGCAACACAGCTCCCAGGGATTGTTCCAGCTGCCTATCTCGAGGGCAGAAATGCTTTCAAGTTTCCTGCTTCATCTTCAAACTACGCACATCCATGTTCAACCACTGATCATAAAAAAAAAAAAAAAGCCATGTACAAATTTTGCAGTCTTCATAATGCATCCATTTGTTTTAAAATTAAAATTGTGTTTTCATCCAACTCATCAAGTAAAACCAATACTCCAGGAAAAGCCTTATATTTGAGGCCCACGGAGCATACCAGAGACATGGCTGCATACACAGGTAGGGGCACACGTGTTCTTCAGCCCCAGAGCAGCCAACGGCAAAAGTCCTGCCCCACCCAGACATGTGACAGCACAACTCTGGCCTCCTCCCTTTGCCACCCACAAGCTTCCTCACCCCCACCCCAACACTGGGACCATCCTCTCCCTTCATCTCCACTTCTACCTGGGCCCCAGACATGCCCCAAATCCTGATGCATCATGGGAAGTGGGCCAATGGCTTCCAGAAAGAGTCCCGGTGAGTCCCCACCATGCCTGGTGCAAAACAGCCTCTCTCAGTCTACTTCCTAGCCCTGGAGACTTTAGGGAGACAAAGGTCAACTCCAGAGGCCAACAATCTGACACCAGGGTGAGGGAGGGACCACGCAGCTTCCACTGTGTCCCTTCCTCTTCCCTCTCCCCATTCTCTTCTCCACTCCCCACACATACAAACATGCACAAACACACACACACACACACACACAGAGCAAACAAGGCAGGCTCCAAGAGAGAAACGGGCACATAATTATTGGTAAAATGCTTGTAATGTTTTTCTCTCTACCCGGTAGCTTTCAGTTGTTTTAGCAGCTTAGCGAAGCACTTGGCTCCAATTGAATTGCAAATCAGCAGCTCTTGCCCCAGGAAGAGAGGAAAGGAGGCGGCAAGGAGGGGGCTGGGAGGGATTCCAGAAGGAAAGGGAGAAAGGTGTGCAGGGAAGAAGGGCAGAAGGAAGGAAATCACAGAGGGAAGCTTGGTTCAGGGCCCAGGGCACCAGAAACAGAGACCGCCTACTCTCTCAGGCCTCAGTTTTCCTGTCCTCATCTGCATTCTCTGCAGGCTCAGCAGCTCCACACCCCATCCAAAAAATGAGGACACATTCTCCAACCATAATCTCGGGTGGGACAGGAGGGCCACAGGGGGCTTCCTCAACTACCCAGAAGAAAAACATATCTTTCTTGGGAATTGCAATTATATGAAAACAATGTCAAAACAAAAGTCTTGCTTTTTCTCCCTGGCAATCTCCAGCATTCATATTTCCTTTCTTCTTATCTGTCTGTCTGCCTTTCTGTCTATCCGCCTGCCTATCTTTTTATCTGTTTGTCTACCTATCTCCTCCTCCCTTCTGTCGTTCTCCAGAACATCCTTTTCCCTCCTGGTGCAGAATTCCCTGGACAGGAGTGGAGTTGCTCACCAAGCCTCCAGCGGCAGGTGCTGTTTCAGCACCTCGGTCAGCGCCACAAGGCTGGGTCCCGATGCCTTTCACTCTGCTGTGCCTATGCTAAGACCACAAGATAACATACTGAAACCAGGAAGAGCTGCCCCAAATTCTCAGAAACTGCTCTGAGGAAAAAACTGTCCCTTGGAGTGAGGAAAAGAGGAGGAAAAAGGGGCTGGTCGGCCAGGCCTGGCACCCTGGGGTGTGGCAGGCAGAGACCGGTGGGGGAAGAGCACCTCAGGGGACCAACCAAGGCACTGACCTTGAAGAGGCGAAGGATGTTGGCCACCATGATGGAGACCGAGCTCCCTGAAGCACCGATGACACCCACCACGCGTTCAGGCTTGGTGATGATGGGTGGGCCGCCACTGCCACAGCGGACCTCCGTGCCATCCTTCTCGATGAGCGCCTGCACAAAGGTCAGTGACTGCTCGAGGGCATGGGTGTCCCTGGAGCAGGTGTCCAGAATGCGGGCGCCCAGCGTGATGTTGGGCAGCAGGTCCGGGTCGTTGTTAATGCGATCCAGGGCGAAGAGCATGGCCTCCAGTCGGTGGATGCCCTTTTCCTTCTTAAGTTCTCCACAGGCCTTGCCCTCTGAGCCCCGGCCATGCACTGGGAACAGGCCTCCCAGTGTGATGTCCCCATCTATGCGGATGGAATTCATGTGAGGGTGGCCTTTGGGCTTCCCCAGGGAGGAAGGCATCCAGGGACCGTAAAGGCTGAGGAGCAGGCAAAGGGGCAGCCGGGCCCACCACCAGCCCAAGCCTCTCTTCCCAGGCATCTCGGAAATCCCTAGAGACCCATGAATGGCAGGCCCACTCCTAGCCCTGGCAGGCCCCTGGCCCCACGGCCTGGGTGGGCATGGGCAGGGCAGCTTCAGCAGCAGGAGGACTGAGGGCAGCCAACCGCATAGCCCATGCTACACCCTCTCCCACCTCCTTGTCACTCGGGCCAAGCGCAGTTGCCCACACAGTCCAGGCCCACAGACAGCAGACAGTGGCCGGGGTTGCAGGAAGGCTCTGATCCTTGTCCCGTCCTGCAGGCCTGTTCTCGGTGGATGACTGTGGAAAGGGCAGAGTGCTCCTAGCTTGGCGTATCTTGGCATCAAGGAGAAAACAGCTCCAATCCTCTCCTCCTACCAACCTTAGAAGGGGAAAAGAGAGACAGAGTATCAAACAGAAGCCCAAAGAAGACATGAGCTAGTCTCATCTCTCATCACCAGCCCGAGAGAAGGAAATGCTAGAGGTTATCGCCAAAGACTCCATAAATCTCCTGAACTTGGTTTTCTCTCCGCCGTTGCTCAACTCTGGCTTAAATGGGAGAGTGTAGGGCAGAAATTAGGTCATGTTTGAAGCTTCCTAAGGCCTGTACCCACTGCCATCAGTAGCCCGGGCATCAGAGAGCACACGCCCCAGGAACAGCCTCGAACTGGCTTGGGAGAAAGAGGGGCCTTCCTCAACACACCCACATGAAGGAGAGCAAGAAACAGGTCCTATGGGCCCAATCCCATTACAAAGATGAGGAAACTGAGGCCCACAGCAGGAGAGCATTTTGCCTGAATCACACAGGGAGTATGCAGTTTAATTACAAGCTCAGATAAAGCTTGGACAATGCCTACTACAGCCCAGCTTCCCTGCTCTCAGCTCTGGAACCCAAGACACTTTGGCTCTTCAGGGACTCAGAGACCCAGGAACACAAATAAGGCCCCCTCAAGAAATCATCCTGGAATGTAGTGGTGTAGGCTGGGCCAAGGGAAGACCAGGGAGGAGCTGAGGCTGTGAGGGTTCTGGATTTTCATCCTGAATCAGGGAGCGCAAGGTGAACCCTGCACTCTCCTGCTTCCACCCCAGCTACACAGCTACCCCAGGCAGAGCAGGGGAAAGCCAGCAGCCCCTGCATGAGGAGCAGGCCTCCACTCAGCTTGCACATTCGTCCTCCCTCCCTCCCTCCCTCTCCTGACTTTCTTCATCTCTCCATTTCTCCACTGCTCTTTCTCCCCACCCCACTTCCTCCCTCTGAGAGCGGGGCTCGGGTTACGGCCTGAGCTACTGCACATTATTAAGATCATCATCATTATTATTGTTGTTGTGATTAAATATTTATCTGCAAGGGTAGAGAAGAGAACACCAGCCCTTCCTCATTCTCACTGCTAATTTGGGCTAATTTCCCCTGGGGGTTCCTTCCCTTACCCCAGCCTCCCCACTCAAAGCCAGCAACCTCCCTCCCCACCACTTTGGAGACCACAGAGAGAAGAGATGGAAGCTGAGTCAGGACTTGGCTGGGGGCCAAACCCAAGGCCCCCTTCCCCAGGGGTTTGGCAAATGAAAACCAGCAAGTCACTTGTCCATTCTGTGCCTCAGTTTCCCCAAGCAGTTGGAAGAGGAGCTTGTGTTGGGATTGAGAGGCTTCCCCAGAGATGTGGTCCCTCCATCAAGACCAAACAGTGGTCTCAGGGTCATCCCTCCCCCACCTGTCATTCCCCCTACAGAGGCCTGACTGCTCCAGTTCTGGGCCAAGGGGAGGGAAGGAAGCTGCAGTGCCCCCAGAGTCCAGCCTCAGCTCTTAAGCTTCTCCAGCCTTCTAGACCCTCATTTCACATTTCACCCCTTCCTCAAAATGCTCCCTTCGCATTACCTCCTCGGAAACCAAGAATATGGCTACTAATTCTCCCTGGCCCCATGCTGCAGGTGAACCGGTAGCCCAGAGGTATCACATAATTCTCCCAGAGTCACACAGTGAACCAAGATGCATCCAGGACTGGAAGCCACATCAGCCACATGGGGAAGCCCCAGCAAAGCTGACAGGAAGTTTCACAATACTACCCTCTCCCCTGGAGCCAGGAGCTGGGGACCTAGGACTGGGCCCAAGGCCAGTGCTTTGGGGAAGGCTTAAGAGCCATTAAAATACAAAGTGGGGAGCTGCACCTGTATGGAGCTTTCATCATCACTCATGCCTTCCTGTGAATGAGTTTACCAGATCTCTGTCCTAGATGGCTATGGAGAGTGAAAGGAGGTGGGGTATGAGTTGCTAATGCCAGTACCAGGTAATTCAGAAGAGAAACCAGAAGAGCCATAGATGAATCTTACGGTCCTGCTGCAGTAGCTAGTGATAAGGCGCATCCCTGCTAGCTCTCAGGAAAAGCTGTAAAATGGGTGCGTTGGAGTAGAATCCAATCTGGGGGCCATACTGTCCCTGCTGACATATTTTTAGTTGCTGCAATGATGGAGGGGAGTCAGCTACTAGCCTGTATGCAGGCAGGGGGCACAGATGCTAACTGGCCAGCTGTGGGTGGGAGAGCCTGCACAGTTAAACACCATCCTGTCGAAATGCCGACGGTGTCCTGTGGAGAAATCACAGCAAATGATAACCACTGCCATGTGCCAAGCACTGTTCTAAGTGCTTTACCTACATTTTCTCATGTAATCCCCACATCCCTATGAGCTACATGGTATTTTTATCCCTATCTCACAGATGAGGAAGGCAAGGCACCAAGTGCTTAAGCGACATCTAGCCAGGGGCACAGAGCTTGTGCAGGCTGCCTGTGCCCCTGGCTGCTCCTCTGTGTTGGCCCAGAGGATCTCTCAGGCCTTGCCAGTTCTAACGTCCTGTGAGTTTACGATCGGTTTCCATGAATTTCAAACGGAGGGATTTTTGGCATCATGACAGGCTGTGTGCCGGGGCTACAGCAGGGCAGATTCAGGCTGGGAGACCAGTACACAGCAGCTTTTGACAGTCAGGCCCTGCTCAGGCTTCCAGATCCTTCGTGAGGGCTCACACAGGCTTCTCCTTGAGGCCAAAGCACGTCTGGGCTGAGCAGTACGTGCGCACACGCGCACACACGCATACACACACACACACACACATATACATACACACACGGGGAAGGGCAGATGCCATGGGGGAAGGAGGCCTCCAAGAGGAGAAAGGCAAACACCCGCAGATTAGAATCAAGAGCCTGGAGCCCCAAGCTGGTCAGATCCCCTGCGAGACCTCCCTCCCACAGGACTGGGTCCCAGCCCCTGCCCACAGGTCCCTGTCCACCCCTCAGTCCCACCAGGCCTGCCTTTCCTGAGCTTCTCCAGAGAACTGGGCAAGCCACTGCCTCTTTTAGCTTCCCCTCCCTCCTTTGATCATGTAACAGGAACAAGGGAAAAGTAAAAATACCCCATGAGTGAAAGAAGCCACTGAGAGCAGAGGCTGGGTGTGGTGGGGTGGGTTGGGGTGGGGGCCAGGCGGATGCTCCCTTCCCCGGCAGGGCCTGCTTCCTTCTGCAGAGGTGGGAGCTGGGGGCACATACAAGGGGTCCTTCTTTAAAGTCCTTTGCCCAGTTTTCAGACACTCCCCCGCCAATTCCAAAATAGCCAGGAGAGCTCAAGCCTGGGTCAATTAGGGGCATCCTTCCCCAGGTAAAATTGCCGGGATGACTGAGTCCAAGCCAGTGTGGGCCCTACTCCCAGACAGGCCTCTTTCCCCTTTCCTTTCCCTCTCCCTTCCCCACCACCCTCTCCCAGTCTCTCTCCTCTTCTCTGGCTCCACTAGGTTCCTTGGCTCCAGGAGACGACAGAGCCAGGCATGGAGGAATGAGAGCCCTGAGGGGCAGGGATGAGAGCGACTGGGTCACCTCCACACAGCAATAGCTCTCAGGCCAACACTGTTTTCCAGAACATTCTTTCCAGTGAATCGGGATGTGAGGGGAGCTGGTTGGGGAGAGCTGCAGGCTATCCCTTTCCTCCACCAACAGTCAGAGTAAGGGGGATGGGGGAGTCCCCACACATCCCAGCTGGGACCTCTCTGATATCTAGGGCTTTTGTGCAGGGACTCCAGGAACCTGCCTTGTGGCCACTTCTAAGTCCCCGCTCCCATTTTTTTTTTTTTTTTTTTTTTTTGAGACAGGGTCTCACTCTGTTGCCTAGGCTGGAGTGCAGTGGTGCAAACATGGCTCACTGCAGCCTCGACCTCTCAGGCTCAAGAGATCCTCCCACCTCAGCCTCCTGAGTAGCTGGGACTACAGGAATGCACCACCATGCCCTGGTAATTTTTTCTTTTTTTTTTTTTTTTTTTTTTTTGTAGAGATGACATCTCACTATGTTGCTTGCCCAGGCTGGTCTTGAACTCCTGAGCTCAAGCGATCCTCCAGCCTCAGCCTCCCAAAGTACTGGGAATACAGATGTCAGCCACTTTGCCCCAGCCCACTTCTTAGTATAATATTAACAAGCGGGATCTTCATGCTTTTCCAACTTCAATCCTTCCCCCTGCATCCAGGGTCCAAGCCAGAAAGAACCACAAACCACAAAACAACAACCAGATCCGAAGAGAACTGCTGTGATTTACCAAACCCCCAATTATTTTTCACTGAGTTTCCTTTTATTCTTCCAAAACTAAGAAAATAGAATAAAATCCAAACACCAGAATAAAGGGCAAATAGAGGGAACAACCTTGTCCTTTGCTCCCCAGAGTCAGGGTCATTGCCAGAGCCCCTGGCTCCTGCTCTTGGCCTTCTGAGGGTCAGCTCCCATAGGAAAGGGGCTTGGGGACTCAGGCCTGAGCCCCTTGGGGTTCGGCAAAAAGAGCCAGGCCAAGAGCTCCCTCCCACCTTCCTCTCAGCTCCCAACCTCCTCTGTGTTCCCACCCGCACTTCCTTCATCTCCATTCACCTTTGCCTCTGCAGGGCCCACCCAGCCCAGGTGCTCAGGAGTGCTGAGAATTGTGAATGGCTGTGTGGAGTCTGGTTTCAATTCCCGAGCTGTTTAGATGCCTCATCGCCCACATACCACATCTCCCAGAAAGGGGATGGCAGCGCCACTGTCCCAAAGGGGAAATGAGGGAGAACTGGAGGTCTCTCCCCTCCCCTCACCACTGTGACCCCTCTGCCATCCCTCTGGGCCCCCACTGGCTGGGCAGAGGTGTGGTTTGTAGGACAGGACAGGAATCAGTCGTCAGAACTGTCAGAACTGTGCCACCCCTGCCAGCCATACTGTATGGGGTAGGGGGATAACCAGTTAACGCTTCAAATCCTAGCAGCACAGCCCTGTTCGTGCTGACCTCTGCAGCCCAGCCCTGCACAGAGCCTGGCATCCCCAGCAGGCTTCGTGGAAGTGAATGAATGATGTGATGTGAGCCAAATGATTTCTGGGCCTCTCGTTCAAGTAATCTATTTCTGTGTTTAAGGCCCCTTCCATAAGCAATTCTTTAACCCACAGGAATGATTCTAATGGTGGAATGTGAGGCATAGTTTCAGGCAGGGAAACTAAGGATTGATTGAGCTATGAGAAGGCATCTTGGAACCTTCAACCCACCCAAGGCCAGCTGGGGCTTTATTCTGCCTAAAGAGAAGCCCTGCTCCCAGGCAGTCAGCCAGAATGGCCACAGCCACGTGCTAAGAGCTAAGAGCAAGAAGAAGGGCACTGTGGGGGTCTAGCCCCAATCCTCTTCCCTTTCCCTCCCCGCTGAGCTGCTCCAGCTCACCAGCCTGAACCAGGAAGCCTCCTGATGCCAGAAACCCCAGACCCCACTCCACAAGCTGTCCCTCCCTGTTCTGCCAAAACAACAGGGCCCTGATTCAGAGGCGACTGTCTCTGTGATGGGCATGGGGGATGCCCCAGAGGAGAGCAGGGAGGGAGGGCAGGAGGGAGTAATTCTTTTGCCTAATGCTAGTGTAAACTTGGTGCAGAAAACTTTAAATCCATTGCCCCTGCATTCTCCCTACGATTCCCTCCAGCCTCCTCTCTGTGAAGCTCTCCCTTCAAGAAGCAGCTGATATCCTTCCTCCTCCAGGAAGCCTGACCTGATTATTACAATTCTTGTTATCTCCTTCCTCCGCAGTTAATGACACAACACAGAACCTCTCTCGTGTTAACAATGACGAGGCTGGGAGCACATTAAAGGACTGCATGGACAGCACTGCCCTCATCTCTATGTCCCCCATGCCCAGCCCAAGATTCAGAACACAGGAAAGGCTCAGTAAGTGACCAGGCAAAGCCAGGTCCCTGCCCAGAGCAGAGCCCAGGACAGGGGATCTGCAGCAGTGTGCCCAGTCCAGAGTGGCACTCGGACCTAGCACTGAATTCTCACATCTCTGTTGTGTGCTCAAGCACAGAAGACAGTCCCCTCTGCCACAGCCATTCAGTCCCACAGTGTGACATTCAAAGGTGCTCTGAGCACCCACTGTGCGCCAGGCCCTGCTCTGGGTGGGCACCGGGGAAACATTGGGAGTGAAACAGACACAAACGCCTGCCCCATGGAGCCCATGTCCCAAAGTGGGTGGGCACAGGACAGACAACAAATACATGAACACATAGACAGCTGGAACTTCAGGAGATCAGGGGATATGACAAAAAATAAGGCAGGTAAGGGGACAGGGAATGACCCAGAAGATTTTTTTTAGAAAAGAATAATCAGGGAAGGCTTCTCTGAGGAGATGGCATTTGATCCTAGAGTAAAAGCAGTAAAGGCATGAGCCACGTGAACATCTGGGAGAAGAGGATTCCAAAGAGAAAGAACAGCAAGTGCAAAGGCCCTGAGGTGGGCACAGGCCGGGCACCTGATGTTCGAGGATGAGCAAGGAGGCCAACGTGACCAGGGAGCAGTGGGGAGAGGGTTGATGCGATGTCAGAGACGGTCCAGAACACAAGATCAACAGGTGCCTTATGGACCACAGTGTGGACAGGGAAATGAGGAGCCACGGAAGGGTCTGAGCACAGCACAGGCAGGGACTCATCACCAGAGAAACCTGAGACCTAGAAGGACAGCCAACTGGAAAGGCCACAGCAGCTCACAGCAGCAAGTCCCACCGACAAGGCAAGCACATCTCATCAGCCCTTGGGTCACCCTGCTCAGCCTAGAAAATGCCCCACCCTGACCTTCCTCCTCTCCCAGAGCCAGGGGACCAGCCACCAGGCTCATGCTTGCCTGGATCTCCTCCCCCCAGTAGGCCCCAACCATACAGACCCCCAGGCCCCTCCTCCCCATCCCTACATGCTACCGTCTCCAGTTTTCCAGCACAAGACCCAAGTGGGCAAGTGGCTTTGTTTGCAGCTGTTACTATTGTAAGCTTTGCCACTAATACTGCTTCTTCCTCTCTCCTCCCTCTTCCTGTCCCCTCAACAACCCAGCACTGCCCTGGAAAGCTAGGGTCACTGGCTTAGCCCAATCAACATCCAAACTGCACAGCAAGAACATAACTGTGGTTGGCGGGGAGACTTCCATCCCTCAGCTGCACCGAGGTCAGGCACTGAAAAGGGGCAGTGAGTGGCACCTGAGAAGCAATCACCCTCCACAAGCTTAGGAATCAGGTCGAGTCTCCAATATTTATTTCTATATGTAAACCTAATAATAACCCTGTTGCAATGACAGAGTTTTTACTAGAAGTCATGCCCCCAACCAGGAAACAGATCCAGGGGCTAGCCTGTGTCACCCTAAGGAACAGAGGGGTGGCTGGGAGGGCCGAGTATGAAGGACTGGGTGGCACCCAGACCTCCTGATTCCCATGCTGGTGGCCCAGCCCGGGGAGAGCAGCTGCCCAAGCTCTCCTGGGACTCACCGTCATCACAGCCAATGGGCGGCCAGTGCCTTCTCGGGAGAACTGAGAGCCTTAACTAGACACCACGGCCTGCCTGTCAGCGTGGCTCGGCCCCAAATGGCATGGGCTGGCATTTCCCAATTACCACAGATAATATCTACCTTAATTGAATGAGGTCCAGATAATGTCATTATGCACTGCGTTCCCCAATTTATTTAATATACGTGTGTACACATATATTTATGCCTCACTGCTGCCACGAGATTGCTAAATGGTGAGGTTAATAATAAAACATTTCGACGGGAGTCATCAGCTTTAATTTAAGGGGTGATTTTTACTATCCTTGTGGTGCTCGTTTTTCCAGGGAGCCAAGAGAAACATGGACAGACTGGAACAGTCTCTCAGGCCTGCAGGTGAGGAGGTGGGGTGGGGTGGGCAGGGCCATGGGGTGGGCTGGCTGCTAGCTAGCAGGCTACATCTCTTCTAAGCAAGTTCCATTGACATGCCTCCCTTCCAGGAGCAGGCTCAGGCAAGGCAAGCCAGGTGGAGGGGAGAAGTGGGAAACCGAGGCAGAAGCCCCCAGGGCAGGCAGGAAGAAGGAATTGGTTGTGAAGGAGGAGCTACCAGCCTCAGGTTCATCTGGGAGGCAGTAGGGAGAGGGAGGCCAGAGACAGTACACAGACAGAGGACAGACATAGACGGCTCGCAGGACCCAGAAAAAGCAGTCTGCACTCTACAAGGACCAAAGGCAGCAAAACCCTCTAACTTAATTTTTTATAATCCCCTGCTAATTAGGGCAGAGGTGACACTTAAGGAAATGAGCCCTCTCCGTTCTTTCCAGGAGCCATCAGGCTGAGTGGGAGCGACAGAGAGCTGGTGTCCACTGCTCCAGGCCCATTGCCCAGCAGTGCAAGCCCCGTTAGGCCGCCAAGACAGCCAGCAGCCCTTCTGCAGCCCCAGTGAGTGGGGCCAGAGCTCCAATGCCGGCTCCCCGCATGCCTTCTTCAGGAGGCAAAGGCGGCCACCACTCTGTAGAAGTGAGATAACCTTCGAGCCAGCAGCCAGCAGGCCCAGCTGCCCAGGCTGCCAGTGTGGCCTGCCCACTGGAAAGCTGGGTTCTAGGCCGAGCAGAGGAGGGCAGTGGGGTGGGCAGATATCTTGGGGTGGGTGGTAATTAGAGGCTGCCAGCTCCACACTTGTCTAGGAGAGAGGACACATCTATTGGCTGTAATTATTCAGTTCAGGAGTCTGTGGGTTCTGCTCCCATCTTTTGCTGCCAGCTGTCCCCCTGCAGCAGGGCGGGTATGGGTGTGGCCACACATCCTGGCGCTGGACTGTGGACCCCTTAGGAAGTGTGTGGGGGCTGCAGAGCCCTTCTGGGCCTGAGCCTGGCCCTCTGACCCTTCTGGCTAGCACACTGCTCAGTCCCAGTCTCACTCATTTGCTCACTCACTCTCTCATCTACCTCGGGCTGCCTGCCGCTGTGCAAGGCGCTCCCTCCCAGAGACGTCACGCCTCCAACGGAATGAAGCCGCCCAGACGCAGGTCGGGGGAGGAGGGAGGAGGGGAGTAGGAGGAGCGGCCTACGCAAGGCCACTGAGGCCCAGAAAGCAGCTCAACTCCTGACATGCTCCCACCTCCCCTCCGCCTGCTCAGGACCCGTGCTTAGTGAGGAGCTACATGCCGCCCCCCTCCCCAACCCCCCCACCCCGGCAATATATCTGGCTCCTGAAAATGCCTGAGAATCCATGAGTAGAGTAGAGCACTCCTTTGGGTTAAGCAATGCCATCTTCCTCTCCCGTCTCTCTTAAATGCAGATGCCCCTGGAAAGGGTAGTCCCTGAAGTGGCTAAGGTGTGGTGTGCGAGGGGATAACTTTTGGGGTATTTTTGTCCCTGACAGCTGTGAAGGTATTGGCAGGTAGGCAAAAGCTTATGTGTAAAAGGACAGAAGTTGGAGGAACATGAAGACAGTGGCCACCCAATTCACAAGCAGACATCAAGTCCAGCCCAGGGCTGAGCAGAAGCTTGGAGGCACCATCCTCAAAGTCCCCCGCCCACCCCACCCCAAAGACAGGATCTGACTAAGGGCTGGTGAGGCCTTCCAGGAAGTGGGAGAGGGACAAGGCTCCAACCGCAGCCAGGCCCATTTCTACGACTGGTTCAACAGTCCCCAGGGCCTGCCAAGAACAGGTGATGAGGCCCCTGCGCTGTGGGTGATCACACCCCGGAGTGCCTAGACGCCTCTCTAGTCCTCCCCTCTTCATGGAAGCTTCCCCCTACCTTAGGTCAGAAGGCCCTGAGGCCCCTCTGGACTCCGAGGAGCTGAGCATGCAGACCCACAGTCTGAGGCCCAGCATCCCATTGGGATCCAGGGGAAAGTGGAGCGAGCCCAGGACACATCCCGGGAGTGTGGGGAGATGGGAATGAGGGCATTCTTCACGTCCACCATTGGCTGGCCCCGGGGCAGGAGGCTGAGCGCTGCAGAATGGTAGGGTGTGGGATGGGGTGCTCCCTATGGAGACCCTGGGAGCACTGGCCTCCCCGCCTGCCCTAGGCCCCCACTCACCCCATAACGGACAAGGTGAGGGACTATGATGGAAACACACACGCCCCTCCCTGCTTGTCACCTCGGGCTTTCTGCCAGATTGACACAGGGGCAGCCACCGCTCTGACAGACACGTGGCTTCGGGCACCCAGCTAGGCAAGCCTAGCTCAGTTGGTGTCCGGAAAGGCCGTGTTCTCCCGCGCCAGGGGCCGGGAGGGGAGAAAGAAGCAAGGCGCCTCCTCCAAAAGGGACTGAAAGTCTGAGGGCGGGATGTCACTCGGGGCCTAGGGGCAGGGGGCGCTCGTACGTTCGGGCCTCAGGACTCCCTGCCGCCTCCAATGCTGCTGCCCCATCTCAGCACAACAGCCTCAGACCGCCCTGGTGCGGGGGCGCCTCTCACAGTCGGAGCCTCCACCTCCCGGCCCCACCCCCGCGCGGGGAGGAGACGGCTCCCACCTGCGAGAGCCGGGAAAGACCGACCCCGGAGCGGGGACCCCCAGCATACACGCGCGTACACACATGCACACACAGAGACCACGGCCGGTCCTCTCGCCCGGCGGCCGCGTAGACGCGCGGGTTCATCAGGGTCCCGGGGAGGGACGAGTGTCCGGAAAGAGCCTGACCCTGAAGTCCTGGGGCTGCGGGGAGACCCCAGACCCTGGAGACCGCCACAACCCGCCGAGGCCACGGGCAAGCGGTTGCCGGGCTCCGGCCGGTGGCGAAGGCGGCGCTGGGGCGGGCACGGGAGCCGGACGCGGTGCCTGAGAAAGGAGCCCAGGCGCGCGAGGCTGGGTGCCCTCTCACCGGGAGACTGCCGGGAAGAGGTGCAAATAATGCCCCGCGCCCCCGCCTGTCCTGCCTCTCCGCAGACTGGGATACGCTAATGCCGCCGCCCCCACCTGAAAGCTGGCACGACCCTCTATCCTGTGGAAGCCCCTGTATGCAGAGGCAGTACTTTCCACCGGGCCCGCAAAAAAAGCCTCTGCCCCATTCCCTCCCTCAGGGGCATCCGGAAAGCCTGCCTTAGCCCCAAGGGGAGACCCTCTAGTTCGGGTCCCGAGCCCTCCGGCCCCTAGGGCTCCAGGGGCGCCGGCTCTCTTCGGGGCACTCCAAGCGCGGGAGCTCGCCGGAGGCCACCTCCCCAAGCCCCAATGTCCCCGCCGCAGCCCTCGCCCCAGGAGGCCGGAGGGCACGGTCCCCTCTGTCCGTCCCCCTCGGGCCACAACTCACCGCGCGCCAGCAAGGTTTAAGCCGCGGCGAGGGGTCGGAGCCCTGGGGGCGCAGGCAGGCGACAGCCGGAGGCACGGTTCTCGCGGTGCCCAGAGCCCGGGCCGCGGCGGGCGGCGCTGACGCTGCGGACCGGGCGCGCCGCGGAACCACCCGGAGTCCGGGACGCAGCAGGGATGAGCTGGCGGCCGCCCGGCCGGAGCCGCCGCCAAGCGCGCGGCGTTCGGCTGCTGCTCCGGCAAGCAAGCAAGCGAGAGGGGATCGGCGGCAACCCCTGCTCCTGCTGCGGCGGAGCCCGGCGTCCGAGCCGGAAGGAGAGGGAGAGGCGGCAAGGGGAGTGAGTCTGGCCGAGAGCTCCCGGCTGGGAAGGGAGCGGAGCGGGAGCGACCAGCGAGCGCAGCCCGCCGAGGTGCGGGCGCCTGGCGGCGCCGCGGCAGCGGCAACAGCAGCAGGAAAAAAAATGAGAGCGAGCTAGAGAGCGCACTGGAGAGCGAGCGAGAGAGAGAGCGAGAGACGAGAGAGCGAGGAAGGCGCTGAGAGGGGAGGCTGCGGGAGAGGGCGGGAGCGCCGGGGAGCGCCGGGGAGCGCAAGGGGGCGAGGGAGCCGCAGCCGCTGGCCCCGGCGCCCACAGCCGCTGCTGCACCAGAGGAGGCGCGAACCCAGCCCCTCAAGTTTGCGCTGAAAGTGGCGGCCAGGCTCACGGCGCTTCCGCCGGCCTTTTAAAGAGAGAGCACCTGGAGCCCACCCCCTACCCCACACCTCCACCTCCGGAAGGCCAGGGCTCTCGCGGCGCTCCGCCACCCCTCCACACCCGCCCTGCTGGCAGCTCCCCTTCCACCACACCCCACCGGCGCCCTCTTCCGGAAGCCCCCCCTTCCTCCTCCCAGTGCGCCTGCCAGCTCGCCTACCCCGAGGACATGGCAGGGACCCCTTCTCACCCCAGAGGGGGAGGGTCAGGAACACAGCCTCCCCAACACACACCCAGAAAAGTACAGCAAAGCACAGGGACGCAGAGGGGCGCGCTACTCCCACCCTGGTGCGTCACTGGAACCTCACACATCCGCGCGCACGTGTTGTATGCCCCCATGTGGCATGTTCATTTGCACACCCCACTGCTCCTGGTGCAAGTGTATAATAAGGGGAGAAACTAAGGCCCAGTGAGGTGATTCCACTTGCCCCAGATCTCACAGCCTGTCCGGGGGACACTTTCCACTGAGCCCCCTTACCACCTAAGAACCCCACCAGGCTAGGGAAACACCGCACCAGGCTAGGGAAACACCGCACCCGCTGGTCTCCCTCCAGCACTGGTTGGCAAAAGTGTAACAGGTGGCCTCCTGGTCGGCAGGCTGCAGTGAGACTCGGAAAGAATTCCTTAACTAACCATAGAGCCAGCTCGCCTCCCTCCCAGAGGGGGCTTGAAAACTTTCAGTTGGTTAGAGGCAGGCAGCAGGGGAAGTGAGGGAGCCACTGCAGCCCTCTTAGGATTGCAAGAGCATCTCGCCCCAGACTGCAGAAGTGGCTTCAATTAGAGCCGTGATGTGTGACTGTCCTTGTCCTGGGGAGGGCGCACAACACTGTGCCAGGGAGCTGGGGGAAGAAGGCGGCAGAACTGGAGAGGCTGGCCAGAGGCCTCCCTCCCCATCAGTACTTCGACCCCCAGCTGATCTGCCAAGTGCTACCTTGTGCTTGATGATGCTCAGGCCTGGCAGGACTCTGCCACCCTCACAGCCCAACCCTAATTTCTACAGGGGAAATTAGGTGAGGGGAATGTCTGGGAGGGTCTGGGAATAACAGGGACAGACCCCCCACCGCCTGCAACGGGACTGCTCTTTCTCCCTCCTTGCCCCTTTTCAATGCTCCTGCCCCTCCCTGAAGACCTGCTCGGGCTCCACCTCCTCCAGAGCTCCAGACTATGCTAGGCCAAAACCACATCTCGTTCAGCATCGTTTGGCCATGGAGCCTGGCACCATGCCTGAACGGTAGCATAAGCTCAAGGATTGTTTGGTGGGTGAATAAATGTTGGCAAAGCTTGCATTCTCTTTGCTGTCCCATGTAATGGCCCAAATACATGTCTCATTTACCCAATCAGTCTGAAGTCTCTGAGAGAAGCACCCAGATTGTTCATTCATTCATGCTTTTTTTTTTTTTAATGAAAACAACACTGACTGAGGTCCTGCTCCATTCCCAGCTCTAGATGTACACACATGACTGAACGCAATTCTGCCCTTGAGGGGTGCGCCCCATGGTCATTTGGACCCCAGCACCACACATTTTGTAGAGATATAAGCAAAGGCTGTGAAAGTTCCTGCTGCCCAGCAGCTCTGCCC
This sequence comes from Rhinopithecus bieti, assembly GCF_001698545.2. Classification (NCBI taxonomy): domain Eukaryota; kingdom Metazoa; phylum Chordata; class Mammalia; order Primates; family Cercopithecidae; genus Rhinopithecus; species Rhinopithecus bieti. Next base: position 1,229,727 of record NW_016815774.1, on the reverse strand, counting down.
AGCCATGTGTGCACTGCTCTGGGCTTGCAGGGAACTCAAGTTATTCCTGGAGAGGCCATGTCCTTGGGAATAGCCTGCTTGGGTTCAAATCTGACTGTGTCACGTGTGTGTGTGGGTCACATTACCCAAGGCCCTCAGTTTCCTATCTGTAGAACAAGGATTACGACACTAATCTCAAAGCAGAACTGCAGGTATGGGGCGTGCATCGTTCACTGCCAAGAGGCCACCCAGTTGAGAGGGCTCAGGGCAGCTCAAATTCAGCCTGCCTTGGTCTTGACAAGTGACACATCCTGTCTTGTGGCTGTGTCTGCCCAAAAGATGGGGTTCCTTTTTCTGATCCTCTCAGAGGTACCATATGGACTAGTGCCTGGGGCCCTGCTTACAAGGTGTTCATGAAAACAGAATGAAATAATGTAGGCGCAGCACCTAGTCCTGTACTTAGACGCCCGTAAGTGGGAGCCACTGAAATTTTTAACAGAATCCTCAATATACTTTTGTTGAATGAATGAATGAATGAATGAATGAACTAATTACAGTGACGATAACATGAGCCATGGTTTATTGAGAGATAAAACAAACCCAGCCACTCTCCCCACCCCCTGCCCCTCAGTGTTGCTTTCACTCTGGCCATAATTACCCCACCCCCCGCCCGCCACCAGCTGTGTCGCAGAAGGCTAGGCAGGCTATATTTTTCAGGGGTTAAAAAAAGAAACACTGTTGGCTGGCAGATGGCTGAGTCTGTGGACTCGTCCAGTTTGCAGGTTCCCAGCCTGAGGCCTAGCTCTTCCAGGCAACATCCTGACCACCCCAGGCCTCCAGACCATCACAGTGGCCAAGTGCTCCATCAGTGGCCCTCACCTGTGGGCCCCCGCTTGTCCAGCTGGGGCACCCTCTTCTCACTCTTGTTCTCTCTGCTGGGTCGTGGCTGACTTGACTTGCCGTGGAGACAGACTCAGAGACCCAAACACAGACTCACACACACACAGAGACACACACACAGACACATAGACTAACACACACACAGAGACAAACACACACACCTCAAAGAACTTCCAGTGGCATCCCCTGCCCTGGGGGAGCTAGGAGACCACAGCTGTGGGAGAAAAGCAATCAGAAGTGACCTCAAGGAGTCACGCTTCAAGGGACCTGGCCTGAGCCAGCTGCTCCAAGACCTGATTCCTAAACACGTCTCCAGCAAGCCTGCCTCCCCTATGAGTCGTGCTCTGACTGTGAAGAGTTGGGGTGAGGGGAAGAGGACACAAGGCAGGAAAGCAGGAAGCCCAGACTTCTGCGCTAAGAACCATGTGATGTGAGGGAGCCCCCCAGCCTCTCTGAGCGTTGGTTTTCCCATCAGTGAGACCAGGGGATGGGTGAAGGTCTCCCTAAGGATGGTGGGATTCAGAACTGGGTCTCACTCTTGAACCTTTAAAGGAGGCTAGCCTGCTACTGGTGGAGTAAGCAGGGGGTGATGCTGACCCACCGGTTCCTGCACCAGTCCTCATCCTGGGAAATGGCAACATCGTCTCTGCAGGGGAGGGGGAAGGCTGAAGGGAGGAGAGAGAGGCAGGGAGTCCTAGAGAAAATAATAATACAGAGTCCTGAGCCTGTGTTTCATACCTGTGTGACCTGGAAGTTCTTCCTGAGGTCTGACCTAACTCATTCCTGCTGCATCAGATTCTTTCTTCCTGCTCTTTTTCTGTCCTCCCTGGTGAGGGAAAACAACTCGCCCCAACCTTTTGAAAGACTCCTAATAGAGGAGGGCAATTGTCGTTGAAAATCCTGACCTTTAGGATTTGTTGAAATAAATTAAAGCGAGCCTGGAGGTGCAGGTTCCCTGAGAGAACCGAGAAGACCCAGGACACCTGATAAATGCTTCTGTGTTGAGCTAGCCCAGCCATCACCTCAGCCTCCGTGTCTGATGGGTTTCAATTTTGGTTTCCCCTAAACCAGGCCATTAGATGAAAATGTCTGTGATGGGGAGGTTTGTTTAAACAATAACTGTCCCCTGGCAGGACATTTTCAGGATGAAGAGCTGACTGCACAGAGAATGCAATGGCCCCAGGCTCTCCAGGGAGTCATAAGTCACCCTGCAGGCACTGAGGAGGAGCCATGGGCTGAGGTCAAGGGGCTGGGGCCCCGGGTTAAGAATTCTGGGTAAGTCGTCCCTGTTCTGCCTCCAGAGGTCACCTCAGTCCCGCTCCTTCACCTCAAGGGCACTTAGAAATTCCCGCAGCCTGGCCAGGTGCGGTAGCTCACGCCTGCAAATCCCAGCACTTTGGGAGGCCAAGGCGGGAGGATTACCTGAGGTTGGGAGTTCGCGACCAGCCTGACCAACATGGAGAAACCCCATCTCTACTAAAAATACAAAATGAGCCGGACTTGGTGGCACGTGCCTGTAATCCCAGCTACTCGCGAGGCTGAGGCAGGAGAATCGCTTGAATCCGGGAGGCGGAGGTTATGGTGAGTCAAGATATTACCATTGCACTCTAGCCTGGACAACAAGAGCGAAACTTCATCCCAAAAAAAAAGAAAGAAAAGAAAAAAGAAATTCCCGCAGCCTGCTCGGGACAGGCTGGGACAGATATGAGTGACACCTTTGATGGCTAGGGGACAGAGCCCTGGGAATCTGCTCTTCCCTCAGGCCAGTATGAATCCAGCCTCCAGGAATCCTCCCGCCTCTCTGGGACTTTCTCCAGCTTTTGGCTTGGAGTAATAACTTGACTAAGGCTAAAGTCCCCTTTCCACAATTCCAAAATCTGAAATGCTCTGAAAGCCACAAGTTTGTTCATAAGTTTTTGGCAACTCAACTGGCAATAAAACTTGACATCAAAGCAATTCCCTGCTGCTGCCTCGAGCCTTGGTGGAGGAATACTGTCTGTTGCACTGCAGGAAGACCAGCCTGAATTTGCTCTCAGGATACTGTCCCAGGCCTCCTGGCGGTATTGCATACTATATGGCATTTGCACCATAATATATTTCTAAATTCCAAAAAGACCTGGCCCCAAGGGTCTCTGATAAGGGCCTTGCACCTGTAATCATCCCATTTGGACCAAGGGCTTTCCAGGGTACACAGCACATTTGTACCTGTACCTCCACCTGCCCTGGCAGGCTGAAGGAGGAGAGAGACTGGCTGGGGCCAAGCAGGCTGAGAGCAGAGAGAGCTGGATCTGAACACAGCTCTGCTAAATGCATTCACCCAGGACTAAGTGGGAGCAGGTAGGTGAGGATTTATGATAGAGTACATTCGGCACCAGCGTGCTAGAGAGGCCTTCACACATGCTGCAGGTGCACCCCGCAAGAGTGTGGGTGCAGGACAGAGTTAGAGGCTAGGCTGGGGTCTCTGTCTCTTCCCACTTGCATAGAGGTCAAGGCAGCTGGGAAGGAGGGGATGCCCACCAAGTGGCTGGGGGGCAGCAGGAGAAGTGCTGTGAGTGGAGTGGGTGAAGGAGACGAGTAGTCCAAGGTCAGCTTGAGCCTTGCCAATTGTCTGCTCCAGAGTTCCCTGACCTGAGAGATGATGCTTCTTCCTTCCTTCCCCAGCCTCAGTTTCCCCGCCTATAGGGCTCCCTCACCTGAGAGATTATGCTTCCACTTCCCTTCCCCACCTTCAGTTTCCCCACCTGCAGGGCTGAAGAGGGAGGGGATATGAGAAAGGAACAGCAGAAGAAGCAGGAAAACTGCCTCTTCCTTTCCAGCGGCCACAGGGCAGAAGTTGAGAGAAGCCAGAGTGAAATTCTTTCTGCCACTGGGCAGAAAGGAGGAAGCACTTTATTTAAAAAGAAGGGAGGGATGGTGGGATTTAGAACTGGGTCTTATTCCCAGAGCGGGGTGGCAAGTGGCAGCCCGGGTGCTCAATGGGTCACCTCTAAAGCACAGGTCCTGGTGGTCTGAGGCAGAGGACCTAGGCACAGGTCCTGACTGTGCCCCTCCCATGCCCTGCCATGGGCTAAGCACCTGGTGCTGCCTCAAGCATAAGAGTGGCCAGGAAGGTAGGGATGGCTGAGGCTGGGAGACCAAAGGAGGCCTCCCCTTGAATTAGACCCTAAAAGACAAGTAGGATTCAGAAGAGCCGAGGACCTAGATAAGGGGGAGTGGGGTGCGCTGCCAGACTGAGCACCTGGCCTTCCACTGGGCAGACAGACACTGTGCCAAGTTTACAGTAAGAATTTATTGTCCAACAAATTGTTAAATGAATGAATGAATGACCCACCTAGACTCTTTCTCCTCCTTCTCTCTCTCGATCCTCTTCCTGTCTCTTTTTTCTTAAGACTCATGATTTTCCAGCCTCTTTGCCTGGCTGCAATTTAAAACAACTTATCATCTCTCTCTCCACATGTCCGGGGGCTGTCAGCCGCGAGCCAAATGTCATTAGGATGGATGTCACAAGCCAGGATGTCAAAATACAATTAACATTTAAAAGCCCCTCCTGCCCAAGACCTCGCGGCTCCCTGCTCCTTCCGCTGAATGGCAGGACTCCGGGCGGGCCCCAGGGGAGCAGCCAGGTGACAGGCGCGTGAGGGGCACAGTCCAGCTGGCCCTGGGAGGAGACCTGCAGGAGGCGGTGCCCTGGGAGGAGAGTGTCCTTGCTTCACTGCCCCTCAATCTGGAGTGCTGCCCGCCCACCCCCAACCCGCCCATCTTCCTCAGACCCTCCAATCCTTTTCCCGAGCTCTCCACCGCACTCTTCCAGGATCTTGTTGCATACACTCCACGGACAGACCAGTGTGGACACTGCCCACAGCACTCAAGGTCTTCACAAGTGAGCGTTCCGTGCCACTCTGCTACTTTGAGCCTTAGCATCATCCACTGCCAAATGTGAGTCCCAATGTGGCAGACCACTCGGGGCAGTTGGGGGATGAAAAAATGGAGTGAGAAACGCTTTTCAAGGGCCAGGGACCCCACGACTGGGGCCTTAGGTTGTATCTGATGCTCCTGTCTTCCAAGCAAGCTCCAGGCCCTTGACATGGGGCCAAGACCACACAGCTTGTTAATTGATTGGCAGTTGGGAATCCCAGGTGGGCCCCTCTGTCAGTGTCCCCCCCACCACACTCCAGCCTTGGTTCTACTTAGGAAACTCCATGGACAATGTTTGCTCCTCCCCAAGCAGGACCCAGACAGCTGACAAGACAGGGAGCTGGACACAGGCCCCGGGACCTCCCACTAGCAGAGCCTGGAGGAGCCTGCAACCTGCTCAGGCTGCCTCCAAGGCTGGCTGCTGAGGTATCTCCAGCACGGACGCCAGGCAGGCTGCACTGCCCTGGCAAAAGTCCCATCAAGGCAGAGGAGAAGGGGTATTGTGGTCTGGCCCTGGGGCTGAGGTCACAGCTGCACTGCCCCCAACTCCCTCCTCCTGATTCCTGGGGAAACATGAGCTACAGGGGTGGAGGGGATTCTGCTCCCCTTGAAGGAGGCAGCAGCATTTATGCAAACACCTCTTGTCCTCCTCCTCCTCTTCAGTTTTTTCTCTCTTCCTGTACCCACCTCCCAACGACCGACCCATCACCCAGACCCCCCAAAGAGGACAAAGCAGTGCTGGGGGAGAAAAGCCCACACACCAGCTCCTACCCTCGTGGGCTGCATTTTAATGGCGTTTGATTGGATCCGATGCGCTTTTAATTCCCTCCTGGGACATCAGAATGAGGGTAGAAAAGAATCTTTAATTCATCAAACTGAAATATTAATAGAATTCTAACCAGCTGGAGTGGGGTATGAGGCCCCCACAATGGAAGACAAGGGGGACAGGCAGGAGCAAGGTGGGAAGGTGGCTGGGGATGGGAAAGTGGGGCATCTCAGGAGGGCTGGGGCCTGTAGAGCCCCAGGCTGGGGGTGGAGTAGGTGGCACACTGGAGCCTTTGCTGCATGCCAGGTGCTCATCAGAGTCTCCACAACAGCCCTGTGATGGACCGGCCAGTGCAATGATTCCACTCCACAAACGGGGAAGCTGAGAGGCACAGAGGAGGGAGGGTCCAGGTGTTAGCCCCTGCAATGCGACCCTGGAGACCTCCTCACCCACTGAGACATACGGACTGTACCCTGGACAAGAAGGGACCTGGGCAGAAAACCTAGGGCTCCCCAACGCACACACCCAGCTCAATCCTATATCCCCACCCCTGGGCCTCTCCTCAGCCCTCCCTATATCTGGGATCTGCATCACCCCTTCAAGGTACAGACATGCATGCGGGGCCCAGAGAGGCCAGGGTTGCACAGAGATTTCATGCCTGGCTCAGTCTCTGCCCTCAGTCCCTACCCCAGATTCTGGCCAGCCCAGCTTCAAGCCTCCATCCGCCACACTCCGGGCATCTCTATCCTCAGCTCTGTCTCAGGACTGCTGGGGACCCCAAGACTGCCTTGGCTTGTCCCCACCAAGTGCTCCCCACCTGCTGACAAAACCGAATCACCAGGCAAGGCGCGGTGGCTCAAGCCTGTAATCCCAGCACTTTGGGAGGCCGAGACGGGCGGATCACGAGGTCAGGAGATCGAGACCATCCTGGTTAACACGGTGAAACCCCGTCTCTACTAAAAAAATACAAAAAAACTAGCCGGGCAAGGTGACGGGCGCCTGTAGTCCCAGCTACTCGGGAGGCTGAGGCAGGAGAATGGCGTAAACCCGGGAGGCAGAGCTTGCAGTGAGCTGAGATCCGGCCACTGCACTCCAGCCTGGGCGACAGAGCGAGACTCCGTCTCAAAAAAAAAAAAAACCGAATCACCTTCCCAGGGGCAAAGGCTTTTCCCAAACACTGCAGAGGTCATGGCTGATGGTAGATGCTCTCCTGTGAGCAGGTATGAGCAGGGAGAACAGAACTGCAGGAACCCTGGGGGCACAAAAGTAGAAGCCAGGACTGGGTGCAGTGGCTACACCTGTAATCCCAGCATTTTGGGAGGCTGAGGTGGGAGGATCACCTGAGGTCAGGAGTTCAAGACCAGCCTGGCCAACGTGGTGAAACCCCGTTTCTACTAAAAATATAAAAATTAGCCAGGCGTGGTGGCACATGCCTGTAATCCCAGCTACTGGGGAGGCTGAGGCATGAGAATCACTTGAACCTAGGAGACAGAGGTTGCAGTGAGCCGAGATCACTCCACTGCATTCCAGCCCGACAACAGAGTGAGACTCTGTCACAAAAAAAAAAAAAAAAAAAAAAGTAGAAGCCAGGAAAGACCCCCTGTATTCCTGGGAGGCCAGTGTCAGGTCCAGGACCACATGGGGTGTTTGGGACTGTCAGTGGGTGCGGGCTGACCCTGGCACAACACTCCCCCAGGTGTCAAGCTCTATGTTAAAAGCTAGGCTCTTTCCACAGCCACATTCAGCCACATTCAGCCCAGGCTGTGACATTCACCACTGCATGAGCACTTGACCTCTCCAGCCCAGGTTTCCTCACTGATAAGGAGAGGAAGATAAAGTCCACAGCTCAGGCTGCTGCGATGGCCCTGTGAGATGGTGAGCACGGCTCCCCGCACACACCTCCCCTCAGCGCAGTCCTGCTCCCCCACCCCAGCCCAGCCCAGCCGCTGGGCCCTCAACTCTCCTCACCTATGTGGCCAAATTACCTTCTCTTCTGCAGCCAAAAGCCCCCTCCCCAACTTTCAAGGCCCAAGTTAAGCAGCACCCCTAGTCCAGAATTCCGAGGCATCCCGCTCGCTGGTCTGCCTTCCCAGACCTGGAAGAATGTGTCCCTTCCCACCCCATTTCTTTGGTCCAGCTGGTTTACAGTCCTTGGGCAACAAATGTGAAATGGGTGGGTGGTTGCATGGACAGACAGATGGGAGGTTAGATGGACGGATGGTCCTGAGCACACACACACGCACACACACTCTCTCTCTCTCTTAGACCTCAGGAAGCTCGTGGGAAATGTGGGATAAAAAGCAGCAGCAGGAGGGCAGGGAGGACACACGTGGGAGGAGTTGGCACCCCGGCCCGGCTCTCTGTGCCTGCAGAAGGGGGTGCCACTGCCCCGAGCAGGCACCCTGCACCGGCCTCCTTAGAATGGAGAGCCAGTTCAGCCACCCCAGAAACGCGGCGAGATCGCTGTGAAGAACGTGAGGAGCCTCGATCGCAGCGCACCCGAGCGCGGGCCCAGCGTCCCACGAGACGGGCTCCCCATCGCGGGCCAGCACCGCCGCCCGGTGGCCGAACGCCCTCACTGCACCCAGGGGCCGGGCCTGGGGCGGGTCCGAGAGGGACCCAGGCCCAGTCTACACCTCCCGCAATGCTGGGCGCCTCCCCGTCCCACGCCGGGGGACACGCCCGGATTAAGAGGCTTGTTTTTCACCTGAGCAGATTCCGGAAGGAGGCAGCGGGGCGGCGGGGGTCTATTTCAGGGCTGTTTCCCAGCTGGGCGGCCGCCCCCTCGGATTCGTGCGCGGCCAAGCTCACCTGCTCTCCTGGCAGAGGGGCCTTTTGTGCGCACCCACACACACCGGCAAAATCCAAAGGACCTGGGCGGGAGGCGGCAGGTGAGGTTTCCTTAGTGGGAGGAAGGTGGGGTACAGGGGTGGGGTGTGATGCAGAGGCGTGGAGAGGGGAGCAAGGAGGGGCGCGCCAGCCGCAGGAAGCTGCAACTCCAGGTTCCCAAGCCGGCATCCTCCCATTCTCAGCATCCCCTGAGCTCCCTATGTGTGCCAGGCCGGGGGTTCGCAACCTCGATGCACACTGGAGTTACCTGGAGAGCTTTAAAATTTCCCTGTGTCCAGGCCACATTCCAAACCAATGAAAATCTGTTTTTTGTTTGTTTGTTTGGGGACAGATAGGGTCTCGCCATGTTGCCCAGGCTGGTCTTGAATTCCTGGGCTCAAGCGATCCTCCAACAAAGCGCTGGGATTACGGGCAGGAGCTGCCGCACCGGCCTAAACCAGACTGTGTGCGGGAGGACCTAGGCTCCAGCTCTCCCAGATGATGCCAGGTGCAGCTACGCCTGAGACCTCCATGCCAGGCATTACAGGCGCTGCCAGGTATTACAGGCACAGCGTCGGCAGGCTCTGGCATGGGGTAGCCCCTTTCATCCTCACCACAGCCCCAGAGGTACATAGGAAGGTCTCTTAACTTCAGAAGCTCAGAGAGCTTAGCCAGGAGTTGGGCTTCAACCCCCTACCCCCAACCCTGTGCCATGTCTGTCCAGGCGAACTAAAGCCCCATATGCTGAGAGAGATTGTCACTAACATGCATCATTACTTGTGCAATATTTTAATATTTTTACTAATTATACAGCCATGTCCTCCCAGGGGCCCAAGCGCTGAGGACAGAGGGACAGAGTGGAGAGCCAGGGCAGGCAGGCACTCCATGAAAAGAGCTGTTTTAGGCCGTGTGCAGTGGCTCATGCCTGTAATTCCAACACTTTGGGAGGCCGAGGTGGGTAGATCATCTGAGGTCAAGAGTTTGAGACCAGCCTAGGCAACTTAGCGAAATCCCCATCTCTACTAAAAATACAAAAATTAACCAGGCGACTAGTCCCAGCTTCTCAGGAGACTGAGGCAGGAGAATCACTTAAAATCCAGGAGACAGAGGTTGCAGTGAGCTGAGATAGCGCCATTGCACTCCAGCCAGGGCGACAGAGCGAGACTCCATCTGAAAGGAGGAAAGAAGGAAAGAAGGAAAGGAAGGAAGGAAGGAAGGAGGGAGGGAGGGAGGGAGGGAGGGAGGGAGAAAGGAAGGAAGGAAGGAAAACAAAAGAGGTATTTTAAAATTTTAAAGTGCAAATGTCAAGGAGTGTGTTGGTAGGGAGAGGTGTGTGTGAGTTTCACACACTGGAGCCAACTCAAGCTCAAGTGCTCCCAGGCCCTACCCTCTCAGGCAAAGGGAGGGAGAGGCCCCTGGGACCTCTGCCCTATTCCAGGCCCGTTAACAGAGCGGTATGTGAAAACTGCAGCACTAACAGCTGTGTATTGTCACCATCTGCCCCATTTGACAGACAAAGGGATCGAGTGGGAAATGTGAAGTGGTTTGTCCCAGGGCACTGGATGAATCTCCAAGTCCCATCACTTCCAACTCCAAAACATATCCTGCATCTACACAACCACATGCGTGGAATTCAGAGGTAATGTTGAGCAAAAGAAGCAAGACTCAAGCATACATACACAAACTCTATGTGATTCCATTTCTACAAAGTATAAACACTGGCCTATAGTGACGGAAGTCAGAATATTGGTTACCTTTGAAGTGGGCAGAGACCAAAAGGGACATGAAGGGACCCCTGGGGGCTTCTTATGTTCTGTCCTTCACCTGGGTGCTGATGACATGGGTGTGTTCATGCTGAAAGTGTGTTTTGTTTCAATAAATATATGGAGTGGGGTGCAATGGCTCATCCCTGTAATCCCAACACTTTAGGAGGCCAAGGCAGGAGGATCGCTTGAGCCCAGAAGTTTGAGACCACCCTGGGAAACATAAGAAGACCCTGTCTCTACAAAAAAAAATAAAAAAATAAAATTAAAATAAAATTAAAAAAAGGCCGGGCACGGTG